>NC_073641.1:24312500-24625000 GCF_029407905.1 Bubalus kerabau | reverse complement strand
AACAATCTGTCCTTGTTCTGACTGAACTCCCTCCTGGTGATGAGTCACACGGCGGAAAGGTGTGCCAGGTGCCCGCCTGCCATGTCTGGTTAATGGAATGCCTTATATGGCACTTGTTTTTCTGACAGGTGATATGTTCCTGGACATGAAGCTCATTTTAAGTCCGTTTTTCGGGTGACGTTCAGACAATGTGTGTTTGGTTTGGTTTTACACAATATTGTCTCAAAGGTAACAGCCTTCCCACTGGCAAGTTTCTTTCTGGACATGTGCAGCTGCCACGGCTTCTAATGCCATAGAAGCCACTCAGATCGAGGGACCAAAGTGAAGGCTGCAGAGTCCCCTTCCCCTCTCACATACATCTCCGTGTTTTCCTGAGAAGAGGGCATCCTCAGGGGCAGGAGCGTAGACAACCAAAGCCCTACAGGGTTCTACATCCAGGATACTGGGCCTCCCATGTGGTCTTCCCACCCTTGTGTCCTTCTTCTCATGGCACATGGACTTCTGCAGGACAGAAAGACTTGGCACGTCCATGTTGGCTGAACAAGGACAATGATGAGACGGTATCCTGAAAGAGACAGGGTGGGGGGCAGAGCATGGCCCTGCATTCTTGAGACCAGTTCACCCTGCTCGCGGACTATACACCAGGCCTTCTGCCTGCCCACCCCCAGTAGAGAATACTGGCCTATCTCAACTGAAGGCCATGATGCTTCAGCCCCTGGCAATAAAGGCTATGAACCTGCCAGATCCTGGAGTTTCCCAGTACCCTGTATGAGGGCCAGTTATGTGTCAGGGCCAGTGCCTTTCCACATTGGCTCTAAGCCTTACAACCACCCTACAAGGCAGGTATTATCTTCCCCACTTTACAGAAGAGGAGAGTGAGGGTCAATAACTGACCTCACCCAAGGCTACCGAAGCAGGCAGGTGACTGAACTGGGACTAGAGCTAGTTCTGACAGGCTTCAATACCCACACTCTGGTTCCCCAAAGATTGGAGCCTTCCTAAGAGTGCATGAGTTTAAGGGACAGAGATTGAGAAGTTTGAGGAAAAAGCCTAGGAGAGGAGATACATTACATTTTTAAGCTGTTGTAAAAAAAAAAAAAAATTATCACAAACTTAGTGGCTTAAAGCAACACGTATTTATTCCTTTAAAGTTTTGGAAGCCAGAAGTCTGAAATCAAGGTGTCAGCAGAGCTGGTGTCTTCTGGAGGCCCCAGGGGAGAATCCATTTCTTTGCCTTTTCCAGCTTCTAGAGACCACCTCTTTTCCTTGCTCCCATCACTCTGACCTCTCGTTTCAGTCCTCAACATCTACATCCTCCTGTGACCTTCCTGTCTCCCTCTGATAAGGACCCTTGTGATTACAATAAGGGACCACTCAGATAACCTGGGATAATCTCCCCTGTCAAAGTCCTTAACTTAATCACACCTCCAAAGTCTCTCTTGCCAGATAAGGAAACCTGTTCACAGGTTCCAGGGATCAGAACATGGACATTGAGAGGGGAAGACATTTATTCGCTACCACAGAGATTTCTCATTTACCTTGAGAACTTGGAATAGTTATGGGAAGCTGTTTAGGTCTTTTCCTTCACATCTTCTCAGGTCTCTTCTCTTCCCCTTGGGTAGGAAGCAGGTCCACAGAGATCCCAGGGTCATGAAAGGGTCAGAGCAGAAGACCTCAGCTTCGGGCTCCTGGCACATGTACCCATGTCTTCCTTGCCCCTGCACGTCACATCTTCCCCATGGGGTGGTGGAGGAGAGTGAAAGGCCAGTGTTTTCAGGTAGCTGGTGGCCTTAGGGTTGCTACATTAGCTTTGTCAACCTGGCAAGTCTTCTCACATGAAGGAGTCCCCCATTCTTTTCAAGCTGCCTCCCACTCTCACACTCCTGCCGGGAAAAGAGCACTTGTTTGCTTTAACTACTTAGCATCTTATTGCCCTTGGATAGTATCCTGTATCCTTCCGTGATCTATACGAAGCCCTGCAAGATGAAACTCTTGTCCACATTTCCCACCTCAGTTCATGCCACTCCCCTCCCCTCCACTGTGTTCTAGCCACATTGAAATGGGTGATAAAGGAGAATGTTTGTGATTTCAGCAGAATCTTTTTAATTTTTATTTTTCCTGGTACTGTTAGGCCCAGCAGTGGCTGAAGTAGTCAACTTATGTTGGAGGTGGGGTTTCTACAATGTAAAAGCTTTATTTCAAAACAGAAAGCCTATCTTAACAACAATCCCCCTTACAGAGTTATTATATATATATATATATATATATATATATATATATATATATATATAAACACTACATACTAATATATAAACTAATATCTTTAGGCCACTCAGTGTTGCAACTGGAGGCCATTAGAATGGCTTCTTCCTCCAAAGACTAATGCATATTTTGCAAAACCGCTTTTGCACCAGCATCCAAAAATCTGTGTGGTCAGAAGGTGGTTACTATTACCTTCACTTTATAGATGGGAAAGTGAAAGTCACTCAGTCGAGTCCAACTCTTTGTGACCCCAGGGGCTGTATAGTCCATGGAATTCTCCAATGGGTAGCCATTCCCTTCTCCAGGGGATCTTCGCAACCAAGGGATTGAACCCAGGTCTCCCATATTGCGGGGAAGACTATCTCAATAAAGAAAGTCAAATGACTTTTAAACAGCAGTCCCAAGACAGAATCCAGTCTTCCCTACTCAGAGTAGACTCTTCCCTGCCCTGTATGCTGAGTCTTAGGGCCTTGAAGGTAAATTGGTAAGATACCTTGTAAAGGAGGGCTTCCTTAGTGGCTCAGATGGGAAAGAATCTGCCTGCAATGCAGGAGTCCATGGGATGCAAAGAGTCAGACATGACTGAGCGATTAACACACATACACACTTGTAAAGGAAGAAAGCAATCAGAGAGGTCTGTAAAATAAGTAGCACAAATTGCTTGCTGTTAACTGGATGCCAATTGAACACAATTTAAAAAATATATCATTGGGAGGTTTAGATTAGTTGAGGGAGGTACAAAGCAGAGGGTAAGAACTTCCAGGGAAACATCAGCCTGGTTGACTTACTGCTTTCTGCCCAAACATGCTCTGTATCCTTCATCCCCTTCTGGGCAATCTACCTGCTTGCCCTTCCAACTCCACACTCTGATCCAGAGGTCAGGAGGCAACAGCTGAGGCCACTGGGAGGTGGGAAGGACAGAAGAGTACCCGAAACCACTTCCTCTCCATCCCCCACTGAGTCCTTGCAGCTTTTCTGCAAGTAATTGATTAACCTTGCCCAGGTGGTCTCTGGATTATCAGTAAACTTGGGTCAGTTTTCTGTTTGTGCTTTTACGTGTTTCTAATGCTTAGACTGTAGATGAGGGAACGGGCTCTGCTCTTTGGTCAATGGGCTTCAACTCTATGATCAACTTGGCAGGTCAATCACTTTCTGAATCTTAGTTTTATCATCTGAGCAATAGAAATAATGGTAATACCCACCTCTCAGGGTTTATAAAGAGGATTAGTTAAGATAATAATTTAAAGTAGTTTCTCAGTAGAGTTATCATTGAGTTCATTATGCCTGCCATCTTGAATATAGTCATACTCACTAGATATTTATTCAATAATTGAATGATACATAAAGTCAAGATAAATCGTGGCATCTGCATTGCACACATGAACTAGAGCTCTGGAACTCAAGTCCTGACATACTACTCTCCTTTCTCAGGGATACTTTTAATCTTCAGGACCCATGTATAATGGTCATTGCAGGGCAAATGTAGGTTGGCAGTGATGATCATTAAACTTCCAGGAGGCTCCAGGAGCCCTTTTCCTGACCACTCTACAACCATTAATAGGTCTCAAACAATATTTTTAAAATAGTTTCAAATAGCATCCCTAGTGGCTCAGATGGCAAAGAATCTGCCTGCAATGAGGGAGACCTGGGTTTGATTCCTGGATCGGGAAGATCCCCTGGAAGAGGGCATGGCAAACCACTCCAGTATTCTTGCCTGGAAAATCCTCATGGACAGAGGAGCCTGCCGGGGTATAGTCCATGGGGTTGCAAAGAGTCAGACACAACTGAGTGACTAAGAACAAAGGATATTATTTCATTAAACTGTTTCCTTTCATTTATATGTATTAATGTATATCCATAAATATAGCATACTGAATTTAATGCCATAGAGTTATAGGCTATATAGTTCCTAATGTGGGTTTCGATCCAAAAACTTTGAGAGACGTTGTTTTTAGTATGGGCACTGTGGTTGTTCAGTTGCTAAGTCAGGTCCGACTCTTTGCAACACCATGAACTGCAGCATGCCAGGTTTCCCAGTCCTTCACTGTCTCCCAGAGTTTGTTCAAACTCATATCCATTGAGTCAGTGATTACTGCACAACCTTAGCTGAATCTTTATAGAGCAATAGTTACTGGTGATTGCCCATTTTCATGTCTTTGGTGGGTAATGTATTTTGACAGGAGGAAACAGCAACACTGAATATGATGGCCCAGAGTTTGGAAAAGACTCCTGTTCTCATGTTCCTTGCCTCAGTCACCCCATTTCTTCAGGGAGCAGATTTAATGGTAGGTACATTTTAACCAGTGGAACCATTGACTGATCAATGCCTGAGGAGTTAAGATCAGTGAAACATGTCAATGGCTGCTTGTTGGCACTGCCTCTGCTTGTGTGTGTGGCACAGGTTGGACTTTAGAGAAAGATTACAGAACACGATGTTCTCCTAAATTTCTTGCCCTCAAAACCGTATCTTCAGCACAGCTCCTAACATTTCCTGAGTTGTGTGGGAGCACTTGCTGTGCACAAGGAAAGACTCTGAGCAGGAAAAGGAGCCCTGTGGGGAGCTAAGAAGCATGCAAGCACCCTCTGAATACCCATACTCTTACAGGAAATTAATTACCTCTCCCAGTAATGTTAATAATCACTCCATACAGTATCCCAACTCAGAGATAAGTACTCATGCTGGTTTGCATTAGACAGAACCTAAGGAAATAATAATACCACTTTTCAGGGATCATGGAGAGGACTCACCAAGTTAATGCAAAATTAAGGGTAGGTGATGATGAGAAATGATAAAGGCAGCCTTCTCAGGGTTAAGTGCTATGATGCTGTGGAAAGAGCAGAAGCCCTAGAGTCAGAATGCCTGGCATGCAGTTCTAACTCCATCACTAACCACCTATGGGTCTTCTTGACATACCATAACCTCTCTGAGCTTCAGCTTCCCCATCTGTGAAATGTAGGAGTTAGTATAGGTCATGGAACAGAGTAGGGAGAGGGTACAGCAATGTAATTACTAAATCAAATAACTGCTTATCCATTGAAAAATTTATAAGGCAAAATATAGAAAACCCATCAAAATGAGGCAACTCTGAATGAAGCATGATGGGGAATCTAGCTCCTCCTAGATTACTCTTCTGATAGGCAGAATTCTAGGATGGTCCCCAAGATTCCCAGCCCCAGCATATACACACTTTCTACTTAGTTATTCAATCAGACACTAATCTGAGTACTGCTGTCAAGGAGTTTGGAGAAGTATTTAAAATTCTGTGTCTGCGTGCATGCTCAGTCACTTCAGAAATGTCTGATTCTTTGCAACTCCATGAACTGTAGCCTGTCAGGCTCCTCCATCCATGGGATTCTCCAGGCAAGAATATTAGAGTGGATTGCCATGCCCTCCTCCAGGGAATCTCTCAGACCCAGGAATCAAATCCATATCTCCTTCAGCTCCTACATTGACAGGCAGATTCTTTACCACTGAGCCACCTGGCATGTGAGTGACATATTATATGGGGCAGGCAGCTGACTGGATGAGGTGGTTTACCTTCCTCCTAAAGCTCTAATCTGAGATGGTCAGAATCTCTTTTGTTCTCCTGGTCACCCCACAAGGAAGGTATTACATTCAGAGACAGCAGTCAGCCCACCTGACCACTCCTAACAAGTAAAGAACGAGAAGACCTTGGCCTAGGAAGCTGGTGGAGCCCATCTGTATCCGTTGGGTTGTTCCCTTTGAATGTTCCCTGACGCAAAGGAGGAAATTCACAAGTGACTCTAAATCTCACAATGTTCCAATGAAAACAGGAATATTGCCTGTGGAAACACTTCCTGATTCAGAAAAATAGTTATGACCTCTAAGACTCTAGCTATCCCCATCATGCGCCAGTAATCCCTTGGTGGAATTCCTCTTTGAATATGGAGAGACTCCATAATAGAGTCTTAGCTCTGCATTTATTTGCAATATGTCTTAGATAAGTTGTACAGCTTCTTAGAGCCTCAGTTTCCTCATCGACAGCTGATAATGAGAGTGCCTTACTAAATAATAGTGCTTACTTCATAGAGTTCTGTTGAAAAGTACACAAGATAAAGCACACAAAAGATCTCATAGGGTGTTCAACAACTATCAATACAGCAGTAGTAGTTGCATTTTTATTATCATTTGTCCTTTAACCATTTCCATATTTTAGCTCTATTGGAATCACTTTTTCCTTTCTGGGAAAACTTTAAAATCCTGCCTCTGGCTTGGCATCAGGCCAGCACACTTGTGCTTAGTCGTTCAGTTTTGTCTGACTCTTTGAGACCCCATGGACTAAAGCCCACCAGACTCCTCTGGCCATGGGGATTCTCCAGGCAAGAATACTGGAGTCGGTTGCCATGCCTTCCTCCAGGGGATCTTCCCAATCCAGAAATTGAACCCAGGTCTCCTGCACTGCAGGTGGGTTCTTTACCATCTGAGCCACCAGGGAAGCCCAAGAATACTGGAGTGGGTAGCCTATCCCTTCTTCAGGGGATCTTCCTGACCCAGAAATCGAATGCAATGCAGCGTCTCCTGCATTGCAGGCAGATTCTTTACCAGCTGAGCTACCAGGGAAACTGACTATTCTGCATACTTATTCCTTCAGAATTCATGGAATATCTATATAACAGCCAAGGCTGTCTTAGTAATGAGTGCCAGTGACCTGCAAGAAATAATTTTTATTCTCTGGAGCTTATATTTTTATATAAAAAAGATATTAAGTGTAATAAGATAAGTTAAAGTCCTTAACAAACTACAAACTGCTATGCAATCTTTAGTATCATTATTATTACTAATATTATTACCATTGCTCATACTATAAGCATCCATAGAGTAATCATAGGATTAGATGTTTAATAAGTATTCTTAGAAGTTAAATGGGTAGATGTCTATGTGAACCTGTGGAGTGGGAAAGATCCCGTGTAGGGTAGGCAGGAAAGGCTACCCTACACGTGTCTGAATTGCTCCTTGAAGGGGTGGGCAGAATTGGGCAGAGAGAGGAAAAAGCAGCTCAATAAGATCCTTGATGTTGAGGCTGATCATAGTGTTATCAGGGTGACTAAGAGGTCTGAGGAAGCATCACTGGACAAAGCTAGTGGAGGTGATGGAATTCCAGTTGAGCTATTTCAAATCCTGAAAGATGATGCTGTGAAAGTGCTGCACTCAATATGCCAGCAAATTTGGAAAACTCAGCAGTGGCCACAGGACTGGAAGAGGTCAGTTTTCATTCCAATCCCAAAGAAAGGCAATGCCAAAGAATGCTCAAACTACCACACAATTGCACTCATCATACACGCTAGTAAAGCAATGCTCAAAATTCTCCAAGCCAGGCTTCAGCAATACGTGAACTGTGAACTTCCAGATGTTCAAGCTGGTTTTAGAAAAGGCAGAGGAACTAGAAACCAAATTGCCAACATCTGCTGGAGAAGGCAATGGCACCCCACTCTAGTACTCTTGCCTGGAAACTCCCATGGATGGAGGAGCCTGCTAGGCTGCAGTCCATGGGGTCGCTAGGAGTCAGACACGACTGAGCGACTTTACTTTCACTTTTCACTTTCATGCATTGGAGAAGGAAATGGCAACCGACTCCAGTGTTCTTGCCTGGAGAATCCCAGGGACGGGGGAGCCTGGAGGGCTGCCGTCTCTGGGGTTGCACAGAGTCGGACACAACTGAAGCGACTTAGCAGCAGCAGCAGCTGGATCATCAAAAAAGCAAGAGAGTTCCAGAAAAACATCTATTTCTGCTTTATTGACTATGCCAAATCCTTTTACTGTATGGATAACAACAAACTGTGGGAAATTCTGAAAGAAATGGGAATACCAGACCATCTGACCTGCCTCTTGAGAAATCTGTATGCAGGTCAGGAAGCAACAGTTAGAACTGGACATGGAACAACTAACTGGTTCCAAATCGGGAAAGGAGGACATCAAGGCTGTATATTGTCACCCTGCTTATATAACTTATATGCAGAGTACATCATGAGAAACACTCAAAGTAATGCTCAAAAGCAATGCTCAAATGCTGGATGGACACAAGTTTGAGCAAGGTCTGGGAGTTGGTGATGGACAGGGAAGCCTGGTGTGTTTCAGTCCATGGGATTGCAAAGAGTCAGACATGACTGAGTGACTGAACTTAACTAAACTGAAAATAAAGCCATCAATTTTTAAAAAAAGGTTCAGCAGAAGTTTGTGTTTGAAACACAGGAGATACGAGTCCAGAAACAATATAAGAAAAAAACAGTATGGTAAGCCTGAGCAATAGATAGGCTGGCCCTTGCTCTCTCTTGATCCCTCTTCCAGAAAAACATCTACTTCTGTTTCATTGACTATGCCAAAGCCTTTGACTGTATGGATCACAACAAACTGAAAAATTCTTAAAGAGATGGGAATACCAGGCCACCAAAGCAGTGAGCTCAGAGGTGCTTGGATCTGAATTCAGAGCAAACCTTGGTATAATAGACACACTATGTAAAACTAGAAAAAACTCCTTTAATAATCCAAAATCCCAGCTTGGTTATAACTACCTTTACTGTAGGGCGGATCAGGTTTGTAACCTAAAAAAAATGTGTCAAAGGAAAAGATAGAAATCATTAGAAAGAAAAACACCAATACAGTATACTAACGCATATATATGGAATTTAGAAAGATGGTAACAATAACCCTGTGTACGAGACAGCAAAAGAGATACTGATGTATAGAACAGTCTTATGGACTCTGTGGGAGAGGGAGAGGGTGGGAAATTTGGGAGAATGGCATTGAAACATGTAAAATATCATGTATGAAATGAAAAAAAAAAATGCTATGAGACCAAAAAAAAAAAAAAAAAGAAAGAAATCATTAGAAAATACTTAACGTAATAATACAAAGACTCATCCATTAATTTTTAAATCAGTTAAGTTTAGTCGCTCCGACTCCCTGCCACCCTACAGACTGCAGCACACCAGGCTTCCCTCTCCACCACCAACTCCCGGAGCTTGCTTAGACTCCTGTCCATTGAGTCAGACCCCAGGAATATCTCTCATATTGAAAAATGATTTATCTTTATTATATTTCCAAGCACAAAATTGTACATAGAATTTGCATTTCTTTTACCACAATCTGTTTATAGAACCTGAAGATTTCATATCAATGCGGTCCCAGAACAGCAGCATCAGTATCATCTAAGAACTTGTTAGAAATACAAAGTCTTAGGCTCCATTCTAGAGCTACGGAACAGAAACAGAAGGTGGAGCCCAGCTGTCTGTTTTAACAAGTCTTCCGGGTGATTAACTGCATGATAATGTTTGAGAACCACTTCTCTAGGTCATGTCCTATATATATTTACCAGCCTCACTTGGGAAATGATGTCAATTCAAAGACAAGAGCTGCTATGCTATAAAGGGCAGAAGCTATGATGGCAGATAGAGAACACTTCCATCTTCCCCATCTATGCCAGTAACCACTAATTACCACATTTTTTCACAATGAACCATTGTGGAAGGGGCGTTTAGTGAGTTTTCCACTTAGAAATCTGGGAGGGGACAACCTCACCGAAGTCCCGAACCATTATGGAGTTGGTTAGGGAAAGCTGAAGTAGACTAGAAATTTTACATGAAAGAATTTGGCAAGAGAGAGAACCCAATAGAGCATCTCTGATTCTCCAACTTTGGGGATTGCATGTAGGAAATCCAGAATTTCCTATTGCCCAAGCTGAAGAAAATATGCTAAAAGACTACTGGATCAAACAAAACCTGGAGTTCAAATAAATAAATCCACAAAGTGTCCATACTTTAAATACAGAATTAACGGCAAAGTACCAGATGTTAACATAAGGTCTCAAAAGTCCAGGTGGGATTAGACACATCTGTAGATATTAATACAGGTTGCCAATGACCAGGTGGGTCAGGCACATCTCAGCAGAAATCAGTGAGGATCCTGAGGACAGTTCAGTCCAACAACCCCTCTCCCAACTGCCATGTGCAAGAAGAATAAGCTTCTGCCTACCAGAAGAGAAAAAGGAAGGGTAGAAGGGGGCTGCCTTGAGGAAAGAAAAATGGTCTTGAGGCTTTGAACTGTGACATTGCCCAGTGTTTACTCCAAGGAGACCATTTAAATTGGGAGATTGAGTTATCTATGAGACTGTGAGCTAGACAGCAATCTTAGATCAGTTGCAGGAAATAAAAGTTAAATTTTGGGGCAAGCATCTAATTTATAACTGTTCATAAAGCCTCTGAAATATATTGATTTTTTTTTTTTAATGCCTAGGTGTGTCCCTCTTGGTTCAGCTAGAATAAGTGGGGATAGGAGGCAGAAGCAAAGGTTGGCCCAGCCTTGGAGTTGACGGGCTCCAGGTTGCAACACGAGGTGCCCTTGTCCCACTTCAGAATGCTTCCCCTATAGCCCAAAACGTTTCGACAGTTAGTGCCATTTGTTCCAGTCACATCTCACAGCTGGTAACTGGAGAAGGTGAACATGTGCTTCCAATATTCACTTTTCATAGACTCATTAGGTCAAAGATCATCTGGGCAAACCCTCTCATTTTACTGATGAGGAAACCAAGGTCAAAGAAGCTAAACTAAATGACTCATGAACTGTAGACAAGGCTGGACCCTGAATCCAAATTGCTTCAGCTCCCCATCTATTGCTCTAACATCCCAAGCTGTTCATAAAGCAGAAGTGATCAATTCTATACACTGTAGCCATATTTCAAAACCCAAAGAGTCAGAATATTATCTTTCTTTAAAGCCCCCATTGATGTTTGCTTCCCTTCTTTCTACATTTGTTTTGAGAGATGTGAAGAGCTTCCTGATGGAAAGCTATTCTGAGAGAAGCTGAGATGAAGCGTTCATGATCTATGGCTGCCAAAGTTAGCTCCTTCACAGCTGTACCAGCACATTGGAGGCTGTGAGGCAGCCAAGCTGTCTTTGGTGCTGTATTAAGAGGTGTAAGTGCCTGGAATTCTGCAAATCAAAAGGGCCTTCTAGATGGCAGCTGCCTCCAGTCTTTGAAGGACCACCCTGGTTTGTCTGAAGGAGAACTTTGCATGACTTTCAAAGAGGGCCAGAATCCAAAGTCTTGATCAGCCTATGAGAATGTCGACACATCTTAGGATTTGGTACATATCTTATTCCTTCTGTCACCTAAAGAATTTTGTCTTTAATTTACATGGGAAGTAAAATGGAAATCAAAGCAACTACCTGGATAATTTAATCCCAAAGCACATGCTTATACTTTAAGTCTCCTGGAACGACTATTCATGAATTGACTCAACTGCAAGTCTTATCTGTTACTGTGAAATACATCTCATGGAGAACTGTGCCTGGCTCAGGGTTCAGATAAAGAAATTTACCTATAACTCTCATCTCAAGAGTCCAAACCTTCCCAGTCCCTCAGGATGAAGGATTCACCAAATCCCTCCTTTGTGAGAGAATGAGAGAACCATCTCCTTAAATTGCATTAGCAATAATAATTTTATTGTGGGTTGTTTCTTATATGTTTTTTAAACTTTCTCTCCATGCACAGGGTCTCTTCCTCCATAACGATAGCTGGCAGAATAACAAACATGGATACTTTTCTCTTTTAATTCTTGGGGTATGTGCTTGACCCCTATTGGCTCTAACATGAGGCAATCAAATAAATTTGATAGAGTTTACACCAAGTCTTGCTTGTTATCTGCTATTAACTATTTAATTTCTGATTATTTTTGGCATTGAGACAATGCATACCTAGCTCTGGGATAAACTGATTCTAAAGACATATTTGCTTATCAATTAACATGTTTTAGTGGGACTTCCCTGGTCGTTCAGTAGTTCAGAATCCACTTTGCAATGCAGGGGACACGAGTTCGATCCCTGGTTAGGGAACTAAGATCCCACACACCATGGAGCAACTAAAGTCCAGGCACCATGATTACTGAAGCCTGCGTGCTCTGGAGCCCCAGCGCAACAGCTAGAGGGTCTGTGCATCACAGTGAAAGATCCTGCAAGACGCAATCAAGATTCCACATGCTGCAACTAAGACTTGATGAAGCCAAATAAGTACATAAATAATAATATATTAAAAAAAAACATGTTTTACCTTTTCTAGAACTTGAAAAGTTAAACACGATTTTATTTGTATAATGGTAAAGTTTGCAGGTATTTCAACATCAAAAGTTCCTCAGCAAATGTTTAATACTGCCCTGCTGATGCGCCTCTCATTTCAATTTCAAATTCTCATATTGGTCTAAATAAAGCTTTCAAATCTTTATATATTGCTCCTTGTTTTCTACAAAGGAGAAAAGTGCACACATATGCAGAGCCATCTCCTTTCTTTGTCTCTCCTGTCTATGCCTTTACTCTGTTCTTAAAGGTGGGTGAGATAGTTATCTTTACTCTCATCTTATTCCAAGTCCTTGGAAAGCAGTTTGAGATGGCTGATCTCAGCTGGAGGTCACAGGGAGGCAAGCAGTATACATCTGCTCTAGAGGGCAGAGGTCCTAGATACAAGGACCCTCATCTGCTCACTTGGACGGTCCTTCCTTACACAGTCAAGGTTTCTGATGGGTACTGTGGAACAGCTGTTAGCTCACAGCCACTAGCAGATGGGCTTCCTGGCATATTTGTGGCTGGTGGGCTGAGTCCTTGGAAGAGATAGTACCATGATAGAGAGAAGAGAAAAGAAAAACCACCCTAGGAGATCAGTGCCACCTCCCGCCCCCACAGTGCAGGGTTACACACCACCATCTGTACTGGTGGCAAATAAGCAAGCACATTTCATACAAAAAAGTAACATTCATTCCTGAACTTTCTTCCAGGTTTTTCATGGATGATGTTATTTGTACAACTGAAGCTTTTTTTTTTTTTTTTTTATTTTATTTAACTTTACAATATTGTATTGGTTTTGCCATATATCAAAATGAAATCCCCACTCTGAATGATTTTTCATGAGAATAATATACTTCTAGAACTTTAAGCTAGGAAAGATAGCTCTTATCTAGCTGAGCACTTTCATTTTAACAATAAAAGAAACTAAGTCCAAAATGTTTAGGTGGTTTTCCCAAATTTCTAGACTAGAGGAGCCATGGTTAGAATTAACAGACTTGTAAGCATAATTCTTTTTAAGAAGTGGTTTTAATTATTTTTTAAAGCAGTACATGTTGAGAGAGGCAGTGTTTGATAGCACAGAGTAGCAGCAGTCTATCTGAGTGGTGTTAGAAAAAGACAACAGGCCCAAATGGAATTGCTTGTGCTAAGCCCCAGATCACCAGAGCGGAAAAAAAGAGTTAAAGTGTTAGTCGTTCTGTTGTGTCCGACTCTTACGTACTGTAGCCCACCAGGCTCCTCTGTCCATGACTTCTCCAGGCAAGAATACTGGAGTGAGGAGCCATTCCTTTCTCCAGGGGATCTTCCTGACCCAGGGATCGAAACCAGGTCTCCTGCATTGCAGGTGAATTCTTTACCACTCTGAGCCACCAGGGAAGCCCACAGCACCAAATCAAGACTTAATTACAATTTCAGCTTTCCCAGAAATGGAATCTTAAACCAGTCAGTCGGGAGTTGCCTAATCAACACTAGCTAGCTTCTCTGCCTGATAAGACTCGTGCCATCCCCTACAGGAAAGTAATGTTGCAATAACCAATTTTTCCCCCTCTGGTATAAGTTCCTTCTTCCTGCTCCTTTTTGCCTATAAGTCTTTCATTTTGTACAGCTTTCTGGAATTTTTTCTATCTGCTAGATTGGACAGTACCTGAATCATGAATCATTGACTAACATAAGATCCTTAAATTTTACTTAAAAGCATTGATAGGTTTTGGTGTAAGATCTAATTGCAAGGCTCAGTTCTACTATGCTTTAACCATGTGCCCTTGGGGAACTTAGCAGACCTTTCTTACCCTCTGTAAACATTTGGATAATAGTAGCATAGAAGGCAGTTAGTAATATAACCCAGTCCTTCCTTGTAACAGAATTCTGATCCTGGTGACAAGGATAAGGGGACAATTCCTAGGGTCATTAAGGAAGTCTAGGGCAATTTTAATGCATATCAATGCAAATTCCTTACAAATGCTTCTAGTAGTAGCCCTGTCTGGATGGGGGCTTTGAAAATGCTTTTCCACTGGCTCAAGTCTGCTTTCACAACTCTAACTTTTTTTCAGTTCTCTACCTTCTTTCTCCATATGCTCCAGGCAGGCAGTAAAGCCAACCATGGTGGTCCCTTTCTCCTCTCGGGGGAAGGCTGGTGCAGGCATGGGCCTGTGAAGCATTGTGTACACTGTCTTGGGAAGTGGGGGCGTTCTGGGAAAGGTATATAGTGAGAGACACATTGGAAAGAGACTGGATGCTGTCACCTGTGGATGTGACACAGTGGTCATCTTGAGGCCACAAGCAGAGCTTAAGAATCACCTGCCATGTCGACAATGCCAGAAAGTAAAAGTGAAAGTCGCTCAATTGTGTCCGACTCTTTGCAACCCCATGGACTATACTATCCATGAAATTCTCTAGGCCAGAATACTGGAGTGGATAGACTTTCCCTTCTCCAGGGGATCTTCCCAACCTAGGGATCAAACAACGGCAGAGCAAAAAGAAATATCAGATCTTGAGGTTCCTGAGTTTATCATGCCTGGAAGCATTCTAGCCTAGAATTTCTTATTATCTAAGGTAACAAGCTCTGCTGCTTAAGCCAGTCTTGTGTTCCTTATAGCTGAGTGCATTGCAACTAGAACAGTAGTACTTGTCATATAAAGTTATTCTGTATAGTGAATGATAAATGCAGTATGGGAAATAGTATATGACCAAGCACAGAGAAAGAAGGAGATATCCGTTGTCACCATTGTTGTGCTGATTATTACAGGAGAATGTCAAGTAAAAAGAAATATCTCCCACATTTCCTCATCCTATTCTCTAGCAATAAAAATTTGTTAATAATATTCTATGTATCCTTATGTCAATTCTTAAAAAACGAAAATAAATACTATACATACTGTTTTTTCACTTCCAAGAGTTTTCCTAATAGATACATTGATGCCCAGTTGGAAATTACTTCTAATCCCCAAGAGTATATTTCACTTTATAATCTTCCAAAGATTTAGAAATACTGCCTTCTAGCTAAAAACATTTGGCTTTTCAAAATCCTCCTAAATGTAGAAAAAAATTCTTAGAAATGGCAAAGAACATAAATAACCACCATCGAGTGCCCTCGTGCACATTAAGGACCAGTTGCTAAGAGCTGGAGCCCGACCACACTGATAGGAGATTTTTGTTGGAACTGAGTTTTACAGTATCTGTGGAAGCAGTTACTCTTTGGGACTGTGTCAGTGACTGGATCTCTTTCCAAGGACATGTCATGCTAAGTCAAATGACCATCCAGACACAGCCTGCAGCTCTTGCTCTCTAAGGACCATGCACCGTTCCCTGTGGTAACCACATGAGCCACAGAAATTCAACCAAAGTTCAGGAGACCCAAGAGGAAATCACCAAGCAAGGTGGGTGAGAAAAGGCTGAAATGTCCTCCAAACTTTCCTCCAGAAATGATGACAATCAGCCAGCATTTCTGACTGATAAATGACGTGCAAAAAACGAGGATCCAAGATTTTCTCAGATCTCTTTCTTTCCTTGGACTTTGTAACAACTATTCCCTCGGAGCTCTATGAGCCACAGGAGCATAAAAAAAAAAATGTTTATCCACTGAAAGGAGTAAGGGAAATGATTAAAAATTTCCCCAAAGTTCAAACCTGTCCAAAAACTTCCTGTTTCTAAAATATGGTTTGGGAAGCACTTCTTGATACTTTAATGGGGGGAAATCTGCTATTTGGGTGTAGAAACGTGGTACAGTGTGACTTTGGAGTTAAGCCAAAAGTTCTCAACACAGCTTCATTTTAGAGCCATACAAGAAAGTTTAAATGCTAACACCAGGACCCAATCCCAGGCTACCAATTAAATCAGAACCTGTGGGACTGGAGTTGAGGCCTATGTAAGTAGGCAGGTTAAGCACATGTATGTGAGTTTTCTAAGTTTCCCAACTAAGTCCAGGGGTGAGAATTTGCTGAGTTAGGCCCAGAATTAAACCCTGGCTCCCCATCTTCTAAACTGTGTGACTACAGACACATTATTTCTACTGCAGGCCTGTTTCTTCATCTGTAAAGTGGAGGTTACAATAGTATAATAGATTGAATTATGCATATAGAGGACTTGACCTAAAACTCGATAGGCCATGTCAGGTCCATCCTCTCTATACGGTAATGTCACTGCAGGCCCCTGCAGAGTAGGTCTGCACTGGAAAAAAAGAGCCAGTAGGTGCTAAAAGAGTTCATTAAGAGAAGGGCCACTTTCTCTTATCTGGCCCATCCACTGGGCTTGTGAATTCCTGGAAGAAAGCAAGTGTCTTGAAATAGCCACTTAAAATGATTGCATTAAAAAGAATTCTGCACTGAGGCAAAAAAAAAAAAAATCTTGCACCTCTTCTCTTCGCTGGCAATCGTACAGGAGGATGATGAAAAGGCCACCACGCCCTGCTGCTGTGGACACTGGCCAATCTGTTACAAATGTCATAGGCAGTAAACAGCCTAATACAAAACATGCAGAAAAGCAAGGACCCGTGTTCACCTGGCATCAAGCGTGACCAGTGAGGCTCCACTGACAACAGGCCAGGATTTCCATAAGATGACAACTTTGTATGCTTGTCTCCACCACTACATTTGGATCCCTGGAGCTGTAGACTGTATTTTTTAAGAATGGTGCTATTGTGTGTTATTTGTGCTTAGTTGCTCAGTCTTGTCCAACTCTTTTTGACTCTTTGGACTGTAGCCTGTCAGGGTTTTCTGTCCATGGATTTTTCAGGCAAGAACACTGGAGTGAGGTGCCATTTCCTGCTCTAGGGGATCTTCCCAACCCAGGGATCAAACTCAAGTTTCCTGGGTCTTCTGCATTGCAGGAGCAGATTCTTTACCCACTGAGCCATCAGGGAAGCCCAAGCTACCACTAATTGAATGCCTTCCAAGTACTAGGCATATATACATATACATAATTAAATATTTATAACATTATGGGGCACTTCTATCCCTGACTGAGGAAAAGCCTAAGGCTTAGGAAGAGGAATGACTTTCCCAATTCACATAAATAAAGAGGATGACCAAATCAAAATCAAAATATGTGCCTGGCTCTTAAGATTTTTTTTTATCTCAGGCCTAAAAAAGTGCCTGGTATATAGAACATCTTAATGTTTGATGAATGAAGCAAGTTGTGTTTTTTTTTTTTCCCAGAAGAAAAGCAAAAGAACTCAAAGTCAGAATTCATATCATCTTCATAACCTCTACCAGCCTTTATTGATTTCTTCTGAAACACAGGCAGGAATAAACCCTCCTTAGGGGCAGCTATGGAATTTTTTAATCAACCCAAGAAAAATTAGGATTAGTGACTCATAATTTTATTTGAAATGTAAAGGTAAAATTCACACATGCATGCCTGTCTTATCTCCCCAACTTGATTGTAAGCTCCTGAAAATAGAATTATGTATAATACACTGTGCATTATCCCACAAGCCTAAGCAGAAATATGTGTCATCCTTGAGAAATGTTCAAGGGCTGACTAAAATCCTACTGTGAACTTGGCCTCCTCTCAACATTTTTATTCATGTGGAATCAAATTAGAATGAGCATCCAGGATAGCCTAGAAGAGGAGAAATCACAAATGGCAGCATAAGGCATGGATATAAAGGGCAGAGCAGCCCTCCCAACCTCTAAGCTGTGATGTGGTGGAAATTTAAATCAATTCCATGTCTAAATGTCTGGTCATCTCAAGCACACCTCACAGAGCACCCTCATCCCCACCCCCAGCCTTCTCTTTTGCTGTCTCTGAAAATCCATCTTTGGTTAAGTCATTTCTCCTGATCCAATAGTGCAGTTCAGTTCAGTTTAGTCACTCTGTTGTGTCTGACTCTTTGCAATCCCATGGACTGCAGTACCCCAGGCTTCCCTGTCCATCATCACTCCCAGAGCAAGGGACAAGGGGCAGGAAAAGGAAGCAGGCTATAGTCCATGAACATAGACAAACCTGGAAGCATTGGGTCACAGAGAATTTAAACCTGAAGCTCTTTAGAAAGTACAGAGTTAAGATTCCAATTTCACAGACAAGCCAACTAAGACTTCACATAGAGAACCGATGGCCACACAACCGACGAGTGCCAAGGTGAGAACTTGAGCCCTGGATCCTGGCTCCCAGTCCTTGTTCTTTTGACTTCCCTCAGCTATCTCTTTAAAGAGTGAGTAAAGGAAGAGCCTACGAGATGACTGGGAAGAGTTGAGAGGCTGTCCAGAAGTTGGACTGGTGAGGATGGTGTGGACAAAGAAGCCTAAGTTACTACAGAAGTGGGTCCAGCATGGCCCTCCTGCAGCCAAGATTTCTCCTGCACACACAAGGTCAGATTAAGGGTCATTAACTGCTCACTCCAAGAAGAGGTATTTTTGACCATGTGACCCTCACTTTTTTAGCTACTTAAAGGACAGAGTAGGCAGACCAATCATAGTCAGGAAAACCTAAGCATTCAAGTTTTCAGGAATTGGAGGCCTCCTTTTCCATATAATCAAATCTAGAGAGAAAGATAATAGTTCTTAAATGCTGAACTTCTCAATCAGGAAAAGACATTTATGATGCCAACACACTATCAGATCTTATTTACAGCCTGATAGCAAGAAAAAAGAAGACCAAATTACTCATGTGACAATGTGAGATTAATAGCTTCGTAAACCTGAAAAGATAATAGCTGCATGGATTATCCAGAAGAAAAAGAAAGGATTAAGCTTCAACTGCTTAAATCTTTTCTTTATGAAGTTATATTATATTCAATTTAGGTCTTTCTTATATTGTCCCAGAATAGACTTCCCTGGTAAGCTGTGCCAATTTGGGATGAGTCTTCCTTTAACAAATTTCCTCTTTTTTTAATTTTATTTTTGAAATATTTATTTACTTGGCTTTGCCAGGTCTTAGCTGTGGCATGCAGGATCATTAGTTGCAGCATGTGATCTCTAAGCCATGGCATGTGGGTCTAGTTTGCTGACTAGGGATCAAACTCAGGCCCCCCTAGCATTGGAAGTGTGGAGTCTTAGCCACTGGGCCACCAGGGGAGTCCCAACAAATTTATTCTTACTAGCTAACATGCTTCTCAAGGCAGTTCATTGCCAACACTCTCCTCTCCTAAAGAGTGGCTGGATAGTCGGTCCTCAGCCTCTTCATAGGCACTGCTTCTCATGGTGTGCTGCTTTGCTGCTGAGCCATCAGTCTTCTGATAAAGCTAGGCCTGAAGGCACCTGAAAGCCAAGCATATGGCCAGAGCGGTTGGCCTGATTTGCTGCTGCGAGTGTGCCTAACTGCTGCTATTTTAGAGGCGAATGAATATCCAAGATGAAGCCCTTGTTAGTACCTGCCTGATCTTGAAAGATCTTGGCCAGCCACGTGTTCTCTTGCTTTTCCAGCAAGACCGGCTTTCATAAATGATCTTGTAATTTTTATCTTCTGGCGCCACAGCTGTCAAACTTTGCAGCATGAATCCATTCATGTTGCAAGAGGCATAACACACCCAGTGAAGCTGGCATTGACCCCTGAACCCATCCATCACAGGTGAACTTCATGCCTTGGTATTCAGTTATAGCACATTCACTCAAATCAAATCCTTCTGACAACTCTTCAGAGTCATCCAGTGAAAAATCAGCTTGTGCAGTGGTCTTGCTCCTAGCCCACTCAGAGCATGACTATTGGAATAGGAATGTAGGGACTCTCAAATCATGTTCATAGAGGTGTTCTTTGATAGATAAGAAAGACTCAGATTTGGAACGAGGGAAGCTGGTTCTTTTAGCTAATGGCATTTTTATAACCTCAAGAGAAGGCAGATTATTTTGGATTTGAGGCCAAACTCTTTAAACACTAGATTCTTTTTGTACATACTTTTACTTACGTTCATTTTTTATAGACGGTTTTGTTGTGTTTTGAGTTTAAGCCATGATAAATGACACTTCTTGTTTTTCTTCTGCAGATTACATCAATATTAGGCACTTACTATGTGTGAGGCTTTTTGCTTAGAGTTTTAAAAACAAAAATTTATCTTTGGGGGTCAGAATCTTGGTCTTTCTAAGCAAGTGCTCTGTCTCTATGGTTTCTCCAAAGGGGCAAAGAGTGTGTGTGTGTGTGTGTGTGTGTGTGTGTGGGCGGGACAGGGGTGGTGCGCTGAGGGAAGGGAGGTGGTGCAGGACAACCTTAGAGACAGAATTTTCAGAGAAAGACCTGGAAACTCCTTTAGAGAACCCTATGCTATTACTGTCCTATTTTGAGTCTAGTCATTTTGCCCTGTCGCACATCAACAACAGAGGGCTTCACATATATGCCGCACTTTATTTAATTGTTCAGTCTATTCTCTTTCAAGCTTCAAAATAGCACTTTGGTGATGTGTCCATGTACATATTATTCGAGCCTGTCAGATGTTACAGACCATTCTTTCACTAGATATTCCACACTGTGCTCTTTTCTCTGACTGCCATTTTAGGTCTCAAAGGCTGGATTTTAATCAACAACCCTGATGGTGCCATTGATACTGAGTTCCTCCATGTGCCCTCACCTGCCTCTTTACTGGGCACAGAAGTAAATGCCACGGGTTTGCAGTCCTATTCAAACCACCACCAAGCATGGGATGTCTTGGGCCGTCATTTATCTTTTGAAAGGATGTTCTCAATCTCTGTCTAGATTGGGGAGATGACCAACATGCCCACCTTCCAAGAAGAAAGTCCAGTTCTTCTACCTCTATGAATGCTTATTCCCTACCTCAAGCTCCATGCCATTGTTCTTGATGTAAAAATGCTAGGTAAACCAAGTGTTTCCCAGACATGGACTGCCCTGTCCTCCCTCCAATACTGTGTGTCTAACTCTCAAATCTGAAATCTCCAAAAATATCCCCCTTAGAAAAAACAATTGAAGACCTAAAATATTGTTTTCATTGAGAAGAACTTAAATTTTTATCTGGACCATCAATTTCATCTTATAGATAAGGACACTGAATTCTCCCTGAAAGGACCCTGAATAAAATCTCCAGAGAGTATTTGGAAATGGGCTGTTAATCTTCGATGGACTTAAATACCTTGGCAAAAAATGTGGAGATGAAAAAAGTTCTAGGCCTTTTTCCATTACTAAGACTTTACTGGATTATAACGACAATAAACAAAACCACTATCTGTGTGGATGGACTGGTCTTCCAAAGATCTCAAAGTGGAATGCTACTAGGGGATTTTTTTTTCTAGACTTTTAATTCAGGAGCTAATACTGTGGTGTTTGGAGAGAAAGAAACACATATGCCTGCAATTCCCTAGTACTGTACACAAGGCAATGGCAACCCACTCCAGTACTCTTGCCTGGAAAATCCCATGGATGGAGGAGCCTGGTGGGCTGCAGTCCGTGGGGTCGCTGAAGGTTGGACACGACTGAGCGACTTCACTTTCACTTTTCACTTTCATGCATTGGAGAAGGAAATGGCAACCCACTCCAGTGTTCTTGCCTGGAGAATCCCAGGGACGGGGGAGCCTGGTGGGCTACCATCTATGGGGTCGCACAGAGTCGAACATGACTGAAGCGACTTAGCAGCAGCAGCAGTACAGTGGACCAAACAGCTTCCTTAGGAGTCCTTTTTCTTATAAACTCAAGCATTTGATAAACTTATGGCAAAATCCTCCCTTTTAAATTCAAATCAACGGATGGGGGAAAAGTAGATGATTAACTAACTAAATAGCTAACTAATGGGTTTTAGGACCAGAATCTTATTGGAAGGATTCAGGAAAGAGTTCTTACATATGAAATTGTACTCTACAATTTCACAATGAGAGTCCAGAGTGATTTTTCAAAACCCTACATACCACTGTAGTTTTAGAATACATTCTGGTTAGCGGAAATAAAATTTGGTATAAACATTTTGGAAAGCAATTGGAAATATGTATCAAGAGCCCTAAAAATACTCAGCCAATTTTACTTCTGAGAATCCATCATTAGGAAATTAAGCAAAATACAAACAAAATTTTTTTATTACAGAAGTATTTACAGAGCCACAAAGTAGAAAAATTCCCAATGTCTATTAACAAGGAAATGCAGTAATATATGGTACAAGCACTCAACTGTCATTACTAAATGTCACAATTATGAAGTTTTTAATTCCATGCAAAAATCTTTATGATGAAATGTTAAGTAAAAAGAGCAGGGTGCAAAGTAAGTGTGTATGTGTTGCCCAACATTGCATATGCATATAAACAGACTTGAAGAAAATATAACAAACTAAATAATATTTACACAATATTTGCAGGTAGGATTTCTTTCATCTTTATTTTACATTTCTACACTTTCTAAATATTCTACCATTAAAGTGTGATTCTCCTAAGAAATTTTATTTTTAAAAATCAAAGAAAAGAGTAAACTCAAACACATGATAAAAAGTATGCAAAGGTTAAGTTACAGCCATTGCTTCATGATTCTGTACTTATTTTATTGAATACATAAATAAATGTAAGAGTGAAGGAATATCTCTACTTGATTTTCAGAATCCACTTGAAGCTATCCCCAGGGAATTATAGATGCTGTCAATGAATCCACTGTTCTCCACATACAGTGAAGACAATTATCAACATGCCTAGAATAGCAAGTCTGTCCAGCATCAAGCACAGACCAGGCTGTCCACCTGAGCTAATGAGCCACAGTATTAACAGAGAAGTTATTGCTTCAGTTCAGTAAACTTTTAACAAGCATCTACTATGCTTATATTAGGCTGGACTTCCCTGCTACTAAGCAGTAGGAAAGAGCAGACATTAGTCCCCCCTCAGTAATCTGTAAGCAAGACAGACCTACACAGGTAACTCAACCCAGGTGAGCTAAGGGCAGCAGCTGACGAAATGATGTGGGAATACAGAGAAGAAATTGGCACTCCTTTATGGCGGTGCGTTTTGTCCATCCCTAGGTAACTAGGTAAAAACAACCCATTTATTCAGTGAAATATCTTTTTCCCATTTATGGAAACTAATATTCTGCAACCATGAGAATATTATGCTTTTATTGTGTTCTGTAATATTTTTCTAACATTTTTATAGGTTCTACAAGGACTTACTTTACCTACATATTCACATATATCCTCAACAGATTCCTTTTAATAAAGGTGAGAACATGTCCCATGTCACCAACTGAGGGACAAGGACAAGAAGACTAAGACAAGGTTTTCACTGAGTCATTTTTATTCTCATTGTTGAATGCCTCTCTGGAAAACAAAGACAGAATGGAAGACTATTCAAAAGTTTTTTGGAATACTTTTCATTCAGGGAACTTTTCTATTGAGGCAATTAGTCTATAAAATCATAAAGCAACTTCTGAGTCTTGATTAAAAAATAAAGCCACAGTTGGGGTCAGAAAGGAAGAATCAGAAGGTTATTCTAAAGGAAACCTACATCTTCCATCTTGAGATTCTGACTTCCTCTGCTCCCTGACAGTCTCCAGCCTTGGAGAGTGTGGAAGAGGAGGGAACTTGGGAAAGCTGGTATTTATCTGTCTAAGGAGCAGGAAAAGAGCAATGAAAGCTGTCAAAGATCTAGAGTATCATACTCATGTGTCACCTTCTTTTCCCACTTTCTGTTCCTTTCTCATGAACAAATATCATATATTCACACACACACACACACACACACACACATATACATTTATGGAATCTAGAAAAATGGTACTGATGAACCTATTAGCAGGGCAGCAATGGAGAAGCAGACACAGAAAACAGATTTATGGATATAGGTGAGGGGGAAGAAGGAGAGGATGAGGTGAATGGAGAGAGTAGCATGGAAGCATATACACTACCATACGTAAAATAGATAGCCAATGGAAACGTGCTGTATGACTCAGGGAACTCGAACTGGGGCTCTGTAACAACCTAGAGGGTTGGGGCAGGGTGGGAGGTGAGAGGGAGGTTCAAGAGGAAGGGGGACATATGCATACCTATGGCTAATTCATGCTGCTATATGGCAGAAACCAAGCCAATATTGTAAAGCAATTATCATTTAATTAAAAATAAATACATAAGAAAAACTGTCAGTTTAGACACAATGGGATTGAAAAGACTCAGTCTCTTAAGGAGCTGACATTCTAATAGGATAAATCTCAGATTGTGTAAGAAGCTTTGCAGATCTGTATCCACAAGTAAACAGGACACGACATTCTAAGACACCCACATATTTATTGTTCATAAATATGTCCATAAAGGCTTTTGAAAAGGAAGATAGATCTGGTTTGAGCTGAGGCAAAACATCATGTTTATATTAAATGGAAGTAAAAAATGCTTTATTTAATCCTAGTTTCAAATCAAAGATTCTAAAGGTCTAGCCTTGGTTTCAAGTTAAGCCAAGTTCTGTCATTTTAATGACGCATTTTAGGAAATAGGGGGGAAATGGAGTAAAAAGGAGGTCTTTCGTCAGTATAAACACAAGTAAGGTTGTGTTGCTTGAACAGGGTTCACTGTGTCAAAATCTGCCCTAAATATTTTAATCCTCTGTGTGTTTGAACGTCTGGGTGGTCTGAGCTCGTAAAGTGGCCTCAGTGAAGACACAGTCCCTCTTCCGTTTCTCAGAGTTGTGAGCAGCCGCTCACTAGCCATGTTGTATAAATGACATAATGGCCAGATAAACCTTAGTGATTCTGCCCAGTAATTACTTTAAAACAGCCCAATTAGCTTTCGTCTCATGTTTAGTTAAAACCATGCCCTTGGAAAGGTCATGTGAAAGACTCAGAAGAAATTAGTGAAGTATTTGATGAAGCCCCAGTTCCCAGAAAGTTATGGAACCTCCAGAACTGAAACCACTCCCTCCTCTCTCAAAACCATGGGTGGAGCTTTATCCACCAAAACATTCCTACCTAGTCAGCCCCAGAGCTAACACAGCACTGTGGAAGGAGGTGTAATGATCAGAAAATTCAAAGAGCAATCATTAAGTCTGTATCGTGCCAACAAAAATAGCCACCCTTGCCTGAGTCTTGCACAACCTCAGAGAGGGCCAAGGATTTTCACATCCTGCCCAGGCACAAGCATCAGCATCAGCATCAGCCTCTGCAACTGCTTTATCCCTGAGCTCCATTTCCAGCCCAGGACCCCGCTCAGTGCCTTGTTTCTTCACTATATCTCTGCCGTTCTTCCACATCAGACCCTCCAGAAGGGTCTCTAGGCAAGGAAATCATGTCCCCTCTTCCTCTATGCCCGTTTGATCTTTCCCTCTAGTTTCTCCCATTCTCACTCCAGTTAATTGCTCTTGTCTATAATGAGTCACCCTTGCAAGCCTGAAGGCTTTCTATTCTCTTGAGAAAGATAGGTACTTTCTTTTATGGTTCTCTTCCCTAGAAATATTCCATTATCCCAATCAGGGGCTGGAAGGTAAAACATAAATTCCTAACAGTCCCCATGGTTACTCTTTAGTAGGATAATATGAGATAAGGTGATAAGCAAGTAGAAACGCAGTTTGCAAAACAATATGGCTGACAGAGGAACTGCAGAAGGTCAGAATCATCTGTAGATGCAAGTCTTCAAAATATTTTAACTATAGTCTTAATGGTTGATTTCCTTTAGGATTGACTTGTTTGACCTCCTTGCAGTCCAAGGGACTCCAGAGCCTTTTCCAGAACCACAGTTTAAAGGCATCAATTCTTTGGCGCTCAGCCTTTTTTATTGTCCAGCTCTCACAACCAGACATGACTACTGGGAAAAACATAGCTTTGACTATACAGACCTTTGTTGGCAAAGTAATATCTCTGCTTTTTAATACGCTGCCTAGGGTTGTTATAGCTTTCCTTCCAAAGAGTAAGTGTCTTTTAATTTCACAGCTACAGTCACTGTCCACAGTGATTCTGGAGCCCAAGAAAACCAAGTCTTTCACTGTTTCCATTGTTTCCACATGTATTTGCCATGAAATGATGGGACCAGATGCCATAATCTTCATTTTTTGAATGTTGAGTTTTAAGCCAGCTTTTTCACTCTCCTTTTTCACCTTCATAACCTTGAATATTCATTGGACGGATTGATGCTGACGCTCCAATACTTTGGCCACCTGATGCAAAGAGCCAACTCATTGGAAAAGACCCTGACGCTGGGAAAGATTGAAGGCAGGAAGAGAAGGGAACAACAGAGGGCAAGATGATTGGATGGCATCACCAACTCAAAGGACGTGAGTTTGAGCAAACTCAGGGAGATACTGAAGGACAGGGAAGCCTGGTATGCTGTAGTCCACGGAGTAAAAAAGAGTCAGACATAACTGAGCAACTGAACAAGTCTTAATGGATAAGTCTAAAGTGAATTTTCACACTTTTTATGCCCCCAGGTAAAACCATTAGAACTCATTAGCACCCAAGGCAAAGAACCGTTAATAAAATAATAAATAAATAACTTTGTTTCTATTTCTATTGAAAATGCCCATTATTGACTTAAATTATGCTTTTTTACATACTACAGTAGGCAAAAAGCATTGTTTGAGCCTTGGTCCCTAGTCTAACATCAGTAAAATTTCACTTAACTCTTCTCATGTTCAGAGAACTAAGTTAAAAGCTAAAGGGTAGAATTTGCATGTAGGTGGAAACTCACATCCTCCTATTTACTTCAGGAAACTAGTGATTTTGATAAAGTTTTGTTATCTAACCTATCTTAATCTAATGTTTATCTTTAATTATACAAATGAGAACCGTTTGCTAGTGCCTAAATGCAGAATTTAAACAGAAGAGGACACTAAACTTATATTGCCTCTTCTCCTTTTTTCTTTACATTCCCTAGATATTTAATCCTAAGAAATAGTAATTTATCTAGCATAGTCTCCTATATCGGAACTGTGCCATGCTCAGTCACTTAGTTGTATCCTACTCTTTTGAGACCCCATGGACTGTAGCCTGCCAGACTCCTCTGTCTATGGGATTTTCCAGGCAAGAATACTGGAGTGGGTTGCCATTTCTTATACGGGGGGATCTTCCCGACCCAAGGATAGAACCCGTGTCTTCTGTGTCTCCTGCATTGGAAGGCAAATTCTTTACCACTGAGCCACATGGGAAGCCCTATATCAGAACTTTGAGGCACCACACAATCACGGAACTAATATATAGCCTCCCAACTTTTAGTTAGTACTCCTACTACAAAAATTTTTAATTATACAAAAGCTGTCATTACCCTACAATTCCAGTCTTTCCATTATCCCCACCTCACTTGGGGAGGCTCAAGAGGAAGAGACTATCCTTGGGCTGGATTCCTTCTGGCTTCTGCCTGATGCTCTATCCAGAGGCACTCCCAGCTTTCTTATCTCTCTGGGGACTCATCCATGGGCTTCTCACGCAAGCCTTTTTAAGACCCTTGGGCAGATTTTCTATCTGGGACAATTTTTCAGTTATTGGCTTAGCTTTCCATTTCTTATGAAATCCAAACCTTAACAAAGGTTAAGGACCACACTTTGGTTTCTTTATCTCTGCATCATCATTTTTCCTGCCCTTATTTTCTTCCCTGGAAACAATGACTGCTATTCCCCATGTTCCTGAAGATTCTCTGTCCTCTGAAAATCTCTAGGATTGAACACTACACCCGCACCATGGAATTTCTGTAGTCTAATCCCCCAAACAATGGACACAACACCAAACCATCAGTCTGTTGCTTCAGGCCAACCAACATGCATACTGGAAACATCCAACAAGTACACCCTAAATGTCCTCCTGAAGTGAGTCCTTGAGGCCAATATGCTAGCTTACACAATTCAGCCTTTTTTAGGTGGGACATCCCCAGCAAAGGGCATCCCAACCCACACAATCCTGTTACAAGCTCAGTTCTGAATAATGTGCCTTGACCAGTTTTGGTACTCCATCCCAGTGTCTCTGGATTCTTACAACGGCCCTCCTTTTCACCCATGCTCTTACTGATATCCTCTGTCCTCCTTTTGAGCGGATACCCAGCCAGCACCATCTTCCTGGCTCAGCCTGACAATTAGGCTGATTCTTTTTTAGCCACACTTGCTGGGTAATGTCTGTCTTGCTTCTCCTGATAACTTGGGACTTTCCTAGGTCAGTGCCACTTTCTAGGTCCAGTAGGTTTCTCCCTAACATAGCAAATGAAACAGAGTAAGAAAATAAAGGATTCTGAATTTACAAGAGAACAGTTGGGGTTCTCAAATTTAGCACAGTCAGGATCAGGTAACTGGTTGGTTCATTAAATCTTGATAGGAGCAGAAGTACTGAGTACACCAGAGAGCAGCCTTCTAGCTGCTAGAAAGTGGACGATAGCATCCTGTGCAGAGCGAGTCGTGAGTGTCAGGGAAGCTAGTGGGTTTGCTAACTGGAGGTCAGTTGCTTTAGCAACCTCTACTCCAATTCTCAGTTTCTTTATAACAACCAGCAAGATTTACCTTCTAGCCTAAAAAAGAAGAGACAGGAAAGAGCAACATATGTTGAACAATCAGCTTAACCTGGGCTATTTCCTGGTATGGGGAAGAGGCTTCTTCAGAAGCTCTGTCTCACTCACCCATGACCCAGAACACATTCTGAGAATTATCAGTAACCTCAGCTGAGGCTTTTCCCCAAATGCAGAAGACGCTAGCACAAACAATTTCAATTTGAATTTCAAAGTAGATGGAATGTGAATAATAAAAGTCATATTCTACTAGTATCTTGATAATAGCATTATATGATTGGACCAATTCACAGTGGTAATTGCAACCTGGTACATTATTCATTCAATATCTGAAATCTTGGAAGAGACCCTACATAACACAGTCAGGAGGCTTTGAGAGGCTAAAGCCCGCTCTGTTGTTGTTTCAGTGGTGCCAGTCCCAGCATGTTTAAATACTGCTGTTGCTTGCTGGGTGCCAATGTGGTTTCACTAGCAAGTGTGGGCAAGGATATTTTTTAGAAATTGAAAATGATTGCTGCCAAACTGTGAAACCAACTGCTAAATCTATCTACTCCTTTTAAAAAAATCCTCTATTCATGTTTAGTGAATCTGTGCAAAGATCCTTCTTGTCAGAAACACACTTAACTCAAGGACCTTCCTAAGAAACTCCTGTGAGGAGCTTAAACTACAATCAAAACATTAAGTGATCTCTCCACTCCCCTCCCATCATTCACTTGCAGCCCTGGCAAGTCAACAAGACGGCTTCTCAGGAGCACATCCAGATGAATTAGAGTCCTTAAGAAGAACTAAGTAAAGGTGGACTTTCCGGGAACAACTGTCAACTGAAGGGCATTTATCACTGAAGATGTCTGCTATGGGGGTTTTGATAGTTCACCAAAAGAAAAAAAAAGAGGGAGAGAAAGAGAGAGAGAAGAAAGGGAGTGAATTTAGACATGCAGAAGGCCAAATCCACAAGTATTTGTGTGGCTATAAATATTAAAAGTATACATAAATCATGTGCATGGATGCACTACTCTCTCTTCCCACACCCAGCCCATAACTATACTACTGATTTCTGGAAAGCTAGGACATTTCCGGGCTTCCCTGGTAGCTCAGCTGGTAAAGAATCTGCCTGCAATACAGGAGACCCAGTTCAATTTCTGGGTTGGGAAAATACCCTGGAGAAGGGATAGGCTACCCACTCCAGAGTTCTTGGGCTTCCCTGGGGGCTCAGATGGTAAAGAATCTGCCTGCAATGTGGGAGACCACTCCAATATCTTGCCTGAAGAATCCCCATGGACAGAAGAGCCTGGCGGGCTACATTCCATGGGGTCATAGACACAACTGAGTGACTAAGGACAGCACATAGCATGCTGAGCCTTCATCAAGGCTATATATAATGCTCTCCACAGGGCAGCTGCTCAGTAAGTACAGTGGGTAAGGGCAGGGGCTTGAAAGAAGTCTGCCTGAGGCTCAAATCTTTGGCATACAAACCTTAGGCATACAACATACTCTTTCACTTACATCCTTCAAATGAATGTGAAGCACTTAGAAGAAGTGACTGGCACATAATAAATGCTAAGTAAATCCTGGTGATTATTAACTAACTATGGCCTGCTGTGCTTTATGTGTGAATGACTGTGTACCCCACGGATTCTTGGGAGGAAAGACTCTAAAATGGAAATAGTTCTCAACTGGTAAAATAGAGACACATTGTATTTTCAAACTCAGGGACATGGAATCACTAAAATCATGTCCCCAGAAATAACAGATAGATAATATATACCTCCTACAAACTAAGCACCAGAGGGGAAGTGCTGTGGAACTGCAGGTGTGATTGTGGCCAGATAGAAACTACCTTGGCATAGACAGCAAGAAATCTAAACTGTAGTCTAAATCTGTCCTGAGCAAGCTGTGTGACTTTGGTATAATCATCATATCTCTCTAGACCTCAGTGCTTTCACGTATATAATTAGAAAATTGATCTAGCAGTGTCAGCCAAGAGAACATCCTGCTTTGATGGAGAAGTTCTGCATCTGGACTGTCAGGTATGGTAACCACATGTGACTATTGAGCACTTAAAGCACATATAATGCACTGAGGACCTGTGTTTTAATTTTCATTTTATTTATTGATAATTAAAGTGTTTCCTAAGATCTTTTAGATCAAGTATTTTCAAAGACCTTTTCTGGTTCTACAATTCTGTGATTCATAGAGCTTCTCTAGGTAAAAATGTGGAAAGCTAGTATTATTATAGTGGATCATAAACCTTATTCAGTCTCTAGAGTAACTGTTTACTTGGTGGGTAACTAAAAGCAAATATATGAAAAGAAACCATTAAGAAGTACACAGATCTTGAGAAATTAGAAGTGGTGCTGCCTGGAGGGAGAGGAGTACTCCAATGATCCCCCAATGATATTTTCCAAGTCTTTGATTGTACCAGGTTTGAAATATCTCACCTTCTGAAAAGTAATAACCAATAGCAATTGATGTTTATTGAGTACTGTGGATTAACTCTTTGATTCACAACAATCCTGTGATATAGACATATTATCATTCTTGATTTACAGAGGAAGAAAGTGAGACACAGAAATGTTAAGTAACTTGTCGCAAGCTATCCTGCTACAAAATGAATGGATGAGCCAGGATGTGAACTTACACAATTAGCTCCGAAGTCTATCTTTGTAAAAAAAGAAAACAAACTTCTTAATGAAGAATAACACATACAGATACAAAACAGTGCTCAAAGTGTATACTTAATGAATTTTCACAAAGCGAACACACCCACATCATTTCCAGAAAGTTACTATTATTATGGCTCCATTCAGTCACTGCTCACTCCACCCCAACTGATTTCTAACACCATAGATTAGCAGAGCTTGTACTTTAACCACTGTGTTGTTTATCCCTGAAGACAGTGTTAGAAGATCATATCCTTGTAACCAAGAGAAACACATACAGCAAGAGAAACAGCTATTAATTAATGATCTCAAATCCATCAGTAATAAAAATGGGACAGTTCATAGATGGAGTTGCTCATTCGCTCAGTACATATTTATTAAGCACCTAATATATGGCAACCACTGTTCCAAGCACTGGGTTGTCAACTCTGATCAAAATAAACAGGGTGTCTGCCTCATACAATATCTACTTCTTGATCCAGCTCATTAATCAATACGTGGCTCAGAGTGGAGGAGCCTTACTCAGCGGTCTTGGAGGTGGCCAACAGGCTTGGTGGCAGTGCCAAGGGCAGTGCCAGCACCCCAGAGAAGAGTTGCCCTGACTTTGGTCCCTGTAATTTTAGCAGAATGCCCTTCGAGCTTCCTGGAATTTTGGAGAGGTGACAGTTGGAGCTCATTGCATGAGTTTCCACTAAAAATAACTTTATAAACAATTTCTAAATACTGTCTTTATAAGCAAAAACTTAAGAAAAGTCCACAGGCTTAATGTTACCAGAGAGATTACAACATGAGAAGGGAGATGTGGGAATACTGTGTGGACGAGGCAAAAAAAAAAAAAAGGCCACCAGGGAACTCCACCCCAGCTGATGAGGAATGATTGCTCTCTGCCGACAGGCAACCGAGCAACTCTCAGTAATATTTTCCAAAGCAACAAAGACGCTGATGCAACACACTAAAGAGTCCAAGGATATTTCCGACAAATATATTCTAAACCAAAACAACAACAGCTTCTATATGCTGCTAAGAGTTGAGCTGCTTCAGTCAATGTGACCTCGGAATATCTTAACTGTCCTGGCCTCAGTTCAGCAACTGCTCTCTGGCTCAGGGAGACTGTATATGCAATTCAAGTCTTAAACACACTCAAGTCTTGCTTTTTCCAAAGCCCTCTTGATCTTCCCCTTGAAATGCATAGGCTAACATGACCCTCGGGAATTGTGCAAACCTACCAACACACCACGAGGTCAGTTGTTTAGATATTGTTGGGTTTTCTTACTGCTGAGAAAATAGCACGGGAGCCCCGCAGGAACCGTGCCATCACTGTGTTTTTCTTACCCAGCCTCAGTTCTCACACTAGCCGGAGCTCTTTCGTCTACTGTACAATGAAAACATACTGTGGGAACAACTGGAATCGCATCTCAGGGGAGGGGAAGGGATGCGTTATCTGCTGTTACCCAAGTCTGTGCTGTCCAACCAGTCTCACCGATCCTCATGTCAAGTCACATAGCTAATGGAGCATGACTGGCCCTGAGGGCCCCACTCTATTTACTGTCCACAGTGAAAGCAAGTGAGCAGTAAACAGGACTTCCAAGCACAGAAAGTTATTAGGGCTGTACAGAGTGCTCGCAGGGAAACCCAAGTCTGGAGAGGGCAGCTGGTATGCAGCGAACTGGAAGAGTGGCCCCCGGGGTCTTTGCTACAAATGAGCGGCAGGGAGACTCCCAAGAGCTTTGCAGTGCCAACGAGGAGCAGTCAGGCTTAAGCAAGAAACTCTACATGGCTCAGGAAGTTCTAACCTGATGGAAAGTCTGAACAAGAGAAAAGTCATCCTTTCAAAAAGAAAGAGTTTGGACATCTAAATCCTTACTCCTAAACTTTCCTTGCATGGGGACCTTAGCTTGAATACAGTGGGACCTGGCAATATTCCTGCTCTGGTCTCACGCCTTTGACAAACCATAGTGTGAAAACTGATACTTCATTTTAGACTATATGAAGCACACTGAAAGCCACTTTGTAAAAAGCAAAGGTCTGTGCAATGATCTGTTCCCTGGGTCCCTTGAACTAATGGCCATTTAAGTTTCTGGAGCCAATAAATGATCATTTCTGCCCTTGTAGCTGAGGGACAGAACTGCAAGGCATATTCTCTTGGTTTTCTCTTCCTATGGCCAAGGTCTCTCTGCCCTGTACCATGTTCTTTTTCTCAAGGGATTGGAGTTGGATTATTTCATTTATTCATTTATTGACTCAGCATATATTTACTAAATACCTAGTATGTGTCAGGCACTATTTTAGGTGCTGAGGATACAGTAATACAAAAGGGAGCCACCCTCTTCATGCAACTACCATTCTAATAAAATAGAAAGATGAAAGACAAACAAGTGAGCAGATGGCATCATTTATATCAGGCAGCAATAAGCAACACAGAGAAGAATAAATCAAGCTAAAGAGATGGAAAATCATTATAGTTAGGGTGGTCAAAGAAAGCCCATCTCAACAAATGGCATTTGAGCCAAGACTTAGTGATATGTGAAAGCCACATGGATACCTAGGAGAAAAATTGGTTCAGGGATAGAGTGGTAGAAGAAATAGAAAGTGCAAAAGCTAGAAGCTGGCAACATGCTTGGCATGCAGGAGGAAGAGCAAGCAGATCAGTGTGATTGGACTATAAGAAGCAAGGGGAAAATAATAAAAGGTGGTATCAGAGAGGAAGACAAGTGCCTTATCATGTAAGAACTTTGCATTTCATTATAGGAGGATGGGAAGCCGTTGGGACACAGATGAGATATGATCTTTATTGCTAAACTTTGTGACTCCCAGTAGCCCCACTCAATCACAGAGTAGGACTGAGAACCAAAGTTCAAGCTGGAGAATAGACAGCCAATAAGATGTAGGAAAAGACATAACGGCTACAGCAATTCCAACAGGTCAAGTCTCAGATGTGACAGCAAGAGCAGGAGGATTCTTTAATACAATTTCCTATCCTCTGTCCCTTCTCTTTGGGAGGTCCCAATTGCTGCTGTTGGGATATGAAGAGATGTTGGGAAACACCCACTCATCCTTTAAGAGTCAACTTTAACACTCTCTCTTCTGTGAAGGACAGACTGTGTTTCTGTTAACATGGATCACACTGAAATATAAAGAGGTGATCATGGGTAAGAATAAATAATCTAGACTTAGGGGCAATAGGCTAATTTCAATGTACGTTGCTCTTGTTTGTCGGAGTGGGGAAGATACCACACACTGGTGGTGGGAAAGGTAGGTCACTCTGAAGGGAGTACATGCTTCTGTGTCATTCATCACGGAGTAAGCAACTCCTGGGGTAAGAAGCAGCAAACCCAAGGGGAAAGGGATTTCTTAGGAACTGAGGAAACTGGGCTAGACTCTCAAGCACAGAGAGGCCTAACCTAGCTCCACTAGATAGGACCAAGCTGACACTGGCCATTGGGGTTAGTCAGGGAGTTGACCCAGGAAGAAAATGTGCACCTGGGTTTGTGTACGAGTTGTGTCCCCGTTTAGAGTGAAATTAGTGGAAGGAATAAAGTTTCTGCTCTTCAGAGGTGAGGACTGAAGGGAGGGTTGCTCTATCAAAGAGCAAAGCACAGAGAAAACAGAAGTGAAGTGAAGTGAAATCGCTCAGTTGTGTCCGACTCTTTGTGACCCCATGGATTGTAGCCTACCAGGATCATCCATCCATGGGATTTTCCAGGCAAGAATATAGGAGTGGGTTGCCATTTCCTTCTCCAGGAGGTCTTCCCAACCCAGGAATTGAACCTGGGTCTCCCACATTGTAGGCAGACACTTTACTGTCTGAGCCACCAGGGAAACTGGCTATTTTGTGTCCCTGGTGGCTCAAGTGAATGGCTACTTGTTTCAGGGTTGGTGGTTTGGCAACAGCAACAACAGAGCACAGAAGGTGGCCCATTTCTTGGATACATAGCTCCAATCCAACATCCACAAATTTCTTCTATGTATCAAAACTAAGTTCTAGATTTATTAGAAAGACATAAGAGCATTCCATACGATGTAACCCTTCTGAAACAACAAATACTCTGGAGATACTTGGGGCGTTTTAGGGGAAAGAAAATGCTGGGGAAGGCTGGACTTCCCACTTTGGTGGACAAATGGAAGTTTAGGGTTGTTCAGTGTTAGGCCACTGATGTAATATTAGCAGCACCTAACAGAAGCAAGGCTGATCTCATACATTATTTAAGTTTTGGCTGCTTTGCCTCATTCCTCAAGAACAGAGAAGCCACATTATCCACCTTTTTTCTCCTGCAATAAGCAAGGTGATTGGCATGTAGGAGATGTTCAGCAGATGTACAATGAACAAATGGAGGAATGAATGAATGAATGATGAAGGGGAATTGAGATGGCAGGCACTGGTGGGAAGGGGTGGAGAAGGAGAAAGCCAGGCAGAATTCACCATATGGGAAGGCATGTGTTCAGACCAAATAGTTGTGTGCTTTCCAATACTTTCAACTCTATAAAGGCAGATGCTTCACATGTAAAATCATATGCCAACTTTGATCTTCCAAGATAGGTCTTTCTACATTATCAATAAAGGAAGTGCTTGCCAATCTGTTCTACCACTACAGAAACACAATGGACAGTCAGGCACCAAAGAATGGAGCATTTCATTGAATAAATACGTTAAATAAAGGAGCTACCTGTGTTATAGACAGTCTTCACTCAGGAAGAGGCCAGCAATCATAGCCTAACATATGTGATCCACTGCAATGTCCAAATTGAGTTTAAAACCTAAGAAGCTGCTTGTGTAAGATCAAAGTTGTTAAAATTCCAGAAAAGCAACTAAATTCTGAACTTGCCATTGACTCCATCCAGCAGCTAAAAAGATCATAATTACTATTTTGATAACTGGTGGGAGCACTGAATTTTTATTTAAGAGACATGAGTTTGAGTCCCGACTCTGCCATCATTTGATTGTATGAAACTGGCCAAGTCATTTACCACTCAGAAATTCAGTATCCTCATCTGTAAAAGGGAGATAATAATACTCAGATTACAGTGTTACTATAAACATAAAATAAATTATGTATGTTAAATAACCTTGTGATGTACTGAACATAACATGAAAATAACTCATTTTGTAATATATTTTTGTTACTAGAATTATAATGAGATAAACCACTATACTTACGTACAACTTATTTACTTAATTTTTGTTACTGAAGAATGTAGCCAAGGAGAAACATTGAACTGTACACAGGTATGTGTATTCTAGTCAACATATTATACATGACAGTTCTTGAGGTGTTTTCTTTAAATGTCAATAATCAAAGTTATGGCAAATGAAGAGGTCCCTGGGGGAAACATGAAACCTACAAGAATGAAGAGTAGTTTTATAATTTATTATCTTTCACATTTTGTTTTCCAAATCCATCTCAAAATGTTTGCTCCCTATGGTCATTCAGACTTTGTAAAATATGGCCAGAATGAAAGACCCTTCCAGGCATGACAAGGTCAGAAACTATAAATATAAAGATGGATAGAGTTGATGACATAAAAATTCCAAATGTTAACAGAGCAAGAAACCAAGCAACAAAATTAATACAGTTAAAAGATTAAATACTGGGGTAAAATGCAGCATATGGAAAAGAGAAAGTAGTAAATTCCTGCATTTATAAGCATTTTAATTAGAGAATTTTAACAATACAATGGAGAAAGTGGTCAAATAGCATAGAAAGATAATTCATGAGAGAAGAAACACAAACGACCAATAAGCAAGAATGCCTAATTTGCCTAGTAATTAAAGGAGTGCAAACTAAAACAAGATGCTATTTTTCACTTATCAGATGGGCAAAGGTTTAAAAGAATGCTAACACTCATTGCTGGTTAGGGTGTAGGAAGTGGGCACACTCATTAACTGTTGGTGGGAATTAATTTTGGTACAACCTTTCTGGAAGGCAATTTGGCAAGGCCTATAAAAATCTAAAATATGCAAACTCTTTGACCCAACTCTTTCACATCAAGAAATCATGAGACAAACACACAGGATGTCTGTACAAAGTTATCACTCATGGAGTTATTATAGAAAATTGGAAGCAACTTAAATATCCAGGGGATTATTTTTAATAAATAATGGAACATATGTACAGCAGAATATCAAAAAAAGTGATGTTGACCTAGTCATTGACATGAAAAGATGTCCATAACAAATAAATGAAACACATTACAAAACCGTAAAAACTATCAATCAGGTTACTGCCAATGGGTGGGATTATGGGTGATATTTATTTTCTATAATTTTCTCAATTGCCCTATTCATGTTTTTATATATCAAGCATGTAATAACTACTTTTTCATTAAAAGAGATAAAATCTACTTCTGAAATATCTTTTTTAAGTAATATAGCTATTCTCACAATACTTGTTTTGGGGCTTCCCTGGTAGTTCATCTGGTAAAGAATCCACCTGCAATTCAGGAGATCTATTCTCATAATACTCATTTTACATCACAATATTTTAAGTATAACTTTCTTTTTCTTAGTAGGTTTCAAATGAGATATATTTGAGATGATACAATATGCTCTCAGTGAAGTGAAAGTTGCTTAGTTGTGTCTGACTCTTTGCAACCCCATAGACTATACAGTTCATGGAATTCTCCAGGCCAGAATACTGAAGTGGGTAGCCTTTCTCTTCTCTAGGGGATCCTCCCAACCCAGGGATCAAACCCAGGTCTCCCACATTTCAGGCAGATTCTTTACCAGCTGAGCCCAAGGGAAGCCCGAGAATGCTGGAGTGGGTAGCCTATCCCTTCTCCTGCAGATCTTCCCAACCCAGGAATCAAACCAGGGTCTCCTGCACTCCATGCGGATTCTTCACCAACTGAGCTATCAGGGAAGCCCAATGTGCTCTCAGATAGAACTTAATTTGTTTTCATCCTCACAATCTGATATGCTGACATAAAAGCTAAAGTAACGAATCATCCTCCTTCCCCAACCCTTCTCTGGGGATTTTTGCTCGCTTTCCTACTTTTCTACTGCTAAGACAAATCACAGCTCCAACTCAAAGAACTATATGGAATATGCTTTTCACACAATGCTGCTGGTCCCTTCTCTGCCTTCTGCCTGCCTATCTCCAAGGTGACCACAGGCTCAGGTTTGGAGTTACTCAAAAACAGCAGTATAGTTCCACTTGAAAAAGCAGTCAGGTCAGTGGAAAATGTACTCAGGATGAAAGAGATTAGCTCATATAGCAAACAGAGCATATCATTTAAGCATTCGGGTTCTAGAATAAGACTACACAGATTTAAATTCTGACTTACTAGCTTTGTAATTTTGGCAAATTACTCTAAGGCTTCATTTCCCCATCTATAAAATGAGCACATGAATCTCTTCTTCATAGGATTATTATGAAACTAAAAAGAGAAATCACAACCAAAATACTTGGTGCCTAACATGTAGTTAACACTCAGGAATGGTAGTCATTAAAATTATCATTTGTCTTAAATATCTGTTGTTGTGCAATTATTCTAGTTTCTGTAGGCCAGGTATATGCGGGAGGCTTAGCTGAGTCCTCTGGCTCTGGGTCTCTCACAAGACTGCAGTCAAGGTGTCAGCTGGAACTACAGCCATCTCACAGGTAAATGGGGGAAGGATCCACTTTTACTAAATTGGCAGGATTCAATTCCTCATGGGCTACTGGGTTTAAGGCTTTAGTTTCTCGGTGAGGTGGGTCTTCAGTTGTCAGAATACAGCAGCTTGCTTCATCAGAGTGAGCAGGTCAGAGAGAAGATGGAGTGACAGCATGAGGGACTGTCACAGTTTTTGATTACTCAATCTTGGATGTGACTGCCTTTCCCTTTTGCCACATTCGGTCCCTTAGAAATAAGTCACTGGGTTCAGCCTACACACAAGGGGCAGTGATTGTACAGGGGAGTAAATAACAAGGAGACAGAGATCAATTAGGGCCATTTCAGAAAATGCCTACCACATCATTGTATAAGCTTTTCCAAGAAAAGACTAACTTCTGAGATCTATATTGTGTGACTTCTGTAAACTTCTGTAAACCCAGATGAATTGCAAAGTGTCCAACCTGAGTAAGTGGATCAAACATAGAACTATTATCTATGTTTATATGATGATGTGGTAGTTCAAAGAGAGTTCCCACAATGAAGGAAAGGTGGGTGCTGCAGAGGTCCTCTTTGGTATTTTTGTTACAAAAACAATGGGAATTTTGTTTGTTTGCTTGTTTGTTTTCCAAATATAACCCAACTCTCCACCCTCTAAGATACTCTATAACCAATTTTTAAAGATATTAGATACTACCTCAGCAATTGGTATCATTTTCTTCTTAGTGCAAAAAATGGTGGCCCCACATTCAGGATCCACTTAAATCACAGTCTGCCTCTGTCTTCTGGTTTCTAATGGTTCTGGAGCCTTTTTTATCTTCATAATATGCCTCAGGTTGGGCGTACTCCCATTTTCTTTAGTCCTCAAAGCACCAGAATGACTTTCTGTTATTTGATTCAAAGAGCAGTTTAGTTCTCTTTGAGTCTTTTGATTCTCTTTCCAATTTATGTTTGGAAAGATTATATTTGATTCTCTTTCCAGAAAAAAATCCACAACATTTTTTTAAAAAAGCAATTCTCTCCCTAAAAAGAATTCCATCTTCTGAATAAAGCAGCCAGTTTGTTAAATTGTGTAATGTTTTTTCTCACTACACAAATTATATTTCATTATTAAATTAACATTCAAAAGTTATCAACTGACTTTACCACAGAAACTCTGAAGGCTAGAAGGGTGTGTCATGATACCTTTAAAGTGATTTAAAAAAAAAAAAAAGGTTAAAAAAAACTACAAACAAAAATACTCTACCTGGCATGGCTTTCATTCAGATTAGATAGATCAAAAGTTTTACAAGTGAGCAAAAGCTGAAAAAAGTTCAACACCACCAAGCCAGCTTTACAAGAAATGTTAAAGGAATTTCTCTATATGAAAAAGAAAAAGGCACAACTAGAATCATGAAAATTATAGAAAGAAGCATCTCATTAGTAAAGGCAAAGATAGATGAAAGTTAATAAATCAGTCATACACAAAGTTAGTAGGAAGATTAAAGACAAAAGTAGTAAAATTACCTATATCTTCAATAAGTAGTTAAGGGATACACAAAACAAAGATATAAATATGATGTAAAGACTAGTAATCTTGGGAGGAGAGGAGTAAAAACGCAGCGTTGTTAAAATGTGTTCAAAATTTTAAAATCAGCAACTTAAAATAGTCTCTCTCACTCTCTTCTCTCTCTCTCTCTCTCTCTCTATATATATATATATATATATACATATATATATACACCCATATATATATAGGGATTACTATTTTTAAAATGTCATGGTAACCAAAAGGCAAAAATCTTTAAGAGATACACCAAAAAAAGAGAAAGAAATGCAAGCATAATACTAAAGACAGCTATTAAATCACAATGGAAGAGAACAAAGAGGAAGAAAGAAACAAAAAAGAATTATAAATAAACCTAAAAACAATTTACAAAATGTCAATAAGTTTATACCTATTAATAATTTCTTAAATAAACTAAATTCTCCAATCAAAAGAAACAAAATGACTGAATGGAAATAAGAATAAGACTCATATCAGTTCAGCTCAGTTCAGTCACTCAGTCATGTCCGACTCTTTGCGACCCCATGGACTGCAGCATGCCAGGGCTCCCTGTCCATTGCCAACTCCCAGAGTTTACTCAAACTCATGGCCATTGAGTCGGTGATGCCATTCACCCATCTCATTCTCTGTCATCCCCTTCTTCCGCCTTCAATCTTTCCCAGCATCAGGGTCTTTTCAAATGAGTCAGTTCTTTGCATCAGGTGGTCAAAGTATTGGAGTTTCAGCTTCAGCATCAGTCCTTCCAATGAATATTCAGGACAGATTTCCTTTAGGACCCATATGTGAAAGTGAAAGTGAAAGTCGCTCAGTCATGTCCGACTCTTTGTGACCCCATGGACTAGACAGTCCACGGAATTCTCTAGGCCAGAATACTGGAGTGGGTAGCTTTTCCCTTCTCCAGGGGATCTTCCCAACCCAGGGATCAAACCCAGGTCTCCTGCATTGTGGGCAGATTCTTCACCAGCTGAGCCACAAGGGAAGCCCATATAGTGCTGTCTATAAGAGACTCTCTTCAGATCTAAAGACACACGCAGACTAAAAGTGAGGGGATGGAAAAAGTTATTCCATGTGAATGGAATTCAAAAGAGGCAGGGTAGCAATACTTAGAGTAGACAAAACAGACTTTAAGACAAAGATTATAACAACAGGCAAAGAACATTACATGCCAATAAAGGGATCAATTCAAGAAGAAGATGTAACACTTGTGTGTGTGTGTATATATATATGTGTGTGTGTGTGTACACACACCAAACATAGGAACACAAATATTTAAAGCAAATATTAACAGACATAAAGGGAGAAATTAACACAATAATAGTAGGGAACATCAACACCTCACTTACATCAATAGATAGACCATCCAGACAGAAAATCAATTAGGAAACCCTGGTCTTCAATGACACATTAGACCAAATATACTTAATACATATGTATAGCACATTACATCCCAAAGCAGCAGAAAACACATTCTTTTGAAGTGTACATGGAATATTCTCCAGGATAGATCATATTGTAGGCCAGCAAATTTAAGAAAACTGAAATAAAATCAAGCTTTTTTTTCTTACCACAATGCTATGAAGTTCGAAATCAAAAGGGAAAAAAGTGCAAAAACACATAGAGGTTAAACAACTTTCTATTAAAATCCAATGGATCACTGAAGAATTTTTGTTTTAATCTGGAGACATGAAAATGAAAACACAATTCAATCTACAGGATGAAGCAAAAACAGTTCTAAGAGGAAAGTTCATAACAATAGAAGCCTACTTCAGGAAATAAGGAAAATCTCAAACAAACAACTTAAATTTACACCTAAAGAAAAAAGAAAAGAAAGAATGAATAAATACCAAAGTTAATAGAAGAAAAGAAATCATAAAGATTAAAGCATAAATAAATTAAATAGAGACTTAAAAATTATCGAAAGGATCAATGAAACTAAAAGCTGGTTCTGTAAAAAGATTTTAAAAAACATTGATAAACCTTTAGTCAGTCTCATCAAGAAAAAGAGAAGGCCCAAATCAATAAATTCAGAAATAAAAAGGGGAAGTTGCAACTAACACCACAGAAATACAAAGGATCATACGAGATTACTATGAATAACATATCCCAATAAATGGGCAACCTAGAAGAAATGGACACATTCTTAGAAACGTACCATCTCCCAAGACTGAACCAGAAAGAAATAGAAAATATGAACAGAGCAATTACCAGTAATGAAGCTGAATCAGTAATTAAAAAACCCTCAACAAATAAAAGTCCAGGGCCAGTTGGTTTCGGAAGTGAATTCTATCAAACATTTAGAGAAGAGTTAACACCTATCCTTCTCAAACTATTTCCAAAAATTGCAGAGGTAAGAATGCTTCCAAACACTTTCTGTAAGACCAGCAGCACCCTGAAAACCAAAAGATATTAGGACATAAAAACCAAAGATACTAGGAAAAATAAAATTACAGACCAATAATACTACTGATGAACAAAGATATAAAAATTCTCAACAAAATATTAGCAAACCAAATTCAACAATACATTAAAAGAATCATATACCATAATCAAGTGGGATTTATTCCAGTAATGCAAGGATGGTTAAATATTCACAAATCAATCAATGTCATACATCACATTAATAAACTGAGGAATAAAAATCTTATGATCATCCCAATAGAAGCAGAAAAACTTTTGACAAAATTCGACATCCATTTATGATAAAAACTCTCCAGAAAGTCGGTATAGAGGGAACATATCTCAACATAATAAAGGCCATATATGATAATCCTACAGCTTATTATAATACAGATTAATAACATCACACTCAACGGTGAAAAGCTGAAAGCATTTCCTCTAACATCAGGAATGAGACAAAGATACCCTCTCTCACCACTTTTATTCAGCACAGTATTGGAAGTTCCAGTCGTAACAATTACACAAGAAAAAGAAACAAAATGAATCCAAATTGGAAAGGAAAAAGTAAAACTGTCACTGTTTGCATGTGACATAATACTATATATAATATCCTCAAGACATCACCAGAAAACTACTAGAGTTCATCAATGAATTAGGCAAAGTCACAGAATACAAAATTAATATACAGAAATACGTTGGCATTTCTATACACTAATAATGAGCGATCAGGAAGAGAAGTTAAGAAAGTAATCCCATTTACCATGGCATGAAAAAGAATAAAATATCTAGGAATAAATCTAAGGAAGTAATTTTAAAAACTGTACCCAGAAAACTATAAGACATTGATGGAAGAAACTGAAGATGACACAAACACTTGGGAAATTTTACCATGTTCATGGATTAGAAGAATTACTATTGTTTAAATGACCATACTGGAGAGGGCAATGGCAACCCACTCCAGTACTCTTGCCTGGAAAATCCCATGGGTAGAGGAGCCTGGTAGGCTGCAGTCCATGGGGTCGCTAAGAGTCGGACACGACTGAGCGACTTCACTTTCATTTTTCACTTTCATGCACTGGAGAAGGAAATGGCAACCCACTGCAGTGTTCTTGCCTGGAGAATCCCCAGGACGGGGAAGCCTGGTGGGCTGCTGTCTATGGGGTAGCACAGAGTTGGACACTACTGAAGCGACTTAGCAGCAGCAGCAGACCATACTACCCAATGAAATCTACAGATGCAACGCAATCCTATCCTTTTCATTATAGGGGACTGGAATGGAAAAGTAGGAAGTCAAGAAACACCTGGAGTAACAGGCAAATTTGGCCTTGGAATATGGAATGAAGCAGGGCAAAGGCTAATAGAGTTTTGCCAAGAGAACGCACTGGTCATAGCAAACACCCTCTTCCAACAACACAAGAGAAGACTACACATGGACATCACCAGACGGTCAACACCGAAATCAGATTGATTATATTCTTTGCAGCCAAAGATGGAGAAGCTCTATACAGTCAGCAAAAACAAGACCGGGAGCTGACTGTGGCTCAGATCATGAACTTCTTATTGCCAAATTCAGACTTAAATTGAAGGAAGTAGGGAAAACCACTAGACCATTCAGGTAGGACCTAAGTCAAATCCCTTATGATTATACAGTGGAAGTGAGAAATAGATTAAAGGGACTAGATCTGATAGATAGAGTGCCTGATGAACTATGGACAGAGGTTCATGACATTGTACAGGAGACAGGGATCAAGATCATCCCCATGGAAAAGAAATGCAAAAAAGAAAAATGGCTGTCTAAGCAGGTCTTACAAATAGCTGTGAAAAGAGGAAAAGTGAAAAGCAAAGGAGAAAAGGAAAGATATTCCCATTTGAATGCAGAGTTCCAAAGAATAGCAAGGAGAGATAAGAAAGCCTTCCTCAGTGATCAATGAAAGGAAATAGAGGAAAACAACAGAATGGGGAAAACTAGAGATCTCTTCCGGAGAAGGCAATGGCATCTCATTCCAGTACTCTTGCCGGGAAAATCCCACGGATGGAGGAGCCTGCTAGGCTGCAGTCCATGGGGTCGCATGGAGCCGGACACGACTGAAGCAACTTAGCAGCAGCAGCAGCAGCAGAGATCTCTTCAAGAAAATTAGAGATACCAAACAGCTTATACAATTGGATATAAGAAAATTTTTAAATGGGCAGAAAATCAGGCACATGAAAAGATAATTCATGATGTTGAGCATCAGAGAAATAAAAATCAGTACTACAATAAGATATCACCTCACATCTGTCAGAATGACCATCATAAAAATGATCACAAATAATAAACATTAACGAGAATGTAGAGACTGAGAATGTGCAGAAAAGGGAACCCTTATACAGTGTTGATGGGAATATAAATTGTTACAGTATGAAAAACAGTATGGAGGTTTCTCAAAAAAACTAAAAATAGAACTAACATATGATCCAGCAATTCCACTCCTAGGTGTGTAGTTGAAGAAAACAAAAATGCTAATTTGAAAAGATATATGCACCCCAATGTTCAAAGCAGTATTATTTACAATAGCCAAGATATTGAATCAACCTAAATGCCCATCAACAGGTGAGTAGATAAAGAAGAGGTGACATACATATATGTATGTGTAAGTAAATAAGTATTAGTTGCTCAGTTGTGTCCAACTCTTTGTGATCCCATGGACTGTAGTCCACCAGGCTCCTCTGTCCATGGAACTCTCCAGCCAAGAATACTAAAGTGGGTAACCATTCCTTCTCCAGGGGATCTTCCCAATCCAGGGATCAAACCTGGGTCCCCTACATTGCAGGCAGGTTCTTTACCATCTGAGCCAACAAGGAATGTATATATATTAATATACATATACAAACACACACACACAAAGGCATACTATTGGCCGTAAAACAGAATGAAATTTTACTATTTACAACAACATGGGTGGGCCTGGAGTGTACTATGCTTAGTGAAATAAGTCAGACAGAGAAAGACAAATACAGTATGTTATCACTTATATGCGGAATCTACAAATAAAACAAATTAATATAATAAAATAGAACAGACTCACCGATATAGAGAACTAGCAGTTATCAAACGCAGAGGCAGAAGGAAAGAGAGGCACAACAGGGGTAGATACAAATTACTACTACTATTACAAATTAATAGATACAAACCACTCTGTATAAAATAAATGAGCTACAAGGATATATCTTACAGTGCAGGCAACATAGTCAATATTTTAGAATCAGTACAACTTTAGAATTCTATGGCTTTCAAGAATAGGCAAAACAAGCCCATGGAGTTGAAAATAAGAATAAATGTTACCATAGGCTGGGGAAGTTGGGTAGGAACTTTCTGGGATGCTAAAAATGTTTTATATCTTAATCCAGTGCTGACTGGGCTTCCCTTGTAGCTCAGTTGGTAAAGAATCTGCCTGCAATGCAGGAGACCCAGGTTCGATTTCTGGGTTGGGAAGATCCCCTGGAGAAGGAAATGGCAATCCACTCCAGTATTCTTGCCTGGAGAATCCCCTGGACAGAGGAGCCTGGCAGGCTACCGTCCATGGGGTCACAAGAGTCGGACACAACTTGGCGACTAAACCACCACCCCCAGTGGTGGCCACATGGGTAAAAAGTATGTAAAAAGTCTTTGAGATGTACATTGTAAGTGCCTGCCATTTATAATACAGAAATTATATCTCAATATAGGCTGAAAATGGAAAAAATATTGAAAATGGTTTTCAAAATTGAAAATAATTTTTCTAGTTAGTTAGAATTTCCCACTCTACTTCCATGGTAGCAGTTTAGTTGAGACCCCATGGACTGTAGCCTACCAGGCTCCTCTGTTCTGGGATTTCCCAGGCAAGAATATGGAGTGGGTTGCCATTTCCTTCTCCAAGGAATCTTCCTGAACCAGGGATTGAACCTAGATTTCTTACATTGCAAGTGGTGTCCTGCATTGTAGGTGGATTCTTTACCAATTGAGCCACCAAGGAAGCCCTACTTTCATAGAACCCTCCAAAAAAACTTCAACATTCTACCATGTCCTGTTTAGATAAGTATATCTTCTGACCTGTCCCTCAAAAATCACTTATTCATCTGTTATTTGTGGAGCATTCACTATATCCTCCAAACAGCAGAATTGTATTTGTGAAGCCACAGATGGGAAAACAACCAGTTTATCCCTAGAGTGCACCTGCCCCATGACAGACCTGGGCTTCTGCGTGAAACACAGGAGAGTCAACTCTCAGTCATGTATACAAGTGTCTGGTTGAACTAGAAATGCAGGGGAAGGCATCTCACCTACAGACAGGTGAGTGAGTGTGGAGATGGGAGCGCCTTGCCCCCATTTAATCTCCTGTCCTTTTTGTAATGCTCCTGTCTGACAGAAGATGTGGTGGAACATGGGAAGAGGGGGGGTTCATCCTGACAAACGAAAGGCTGCCAAACCACCTTCAAAGGTGTTGAGACAATTCAATAGGAATCACTTCTTCCCTTCAGAGTACAAAGAACTGATGGCATCTAGGGGGGTTGTCTAGTGGAGGGTGGGGTCAGAGTCAGTGTTGTAGATACAGGGAGGAAGGTTAGCATGACAGGTTTTCCAAGCACAGCACATGGGAACAGGGGGTGGGGAGAGCGCTTGGTAAGTTCCCAGAGTCTACACCAGCTGAGGGTTTCTGGTACCACTGTCTTCAAGGAAATTCTAAATACCTTCCAAGCTTCCTATTCTATGAAACAGAACTAGATCCATGCTTTGTTGCCAAAGGCACAAGCAGCCTGTCACTGGTGTTCACCAAGGACAGTAGATACAGTATCCAAAGGAGCCAACGACCAAGTTTCTTTTTTCAGGAATTTTAGGCCTCAATGCAGAGAAGCAGTGTTATGTATAAAATTTGGGTGAATCCCGCTGTATTGTTCCTTGTTCACTGTCTCATTATCCTCAGCTTCTAAAGATGATGATATCTTCTCTTACCTCAAACATTTATAACCTTTCACCAAGAAATACCAAATTTTAAAAATACGTATTCTGGTCATTTTTACAACTATATATTTTTCTATTTAAAAATTTTAGGAGAAACACACACATGTATCCATCAGCTTACAGCACAAACCCTTAAAGGAATGTATGCAGAATACCCTAGAGTTTGTTAAAAATAAAGAGAGAGAAATTATATTAAATACATACCAATTTTAAATAAACATTAATTCCTTTGAAATAGTAACTAGGAAGATACTTATTCCAACAAAACCTCCTCTTTGAAACTATCTCTAGAGCTACTTCATCAGTGGCCTCTAACACAGTGATAGATAAAATAAAATTCATTATTTTATAATTACAACTTTTTTCAGTTAAGAAAGATGTTGGCCCAACTTACAATCAAAACCAAAACCACCCTTAAGAAGCATGATTAAAAAAATACCTGCAATTCAAAAGTGTAATTTTTTTTTAAGTGTGGTAAGCAATGGTGGCATTACAGGAATGTGTGACAAGCCTCCCATGCAATGCTTTAGTGGAGATAACAGTCATTTTTTTATAATAAGACTTTTTTGTGAAATATCTTTTAAAAAGAGAGGGAATTCCATGGTGGTTTAGGGTTCAATCTCTGGTCAGGGAACTAAGATCCCAGAAGCTGCACTGTGCAGCCAAAAAAAAAGAAAAAGAAACAGAAACCCACATAATTTCCAATCTCATTATAATGTCATCATGATTCTTTCAGCTGAGTATACCCACACATTTGTACCATATATCATCACTTTTTGAATAAGTCCTTTTTATTTTTTAAAAGATAATTTGTAAATTTTTCCTATTAATAAGTTAATGTAAATTAATTGAAGAGATCAAAAAACTCAGACAAGTTTTGAAGAAAGTATAACCACTTATGGTCCCACCAATAAGATTAATTATTTTAAAACAAGCTTTATATATTACCTTAAAAAGGTTAGAATGAAGTTGAGATGGCCCCGATGGTTGAGAAATAACATTCAGGAAAATTTGTATTTATCTTGTAGAAACTGAATACTGGGAGAGAAAATCAAGTTACAGCATTTGGTCTGCAAGTCAGATCTCAAGTTACCAATGTCAGACATATAAGTGCCTTTGGCATTAAGGATTCTTAGCATATCATCTGAATAGTAGTGCCTTTCCTAGCTGAGAAAAGTCATGTCTCACAGAACAGAGGAAGTCAGGGGCTGTTTGTCTTTCCAGGCAAGTTGGCCTGAGTAAAACAGAACAGGAGGTGTTATCAGCCTTGCCCTCTGGAATGTAGAATGGGGCCACTGAAAACTTCCGTCCACTGCATGCGTGCATGCATGCTAAGTCATCTCAGTCATGTCCAACTCTTTGCAACCCTATGAACTAGAGCCTGCCAGGCTCCTTGTCCATGGGATTCTCCAGGCAATACTGGAGTGGGTTGTCATAACTTCCTTCCAGGGGATCTTCTCAACACAGGGATAAAACCCATTCTTTTATGTCTCCTGCATTGGCAGGCAGGTTCTTTACCACTAGAGCCACCTGGGAAGCACTTTCAACCACTGTGCACTGTAGTGCCAGCTGCTCAGTCGTGTCCGACTCTTTGCGACCCCACGGACTATAGGCCAACAGGCTCCTCTGTCCATGGGATTCTCCAGGCAAGAATACTGGAGTGGGTCACCATTTCCTTCTCCACAGGATCTCCCCAACCCAGGGATCAAACCCAGGGCTTCTGCATTGCAGGCAGATTCTTTATTATCTGAGCTACTGGGAAGTCCAACCACTAGCTATGGCCAAATCCTGCCAACACTCCAGAAAAACAAAAGAAAAGAAACCTACTCTTCTTAAGGGCACCAAAGTTCACCTGTGAAGGCCAAGGTAAAGAAGAAAGCATTCTTGACAAATACCTTCCCGGGTCCTGGAGTCCAAACCTATGTTTACCCACTAATGATTTTGCACTTGTGAGCCAACAAAGTCCCATGCATCCCCCTGCAACGTCCTGCATGCCCTTGGCCATAGAGATGCTTCTCCCCTGTGTCTCGGTCACTGAGCTGGGTGCTAACGCTATGGACCTGGAGCAGAAAAGGGACCAATCTGGGCTGGAGAGGCAAGTTCAGGAGATATTAGCATATAATATGGACTGAAGTAATAGACTGAATTATATCCTCAAGGAAGAGCACATAGAGGAAGAAGAGGAAAAGACCAAGACAGAGATCTGAGGAATCCTTAAAGTCTGGCAGGACATGGTGACTGCCAGAATGTAGGGGACAAGGAACAGGGGCATGCGCAATGTGGTACTTGTATTTTGAATGCATACCATGTTATCATCATTTGTTATAAAGTTCTCCTTTATATTGAGTATCTCAGTATAAAGACTTCATCCTGTTTATCTTTGGGCCTTTCTTAGTACCCAGCAGGTGCTCAATTGATATCCACAGAAGAGAGAGTAGAAGAAAGAGGAGAGAGAAGGAGAAAATGGCAGAGACGGAATGGGAACTAGAAAGACAGGAAGGAGGAAAGCAAAGAGGTAGTATTTCCACAGAGTCCATGTCCACATTGCCCATAATAAACTAGAATGTTGGTGCCTAAATTAAATTCGGAACCAGAAGAGACAGAGCAAGAAGGCTGGATACAGAACATCTGAATGCATGTCCTGCAGAACATACTGTTGCAGAACTCAAAGCCAGCTCCAAGGATCGAGCCTCCAGAACAACGATGAGGAGCCCTGCTCCCACTCAGAAAGTACTGCAGTGTTTCTAGACCTATAAGAGAAAATAGTGTAACTTCAGCAAGGTTGCTGAAGGCTTCTTTATTGGTTCCCTGGGCTGTTTAAAGACAAAGCAGTAAAATAGATCTGAGGAACTCAGTTGGCCTAATACACGGCAGAAAAGACTTAGTAGCAGCCACATAATGTGTGTTTATAATAACCTGTTCACACTGGTGCACTGGCTTCCAGGACATAAGACTGTGAGGTGGATTATGAAGTGGGCAGAGTGGCTCTGGTTCCCATGGCATTCATACTGCACCCGTGGTGGGGTCCCCACAATGATGCCAAATGATAGTTCCCTAAATGACCCTGGTCTGCATCTTTTAAACACTCCTGCTTATTTTCTCCCAATAAAAGATTCTCTCCATTTGACTTTGTAGGTCCTTGAAGCTAATAAATTATGAAACTGCTTGCCTAGAAAAATATTTTTTATGGAAAGAATCAATTGTAATCTAGAGGAAACACTCACTGTCTGAATTCCAACAAACCTGTTCCATGATATGGTTGAGTTCTTGCACTCTGTGCAAAGCCAAGAGACATACCACGAATAGAAACAGTTCAAGGCCCTTGGTCCAGCACTCCTGCTCTGTACTGCAAATTCAGCCCTCTGATAGGAAGGTGGGGTGAGAGACAGGGAGGGTCAGAAAAATCTTTTTATCTGACCATACTTGGAACTTTTTGTTTAGTCTGGAAAAACCCAAACGATACAGTTCTTAAGATTCTGTACTTTTTCACTTGCTGTTTGTGTATGCTACATACACCAAAAAAAAAAAAAAAAAAAAAACTGTCCAATTACAAAACACATTTCTAGAGCAATTTAAAGTTGACTAGCTAAATAATGAATTACAACAATGTACTGCTTTTCTGAAGTTCCTTTAGAATATAACATTTAGTCTCTGGATACTTACAGGAATTTCCTTAACAACACAGATAATACCCCATTTTTCAAATTAAAAAAAATTTGATAAACAGTCTAGAATAAGCTTATTATTTCTGATGGAGTCCTCATTACCTGTCCAATTTTCATTCCATTCCTCCCCACTCCCAAGAAGGGCACTAGACACCACTCATTTCTTTGCAGCATTCACAAACATACAAGCATGGATGCCCATGGAATTCACCAAATTTTCTTATTTTCTACAATCTTGATGCTCTGGTATTTGGGGCATTGATCCTAAGAGACTGCCCCTTCTAGTGCTAGCTGTCTTCCAAAGACAGCAAATGACTTCCCCGGAAGCAAGCCTTTAATAAACTAGCCAACCAGTTCAGAGTCTACACCCCTAAGCATTTCCTTTATCAAATTCTCACACACCAAGCCAATATTTTTCCCCTGCTTTAAATCACACCAGGGCTAGATATCAGAAATCTAGGGACCAACCACTCTTACAACCCAGAATCTACGTAAATTATCCAAATTATTCAATGTACCTTCCCTGCCTCATTCATTCCTCCCCACCCCCCACTCAAAAAAAAAAAACAGTAAAGGCTCGGGCCATGCTCTGCCCTGCCCTCTCTGTCTCCGGATTCATCCTGCTTCCTGTGTGGCCCTCCCTGCATGGCCTGCTGCGCTGGGTCTCATGTTTCCACAGATCTGCAAGTACACAACTCTCTTCGTGACAATCATTTGTGTCCATGTGTCTTACCATACCTGATTTGAACAAACTCCAGATACATTTTTAACACACCCACATTCTGAGAAAACCCAATAACCTAAGTGCTTTAGAGTTCACTCACTTTTACTAGGCCACCTAAGAAATAGAAGGATAAAGATGAAAAATGCTAGTTCAAGGATCTAATCCCTAGAGCAGAAGGTATCTTCTAAGTCTCAAATTTCATTCTATCTGACAATACAGAGCCCTTACTTTGAGTACTAGGCATGTGGACCTAATTGTGTTTTTATGAAACTGTGCAACAGGTACACATGCATTTATGAGCCTCCCAAAACCAGGCATAATAACTCACACAGTTTTGCTTCTGCTATTGCTCCTAACACATGGAAAGATCAGAAGGTGTAAACAATACTGATAGTGATTAAGACCTGGTCACTGAAGTTAGAGTTTGGCTCTGTCGCTACCTTGAGCAAGATATTACTCAAGGCTCAATTTCCTCAACTGTAAAATGAGCATAATGACATGACATACCTCGTGGAGAGGGTGAATAGTTAAATGAGAATATATGTAATAAATTTAGCAAAATTCCTAGAAAATAGTACGCCTTCAATAAATATTTTCTACAACCATCACTGTAATGGGTGCTTTAGTGTGATAGTTAAATAGCTTTTAAGACAAAGTCTCTTCTTGTTATGGTAAAATAGCTTGTACCTATCCATCAGTTCACTCAGAAAAAAAAAACAAAACAGAAAGGGAACATTTATTAAGTACCCTATGAAAGCCAGACTCTGAGCTAGACCTTTTGCATTATTAATTTTATCTCATCCTCACAACAACACTATGAAGTAATATCATATCTGTCTTACAGATGAGGTGACTGAGCCTCAGAAACACCAGTATCCTCAAAATAACCCAACTTGTAAGTAGCAGAGTCAGGATTTGGACAAAATTCTGCCCAGCTCACAAGCCTACTGGTCCTTGTTGCTTCTTGAGTGGAACTTGAATCCAGCATCCTTGGGAAGTTCAACTATTTTAGGGATTCCTGGGAACTGGTAGAAAGCAAAGATGACACAGTGATATGCTCCTTAGCAAAGAGAAAATATTCAAAATCGCCACTGCAAACCAATAACACAGAATAGAGACACAGGTACTGAGGGAAAACATAAAAAGACAGAAGTAGACGAAATAAGAACTGACGGAATTTAGAAAAGAAGTGGAAGAAAAACATTCTAGCATCACAAAAAATGGGCTTCCCTGGTGGCTCAGATGGTAAAGACTCTGCCCGGAATGCAGGAGACTCAGGTTCGATCCCTGGATCAGGAAGATTCCCTGGAGAAGGAAATGGCTATCTGCTTCAGTATTCTTGCCTGGAGAATTCCATGGACAGAGGAGCCTGGCGGGCTGCAGTCTATAGGGTCGCACAGAGTCGGACATAACTGAACTGACTTAGCATGCACACGCACGCATGGTAAGAAAAGTGAGTAAAACAGCATATTGGAAATAAGCAGATTTTTTTTTTTAAGTTTAAAAAAGAAAAAAAAAGATGATGAATATGAAAGAGACTAAATCAGAAAACATGAGCAAAATTGGTACCCCTGAAGAAGAGAATCCAATAATGGAACAGTAAAATATTTCAAGATACAATTCAAAGTGACTTCTGCTCAGGTGGGGACCCCCAGGATGAGGAGGTCCTTCTCTAGAGAGTTAGAGCCAACAGAATTCTTTAAATCCAGCTCCACCAGCCAATCCAAGGAGTGTAACATTTTGAATAACAAAATTGATTCTTTGGTTATAAAAGCTAAAGAGGAATTACTTAAATTTACAAATTGAAAGATATATCTTGTCCCTAGGGCGGGAAAAAAAACATAGCACAACTGTTTGGCTACAAAAATTTTTTTAAAGAATCACTTTAGTATCCTGGAAAAATAAACAAACAAACAACCATCAAGTCACTTAACAGAGGTGGAAAAAAAATCAGTGCTAGAAAACAGAAAAGCAAAGCCAAAAAATTCCTCAGGAATATAAAGTGTGACCTAAGAATTTTATTATTGACCAACAGAAGTGTAAAATCAATGGGTAAACTTTTCTGAAAATATAAGAGGTCAGTGGCCATAGCTTTTCATCTGTGAAAGCTACAAGAAACAAATATTACCCAACCAAAAGAATAAAACGTCCTCATTAAAGAATGACTGGTTGTTTTGTGTATTTCATCCAATTAACTGGAAGAAGAACAACTAGAACAAATGTGGGTATTTATTTATACAGTGGAAGGTACAAATCTGGAGCATGTGTATATAATTAATAATATTTTTAAGGTGAAGAAGAGAAGATGTGTGATGATGATGCAACACTGAGTTTTGCTCTTTCTGTTCAGAGTTAAAGACCCCAACCCAGAGTCCAAGGGATGCACCCTGGAAGCCAGGACCTGAGGAGAGTGCTGTAAGTAGCTCTGCCCCAGCAGACTTTGTGGTAAGGCAAGAGAACTGTGGTTGGAGGGGCCTTAATGAGGGAGTACTGAGGGACTTTCGACAGGGTCCCATGAGAGTGTCACTATTTGGGCAGTTGCTTTCTTAGGTTATTTCCCAAGAAGCCTACCCTGAAATGTGGGTTCCTGTGAAAGTAAGTGATTTATCAAAGAGTGCATCAAAGAATCTGCTAAGAGGGTGGGGGAAAACCTAACCGGGAAGGAGAAGGGAAGGGACTATGAGATTTCAGGCATAGACCCAGTCTCCCAGGCTAATCCCACTGGGGGCTCTAGAATATAAATTACCTCTGAGAGCTTGTCTGTTTCTCAGCAAGGGGGCTAAGCTTTCGTTATTCTGTTCCATTCAGTCATTGGCTCTCAGGCAAATGTGCTGGTTTAGTCCCTCAGTTGTGTCCAACTCTTGCGACCTCATGGACTATATGTAGGTAGCCCACCAGGCTCCTCTGTCCATGGGATTTTCCAGGCAAGACTATCGGAGTGGTTTGCCATTTCCTTCTCCAGGGGATCTTCCCAACCCAGGGATCAAAACCGGGTTTTCTGCACTGCAGGCAGATTCTTTACCAACTGAGCTACCAGGGAAGCCCCACTCAGGGAAAGGGGGATGATATAAACCCCCAGTCTCCCAGGCACACCCACTTCTCTACATCTACAGGTGAAGAGGCTACAGCCCAAAGGTGCTCCTCAAAGAAAAGGTGTAATCCACCCAGTCCACCACCCCTGGAAGAGCCAGAGGTCACAAGATGAGCATGGAGGAGCAGCAGAAGAGCAAGGCTAGGAGTTGGTGGAAGGCAGACGACACCCCTGGGAACATCTGAGCCACAGCCAGGCCCCAGCTGGAGAAGGGGAGATGTTTGCATTGGTAACAGAGACTGATGTTTTGATTCCATATTAGTCCAGACTTTTTAGTGAAAGTGAAGCCATCTGTTAACACCAGAAAGTTACAAGAAAAATTAAAGATCTACCAGAGATCTACCAGAGAATTCATCTGTGGGCAGGCAAGAAAATGGGAGAGTAAATTTCAGGAGCCAGGGAATGAGCAGAAATAAAGCTACTGCTTATACCCTACGAACTCTAACTCATTCACCAAACTGCTTACAAACATATGCTAGCCACCTTATAAATATGCTTATATTCACATAGATAATCTCAGTAAAGATATGCAACAAATCAGTAATAACAGCAGTTACCCCAGGGGAAGGAACCAGGTGACTTCGGCAGAGGAGTGAAGGAAAAGTCAATTTATGCCTTTGAATTCTGACTATAAACACATATTTTTTAAAAATAAAATCACTTCCATTTAAAATATTTTAATGTGTATGGAAAATAAAGCAAATAGAAAATTAAATAGGAAGGTAAGCTGGAGTCAGGCAAGAGTTAGTTTACAAAACATATAAGATAAATCTTATCAAGTTGCTGTGGAACAGAAGACAAATCTGGCTCTGGGTTCTTGGCTACCAATGTGAAAAAAGTAACACCACTATTCCCAGCATCTATCAGATGAAAACAAACCACTTGTTCAAGAAAAACAAAGCTATTCCTAGAACTAAGATTAGAATTAAATTTTTCCTATAGGTCTTCTCTTTTGGATCCTAAAAAGGAATGAACAAATTTTCACTAAACTCATTATTATAAACATAGGGCAAAATTGATAGACTTGCTAATCTCATGATATTTGTTAGTATTAGTAACAAAAGCAGATGGTGATGTTGACCAGGAAAACAATTATCGGCTTCATAGGTGAAGTAATGAAATCACAGGAATTATTTGGCTTTAGTAGGAGAGATGGGAAGAAAATTAAGGGGGCTAACAGCACTGAGTCATTAGGCTGCCGCTGCTTGAAATTCATTTAATCTTCCGAGTCAGATATAACCAACTGTGCACCAAGCATTAAATGTCACCACTGTTTGTCTTCAGATAGGATTTGAGTTCTGTGGCATATTCAGTATGTAGTAAATGAATGGTACGAATGCAACCCATGAATGGTGCAGAATGTTCACCTATTCTTCCGTGCAACACAAAGCAAATGTGAATCACCATTACACAACCTATTAGAGTGGGTGAAATAAGAAAGAATGACCATACCAGGGTTGTGGAACAACTGGAACTCTCATAGCCTGCTGGTGAGAATGTACAGTGGTGCGACCACTTCAGAAATTAGTTTGACCTTTTCCTTAAAAGCTATACATACACTTATTTATGATCTAGCCATTCCTAAGGATTTTGCCTAAGAGAAGAGGAAAACTGATCATACAAGACTTGTACACAAATAGTAGCAGCTTTGTCTAGGGTTAGGGTTAACGCGAACGTCATAGCAACAGCTGAATGGATAAACAAATTGCAGTAGAGCCACAGGAGAGTCCCACTTACCAATAAGAAATGAACTATTGGCATATGCAACCTCGGTGGTTAGGTGGTTCTCATGTGGAAGGCACGTAACACTGTTTCACTTTAGCCTCACAGGCACTCTACCAGGTAAATACTATTCTCTTTCTAGAGCTGAGAAAATGGAAGCTTAGAGAAGGCAAGCAGTTCAGTGGGGTCTCTCAGCTGGTGAGTGGCCAGAGGCAGGGCACAGACCAAGCCAGCCTGATGGGAAGTCCTCATACACACTTTGCTCAGCAGGAAGTGCTTTGGGTTCCTTGGACCCAGCAGGCTTTTTGAGATGAGGCAGTACCATTCAGGAGGTGACTTCCTAAAACATGAAGGGGTCCAGGGAAGGAAAAACAATTTTTTTTTTTCAAATGATACCCAGGTGACTCACCCTTTCTTGTCACTCTGCTCCAAATTTTCATGTCTTAATCTTGATATATCAGATCTAGGGACCCATTGGAGTGCTCCCCAGGGAGGCTGCCCTTTTGTCTCAAGGCACAGGTCTGTACAAGCAGCAGCTCCACCTGGGCATCTATTACCAGAGCAAGCTGCAATTTTATATTCTCTTACTGTTTACTTCTGCCTTAATTACAGGGTGGGGGAAAAGAGCGCCTAAGGTTTGCCAAAAACTTGGGTGATTTTTTCAACTTTCTTTCTAGTTGTTCAAGTCTGTTGGGAAAGGCAAGAAGAACGCTTTTGGAACTGAACTTGCTGATGAGTTGCCAGGGTTTAGAGATCTCTGCAAAGGTCGTTGTTTTCTGTAAAGGTCATTGTCTTTTCATGAAAACCCCGGCGAAGCATGCCAATGCAGGAAAGCCACCAGCTTGCCAAATGTTCAGTGTCCCAGTCACCTGCTCTTCCTGCCCTAGGAAGGATGTGGACGATCTCTGGAGTAAAGGCATCAGATCGGTTTTGTTCCTTTCTTGCTCTTAAATCAGCTGCAAAATGCACAAACAAAGCACACACAGGACTGTTCTCAGAACCCTGTGCCGCTGCCTCGTTAAACGCCAGCAGCTGCTGGGTGTTGCACAGAGCGCGATAAGCAATGTGACATTCGTGGCCATTCACATCCTGAGCCTGGATCATTGTGCTCTCAACGGAATTTCTGAGGTTTCAAGCCCCAAAGAATATCCCACCAGTGAAAACACGGACAGGCGTGTGAGGTCCAGGCAGGGGGTCCTGGGTGGGGTGGGAGGGTGCACAGCAGAAGTGGCCAGAAGAATCAAGCAGCCCAATCACGAGTTACTTGCTCTTCGGAAAAGCAACTCTGCTGACAAGAGAATTAGGGCAGGATGATTTTGGCAAGCCACGTGTTGTGTTAGCTGCACAAACTTTTTCTTTCCTCTTCGGCAGCCTCTTAATAATTGGGTGGGAGCTTCTTTTCACATTTCGTGAAGAGGCAATTCCTGTCAGATGTTTTTCAGAGGGGTTTCCACCTTATGTTTGCCAAACACACACAACTCCAGATGCAATTCTGAGTCTATTCAGTTTGAGAAGATTAGAGGTCGCAGGCATTGGGAGGGTTTTTACTTTCCTGCTGGCCTCATAGTTTCTCACGTAAAGTGAATTTTTACTCTTATCGCTACAGCAGGTCTTAATGCAAACTACGAGGGAGAGGAAAGGATCCAGAGAGTCACAAGGGAAACTGGCACCTCAGTGGAAGCTGCCAGACCATGTGAGAGTGTCCTGATGGAAGACATTTCCCTTCCCCCAGGAGGTGCCTCTATTTCACCTCCTTATGGGCAGATACTAACTTCCATTCCCATATGGGGCTTGTTGGAGGAAATTATTTCAATTACTTCCCTTCCATCTTCCTGCCTGTTCCAATAACCTCTATGTCTCACTATTGCAACTGCAATAATCCAGGCAAGAGATAGTGGTGCTGGGACAGGTGGTAACAGTGGAGGTGGCAGGAGGAGGAAGTTTCTAGATATGAAGAGAGAAAGTTGCAGGATTTGCTGATGGAGTGGGTTGGCTGAATGCCCTCAGTCTTGAAACTTTTGGTAAAGGGATGGTCCCAGCAGTGAGTTCAGAGAGGCATAGGACTGAGTTGTGCATGCTCAGCCATGTCCGACTCTTTGCAACCCCATGAACTGTAGCCTGCCAGGCTCCTCTGTCCACAGAATTTTCCAGGCAAGAATACTGGAGTAGGTGTCAATTCCTACTCCAGGGGAACTTCCTGACCCAGGGATTAAACCTGCATCTCTGGCGTCTCCCCCACTGGCAGGTGGATTCTTTACCACCCCATCATCTGGTCAGGTTCAGAGAGGTATAAATGCACCTTAAATTCTGGCACTTGGGCAAGGAGCAGAAGTCCCCTTTATTGAGTACCTGCTAAGTGCCAGATGTGACCTTACATACTTTTCACAGAGACTTCCTCCTCACAAGTCTTCGCAGTAGGTTTGACTATTTCCACCCCCATAGAACCTGTGTCTGACCCTAGAGGCTGTCACCCCGAGCCCCTTACAAGGGACAGCCCCAGGGGTGTGCACAGCAGAGTGACTCCGTGAGGATCCATAGGCTCAGCAAGGGCAGGCATCATAGCGAGGGGGCCTGACACCTCCCCTACTGTTCAGCTTTTCAGCAGAGCTCCAGGGTGGAGCTGCAAGACCTGGGTCTGACCCTGCACTGTGCTTCCTCAACGGGATGCAGGATGCAACTGCCGGGGCCGCAGCTGCCAGAGGCAGGAAAGCCAAACAGGGAAAGGCAGGCAATCCTGTTGACCCTTCCAAACCCCAGATCCAGCTTTCCCATGCTGACAGAGAGGGCCCCATGGGGGCACGGCTGGCAGCCCCCGTAGGCAAAGCCTCCCGAATTCAGAGTTTCCACATGTTGGTATCCACACCCCAAAACTTTCAGCTAGCCATCCTGGAGGAGTTCCGAGGTCGCTGTTTCCAGGCCGGCCAGGGCTGTTGGGAGGAAACGGGCCCACTCAACCCCAGTGCACCTGCATGGGGCGTAGTGTATTTCTCCTCTGGTTGCCAGAGCAACAGAAACAACAGTGGCTGCCTAAACCCCCTTCACACCACAGCCCAGATGGACCCCGACCAATGGAAGGCAGACTTCGCATCTGATTTCTCCTATTTTTTTCCCCACATACCTAAAAGTATCTTCTCTGAAACCAAGAACTTACCCAATCCTGATCCTAAGCGGAAACTATTCTCAAAGCTTGGCATTTAAAAAAAAAAAAAGAGAGACAATTGCCTGGAATCTGCCCCCTCCTCTATTTTGGATTTCTGGCTAGCCTCATAAATTAAGCCCCTAACTCATGCTCCCCACAAACAAGCTTTTCCTCGCATGTCTGGGTTTCTCTGAATCGCAGACACCAGGGATAGAGGGGGAAGCTTGGATCCAGGCTTGGAGCCGAATACCCAACTGGAGGAGTGTCCCCTGGAGGCTCCTCTTCGGAATGACTGTGCAAGATGCTTTTTTCCAAACCCAAGTGAAGTGTGCAGTTTCCCAAGCTGCAGCCACAGCTGCTGACTACAGAGCTCGTACCCCACCATACGTGGGCCTGGCTACTGCCCTTACCAACAAACCCCGTCTCATACCCCAGACCCATGTGTGTTTTTTTTCACAGAAAATTCCTCCTCACAAGTAGGTGCAGTCCTTTATGAGAGGATTAGTGTCTTCATTCCACATGAGGACCCACTTCAAGAGGACAAATGAGTAATAATAATTTATGACACCAACTGACTTCTGTGAAAGTGACTAGGAAATGGACAACTTGTCCTGCCTGTTAATTCACCAATGGACATAATAAGTTCAAGACACACTTGCACGGAAGCAGAGAGATATGGCACCGGCCTCCAAGTCCAAGTGTACAAGGGGCACGACCGGCTTACATGTGCTCTCCCGGCTGCAGAAAGAGAATGGAGACAGGATGCCAGGGTCCTCCTCCCCACCCTGGTCCGTTAGCATCCACCGCAGGAAGTACCCTGGAGGAAGAGGAGGTAAAGCACCTCTGTGCTATTTCTTGAGTTCTCTCTGAAATCCCGCAAGTTAGATATAGCACTTCCCACACGATACAAATAAGAAAATCCAAGTTCAGAGAGGTCAAGTGACTTGCCTGAGCTCATAGAGCAGGCACATAGCAGGACCAGAACTTGAATCCAGATTTCCTATTTCACGTTTTTCTTCAGTGGCTTATTGAAAGACTTACGGGAGAGGCTCCTTTCCTTAATTATTCCGTGCAGTAAACCAGGGCATATATACCAAGCCCTATCTTTTCCATTCTATTTTTAACTCTCTCCAAAATGTACTCTGTACTTTAATAGGCACTTGAATGGGTGAAAAAATAAGAGCAAGCTTTTACTGAAAATCAAATTTTAGTTTCCATTCTGCTCGCAGATTTTTCAGAGAGCATCTCCTGTGCACAAAGCACTTTGGATATTACAATGCCATATGATACATAGTTCCTCTAGTCAGACTTGAGATGGGCTGGGAAGACATGAACCTAAATAACTACCATACGACACAGACATGATTGGTATGTGCCCCAAGAACAGTGCCCTCAGAGTACTGGGAAGTCCAAGGGGGTAAGACATACTGCTGTTTGACATGATCAAGGAAGGGTTCCTGGAGGAGGTGACTTTGAAGCTGAGCCTTATCTGTCACATGATTTTCATAGACAGAGATTGAAGATTTTAACGTTTAGCAAATATCTGATTGGACTTCAGATTTTTTTAAGTAAAATAAGAATAATATTTCCAGTATCATTCTATAACACGTCCTTGGCAAGGAGCATTTCCCAGATGAGAAATGGAAAGAGGCAGTGTCCAGAGAAATGGAATCCAGCAGCTTAATTTATCTGACTCTATCCTAAGTCCATGCAGAAATGGCTGACAGGTCTCCCCAGACTTTGTGGCACCTTCTCTCCCCTCACTGTGGTTCCTGCCTCCCTGCGACAGCCAGCAAAAACCTTACCACTGTTGTGGTCAGGAATAGGGGTGGGCATCATGTGTTCATCCCTATTTTTCATTCACCATTCAGAAATCAGCAGGATACTTATTTCCCACGATACAATAAGGCAGGTCTTATGCAAACTGGTGGTTCCGGGACCATTTGTACCAAGAATAAGGTTTTTCTTCTGTCTTCTATACCAGCCTTGAAACTCGGACTCTTTTTCTTTCATTGTTCTCCTGTATCCATCTTTAATAGAGCAGGTAATCACTGAATCCACAAAAGCAGTGTGCTATACTGCAGGAAATCTCAGGGTTCTAACAAGCATGGGATGTGTCTGTCTTGTATTTAATTCTCCCTATCAGGAAAGACTTTCTCCCTCTTTCCGTTCAACCTAGTTACCTCCTACCCAGTCAAAGGGCACCTCTTCAGGGAAAACTTTTCCCCTTCACACATATATATTGAGGCCAGACTTCCCTATTGTTGTTGTTTAGCCACTAAGTTGTGTTCAACTCTTTTGCAACCCACCAGGCTCCTCTGTCCATGGGATTTCCCAGGCAAGGATACTGGAGTAGGTTGCCATTTCCCTCTCCTGAGGATCTTCCCAAACCAGGGATCGGACCCATGTCTCCTGCACTGGCAGGCAGATTCTTTACTGCTGGGCCATCAGGGAAGCCCCTAGGCGTCCCTACTACCTACTCTCATTTTAATTCCTTCGAATTTTAATCCTTCCTAGTTTGCAGTTACATTAGTGTAAATCTCCTGTAGCAGATCTTAATCCATGAAGGCAGGTATAGCCTAGGATTATCATCATATTTGCCACATGGAAAGTACTCTGTCAATAACTGTGGACCAAACATCCTGATGTAGTGATAAGCAGAGTCAGACAGCACTTGGCTGGAATGCCTGCTCAAAAACTTACTATTTTGACAATTAATTATACTCCCCATATCTCAGCTTCCCCTTCTGCAAAATGAACATAACAATATCTATTTCACAAGGTTATGTTAAGAAAAATATAGATAAAAGCATCTAGCTGGCACTTTGTAAGTGCCCACTCAGTAATATTCATTTCTTTACCTCTCTTGTCACCTAACCAGCTCACCAGGGCTCCCAGGGCATCTTTGACCTTGACCCTCAGCCCACACAAACCTTTCTTCATAAACCCAAAAGTCCACCCTAGAATTCAGATTAAATGTGAATCTAATTCACATTCAGATTTCAGATTAAATCTGAATTCAGATTGAAAATGCTCTCTGGGGTTATCTGAAGCTGAGTGATGAGTTTCCACTCATCACCTGTGTCTGTCAGGTTTCTAAGCCACAAGCAGCAAAAACCAACTTATTCATTTAAGCAGAAAAGCTATAAAAAGCAAATGGGAAGCTCAGAATTCCTAGGATGGTGTGGAATCAAGCTCAAGCTTTCTACCAAGAACAATGCTCTGAGTTGGGCCACAAGGCTATTTCGAAAGTTTATTTTAGTTGCTCTTAGCCTATGGAGAATAAGAGCAATTAAATGTTTACACAGTATGTTAGGCAAGAATTTTTCCTCTTATGTGGTCACCTATGGCAATGTCTGAAACAGCCAGTCCTGGTGAACATTCTGCTCTTAATGTGGTCCCCAAAATAGTATTCTTTGGGCAAATGAATTTGAGAAAAGTTCCCCTGTGAAAGTCACAAGGCACAATAGCCAATTATAGGTTCTGAGAAGTCATGAGATAATGAAATTTGTTGAACTTTTCAGCCCAACACTTTGGAAGCTTATTTGACTACAAACCACTGCCACATTTTATTGTGGCTCTCACGACACCTCTTGACATCCATACCATGCTGCAACACAGATTCCTTGAGATCTACTCAGAAGATTCTGCAAATTTCCTTTTTGCTGTCTGTCCTGCCTCCCTCAAGAAAGTCATCCAAAGTAAGTGAATCTTGATTGAGCCTAAGGTCATGGCATCTAGTCCCATCACTTCATGGCAAATAGTTGGGGAAAAGTGGAAGCAGTGACAGATTTTTTTTTCTTGGGCTCTAAAATCACTGCGGACAGTGACTGCAGCCATGAAATTAAAAGATGCTTGCTCCTTGGAAGGAAAGTTATGACAAACCTAGACAGCATATTAAAAAGTAGAAACATCACTTTGCTGGCAAAGGTCCATATTAGTCAAAGCTACGGTTTTTCCAGTAGTCATGTATGGATGTGCAAGTTGGACCATAAAGAAGGCTGAGCACCGAAGAATTGATGTTTTTGAATTGTGTTGGAGAAGACTCTTGAGAGTCCCTTGGACAGCAAGGAGATCAAAGAAGTCAACCCTAAAGAAAATCAACTCTGAATATTCATTGGAAGGACTGATGCTGAAGCTCCAGTACTTTGGCTACCTGATGCGAAGAGCAAACTCATTGGAAAAGATCTTGACGCTGGAAAAGATTGAGAAGGGGACAACAGAGAATGAGATGGCTGTATGGCATCACCAAATCAAGGGACAAAAATTTGAGGAAACTCTGGGAGATAGCAGAAGACAGAGGACCCTGGCGTGCTACAGTCCACGCGGTCACAAAGAGTCAAACACAACTTAGCAACTGAACAACAGAGAAGAGAAACATGGATGGTGCAGGGAAGCATAATACTTGCTGCTCCAAGTCCATGGACCAGCAGTACCAGCATCACCTGAGAGGTCTGGGAAATGGAGGTCTCAGGTCCCATCCCAGACCCAGGAAAACAGAATCTGCAGTGAAACAAGATCCCCAGGTAATTCATTTGCACAGGAAAGTCTGAGTGATACTGACATAGATAACTTCCACACCTGTAAGCTCCAATTCCAAGTAATGAATGCTTAAGGAATTCAATTACCACCCAAATTCCCTCACTAGATAAATGGTGTCTATACCTCCAGGGGATCTGGTTCCTCCCTTTAGCATTTTACAGAGCTCAGCATTCTTTCACAGGGATTGCCTACACCCTTTGGGATTTCGGGACTTTAAGGAAACCTTAACATTTTGTGGTTTGGCCACAGAGAAACTGAGCTGCCTTCTATGATCTTCTTTAAAACATCCTGTGGGAGGCCCTGGCCCCTGGCACTGAGGGATGTGCCATCCACATCACTGTCTCCAAAAGGTGCTATTGTAGCTAGCTGCAGACCACGTGACACTTAGAAATCCAGCTCTGCAGAGCACAAAGGGAATTCTAAAGAGGCACTTCATTCGTTTTCTGCAAAAACTAGGGTCTCTCAACCACCAGAAGATGTGTTAAGTAATATATTGTTAAGTAAGATATTAAAAAATGTAAAGGTACATTTTTTAAAAATGTAAACTATAAACAGAACCAGTTTTGGCATCTGGAGCTTAGCCTGCCTGACGCCTCATTCACCTGCCTTAAATTACAAAACGTCTTACTATTTCCCATAAGGCCCTGCTTTCCTGAGCAAGATTTCAAGGGATTTACAGTAACACAGACCTGGGTTCAAATATGGGCTATGCTACTTATTAGTTCAGTGGCCCAAGCATTTTGCTTTACCTCTCTCAGCTGTGGATTCCTCCCTAGAAAAGAGCCATGAGGACCAGTTTCACGGAACTGTTGTGGTAAGGACTCCATCAGGTAGTGTGGGGAGCACCAGCACAGTGGCTGCCTTGTGTCAAGGGCTCCAACCTCATTTCATACTGGACCCCACATAGCCTTTCTCCAAGCCCACTCACAAGTCTCAACTCAAAACCTCCCTGCCCACCACAGTCCTCCAGTCTGACGGGACCACCCTCCTAATCCACAAGCTGTGGGAATAACAGCATGGATCTTTCCTCACTCCCCAACTACCCCTCCCACTTACCGCAGACCACAAACTCTACAGGCTTCCTAGAGATTTAGCAAATTTCGTTCCCCACCTTTCCAGCATCCCTCTGGGGCTTCTCTGGCCTGTGAAGGGCTTGGGGAAGGAGGTAGAGGGAGCTTGGGAGTAAATGGAAGAGGAAGGGCTGGAAGAGTCCTTTTTCCAGAAACCTACAATCTGGAGTCTATTCCCACTGCTTCTGAGACTAAGGAAGGAAAAGGAAAATTTGGCATGTTTTTTTTTTAAGTCATGGGGATAACCTTTCTTCTATTTATACTTTGAACTGTAGAAGTTGATTCTACTAACCAATTCTCACACATGGGTACAGATTCTATCTTTGGGGGGGGGTGATATTATGATATATAATAAATATATATTTGACCTTCTTCCACAGTTCCCAGCACTGAATTCCTAAAACCCCTGAAATCTCCTAAGTGATGAGAGCTATAATGTGGTATTTTGTTATGTTACTGTGGTGATCTCACCTAAGGATGGGGGTTGGCTGCCAAGAGGATCAATCAAGTGATTAGAGGGTTAAAATGTTCAGCTCTACCCTCTTTGACCTCCAGGGAGGGGAGAGGGACTGGGGATAGAGTTCAATCAATGGCTAATAAATTAATAAAATCAATGGCTAATGATGTAATCAACCATGCCTATGAAATACAGCCTCCATAAAAACCCAAAAGGACATTGTTCAGAAAGCTTCTAGGCAGGTGAACACATAGAGAACCCTACCTTCACCTCCCACCCTCTGACAGACACACACTCATTGGAAATTGGAGTCATTTTAGGGGGGATAAAGAAAAATTATTTGTAAGTCCCTCACTCATCCTTTACAGAGAAGAGACAGAGAAATGACTCCAAGTGGCATGTGAAGTGAGATGGGAGAAGACCATAGGCCACCGACTAATATTTGTTCTAAATCTATTTGTGGGCTCACTGTCAGTACCAAGGGAATGCCATTGTTAGTCATCCCAGCAAGAAACAAGTATTTCCCAGAAAGATAACTTGTTCTGTGGACCGAAGGAATGCACATTAGCAATACTAAAAAGGTGGAGATGACTGATGTTGCTTAATAGCAAGTCATATGCTTAAATGCATTAAGCAGAAAAATGCATAAGACTTTTTTCTGAAATATGCTCTACCAATAACTATATTTTAAATAGTCAACAAAATTATTGTTTAAATTCAACAGTTCTAGGTTTCTTGAAGTACTTGAAGGAGGCCCACTTCCTACATCGAAGGCTCAGGATGGACCCCCAAAGGACTTAATGTAGGTCCCAGATAGGGGATCTATCCATAGCTGCATCTCATGGAGCAACTCAAAGTGTGGCCCATGGACCAGAAAGACTGGCATCACTGGAGTTATTAGCAATGCAGTCTCAACACAGACACAGAATACAAATTCATGGTTACCAAAGAGGATGGTGGGGTGGGGGGTGGAGAGAGATTAGGAGTTTGGAATTAACATATACACACGACTACGTATAAAATAGGTAAACAACAATGACCTACTGAATAGCAAAGGAAAACTCAGTAACTTGTAATAACCAATAATAGAAAAAAAATTTTGAAAAAGAATATATATGTATAACTGATTCACTTTGCTACACACTTGAAACTAACACAATGCTCTAAATTAACTATGCTCCAATTAAAAAAAGAAAAAAGAAATGCAGAGCCTCAGACCCCACCCCAGAATCAAAATCCACATTTTAATAAGATCTGCAGGGATTCAGGTGCTCATTGCAGTTTGAGAAGGATTGTTTTAGAACATCAGAAGGGTAAGGAATTATCCCAGAGGTCATCCTCTGAGGGACAGTCAGAGGAAGGCAGATTCATTCTGTCACAGCCATAAAACAATTATAAGAGATAGAGCTTTTTTGAGGCATTACTCAGCAGGGCAGGAGTATGGCACTTTTTTCAGAGTCACCCTGACACATTCCTACTTTGATAAATCAACAGTCCCAATTTAGAGGTAGACTCTTGAGGCAGGAACAGTCAACCTACATGCCAATATACCCACAGATCCACATGTCCCTTTCAAGAAGCCTACAACAGTGTTCTGTGGTTCACAAGGCTCATGAGGTAAACTTGTTCTTTACAGCCACACTCACTTAACCCTCAACCATCAACCATATCATAAAATTGATGTGCCAGAAAATACAATAACAGATTGAGCAACATCAGTGAAATGGAATCATAGGATGAAGGAGGAGGACAGAAATGGAAGGGATATGTTACAACTTCTGTAGGAATCAGGACCAGTAGAATGTGTGGAGTTTTAGGCTTGGGGTAGGAATGAAAAAAAGTAGAAAGGGGTCAACAACAAAAATTGTCCTAACTGGCCTCTGGCTTTTATTGAATAAATTCAAATGTGTTCTTAAGGCCCTTTGACTTTCTGAAAATTTCTGGCAATTTATGATTAGAGTGTTTGATGAAGCAGTTTAGACTGAGCAGAAGAATGTCTATACCAGAACATTTTTATCAGATTTTTAAAAATGCACCCAAAGCTTGTGTGCAACATATAAAAATAGGCATATTTATTTATAACGTTGAAAGCAGACCAATTCAATCTGTGTCACCAAGAGCCTGCCTCCAACTGCCTCCTCCTTTGCCCCCATTTTGCCATTTTGAGAACTGCTAGAAAAATTACAATAGTGCATTAGCATGGTTCTACTTCCAAATCCTGCAGTGAGAGAGAGCTAAATGTCACAGAAAAATGGTAAAAGACTTAAAATTCCCTTTTAGAAAGGCTGAGGGAAGAGTTCATTTCCACGGGAAAAAGAAGTAGAAGGCATGAAAAAGAAAGCCCTCTCAGTGGTACTTGTCCAAATTTTATCTTCTATCTGCACTCACATATCTTCCACTTTGAAATCCTCTGCCCAAATTTTCAGAATAAAATTTAATTCTTCTGCAATTCTGTCTCATCCCCACTGGAAGAAAAAGCGGGCTTCTAGAGCAACAGCCCTGAAAGGCCCCTGACTTGGATAAGAGGACATACACAATGTATAGTAACCTCTACCATTTGTATGGCCCTTCCCCTTTATGAAGTCCTCTAACATACAACATCTCAAGCCTCTGAAGAAGTATGAATTGTGTTTAATTAAAGCCTGGGTGATGGAAGTGAATAGAAAGTTATTTTGAGGTTGTTCACACATCTTCAGCTCCTCTTATCAAGCTTTCAGAGCTCTATTCTAAACAGTTAGGGGGTGGTAGGAGGCAATTATGTCTCTTCTCTAGCAGCTGCCAGAGATTACTGCCGTCAGAGTAATTATCACCAAATAATTGTTCCCTTTCTTCCTTGCTGATGAGGCAGAATGGGAACACAGACTCATATGAAATAGATTTTATACTTTCTGAATGCTAGTTGGATAGCTCAGGTCAGCGGACACCCACTGAAGGATTTCCATGTTGTGCCTTAAAGAAAATTAAAATTCATCTCAGACAAAAGGAAAAACCATCAGATGTCACCTACATGAAGTTAACCAGTTTTCCTGAAGTTTCAGATGGGAAAAAAAAATGCCCATTTTAGGTTAAAATAGATTTCCTCTGCTGAAGATGATTTCGGAAGATGGTAACAAGAGTAGCATTTTCTTACTCCGAACTTTCAGGCAAGTACCTGGTTTACCCCTGTAGTGGTATTTGTGAAAAGACAGCGCTGACAACCCCAGCCCACTCCCTGCCTTTATGACATTCACAGGGAGATTATTAAAATTGTTTACTTGGCTGGGCTCTGGAGCAGTCACGAAGTCCAAATTCTTTAACGGAGTCCTCAAAGTTGTCACAGGACTGAAGATAAGACAGGCTATGATGTGAGTGGACAGTTCTGCAAAGTTGGCAGCATTATTTTCAGGCTCCCATCTACCCCAGAATGCCCTAGACAGCTGTGCGATGAATGTTCCATACAAACAAATACTTATGGGCAATTCAGTACAAATTAGTGGGCCAGAACAAAGCTGAATAGATTATCATCAGAATATTTACATTCTGTGATATAAAGGTGGCCATCTCTTTATTCCCTCATCAAAGTTCTTGATCCTCAATTGCTGTTGTTTGGTTGCTAACTCATGTCCAACTCTGCAACCCCATGGACTGCAGCACACCAGGCTTCCCTGTCCTTCACCATCTCCTGAAGTCTGCTCAAACTCATGTCCATGGAGTTGGTGAGGCCATCCAATCATCTCATCCTCTGTCACCCGCTTCTTCTCCTGCCAACCTCACTCAATAAACCTGCATTATTATTGCCTAATGTGTACCAGACAATGTGGTAGGGACTAGAGCAGGGAGGAGCCTGGGGAAACCAAGATAAGCTCTCTGGCCTCAGTGGGTTCACTGTGGTATTCCTCACTCTTTTCTGATGGAGGCAGACTGGCAATAAGACTTCTGAATTAGCAGTCACAAGATCAGGGTTTGAGACTTGGGTCCACACTTGCTAGCTATTGACCTCTCCTTGCTTCAGTCTCTTCATCTGTAAATTAATGGTAATGATACTCTGGCAACCTACCTCACAGAATTGTTGTGAAGACCGAATGAAATTAAATATGAAAAATCATTGCAAAGTATCATGCAAATGTGAGCATTATTATAATCATGGGTCACAGTGAAAGAGCTATTAGAATCCTAAAAACAATGCTACCTCCAACATGAACAATAACAACCACCCACAGCAACTCCCATTTTCTAAATCCCCTAAAATCAGCACATAGGAAAAGTCAAGTCTGCTTTCCTTTAAAGGAAAGGGTGTATCATAAGTATTTGGGTGACTCTAGCGCCAAGAGCACAGTAGGTGCTCAAATACATTGAAAAAACAAAATTGCCATGTGGTTCCACAGTTAAAATAGACAAAACAGAGCCAAAGAGGCCACTCTGGCCACTGCTGGTAGGAAAATGGGGCTCAGAATCATACATCTTAATGGTTATAATCAATCAACTTATCTTCTTATATAATTATGCAACTATGTCAGTAGTAATAGTAAATTCAAAACTATTTTCTGTAGACCAACTATAAGCCAAAGTGTTCCTCCTTGTCTCCCAGCATAACAAGACTCATTGCTAAGAGCTTTGAATGTTGCTTATGTTTCACCAAGATTGTAAAATCATAGTAGCCTATGAAAAGGGTCTGAGAAAAGTATAGAACCATGACTTCTTAGATAACTGGAAGCTAGCTTCATAGGTATAAAGTTTAAGGAGGAAAAGGATTCAGAGTCTAGATTGGGTAGGACACAGCACCGAGACTCAAGACACACATCAATTTCTGGGGCTTTGATTTCCAAAATGATGATAATGGGTGGAGCTGTAGTTAGGGTTCCACTTTTCAGTCTTAGGCAAATAGCTTAAATTTGCTCATCTATGTTTTCCAAATCTGAAGGCAGGAGAAGGGGACGACAGAGGATGAGATGGTTGGATGCCATCACCAACTCGATGCGCATGAGTTTGAGCAAGCTCTAGGAGTTGGTGATGGACAGGGAAGACTGGCTTGCTGCAGTCCATGGGATCACAAAGAGTCAGACATGACTGAGCGACTGAACTGAGCTGAACTGAAAACATATATAACATCTTTCTCAGTATACCACAAACACAACAAAAACAACAAATATCCCTAGGGCCCATGAAAAGTGAATGGGAAAGGGAATTTTAAAAAGTAATACTTATTCACTTAAGCCAGTGCAGAAACTGACAGAGAAAAGTATGGGGAACAGAGTTGGGGAAAAGTACAAGAACTTGGTTGCGGGCAGCAGGAAGCTGGCCTAGAATAAAATTCCCTGCATGTAACTGTGAAACATATACCTCTAGTTAGGGGACTGCGCACAGAATAGACCAAGGATTCTTTATATGGACTTGACAGAAGCAAAAGATATTAAGAAGAGGTGGCAAGAATACACAGAAGAACTATACAAAAAAGATCTTCATGACCCAGACAACCATGATGGTATGATCACTCACATAGAGCCAGACACCCTGGAGTACAAAGTCAAGTGAGTCTTAGGAAGCATCACTATGAACAAAGCTAGTGCAGGTGATGGAATTCCAGCTAAGCTATTTCAAATCCTAAAAGATGATGCTGTGAAAGAGCTGCACTCAATATGCCAGCAAATTTGGAAAACACAGCAGTGGCCATAGGACTGGAAAAGATCAGTTTTCATTCCAATCCCAAAGAAAGGCAATGCCAAGGAATGTTCAAACTACCGCACAATTGCACTCATCTCACACACCAGGAAAGTAATTCTCCAAATTCTCCAAAGGAGGCTTCAACAGTACATGAACTTAGAACTTCCAGATGTTCAAGCTGAATTTAGAAAAGGCAGAGGAACCCAAATTGCCAACATCCATTGGATAATAGAAAAAGCAAGAGAGTTCCAGAAACACATCTACTTCCACTTAATTGATTACATTAAAGCCTTTTACTGTGTGGATCACAACAAACTGTGGAAAATTCTTCAAGAAATGGGAAAATGAGACCACCTTACTCGTCTCCTGAGAAATCTGTATAAAGGTCAAGAAGCAACAGTTACAACCAGATATGGAACAATGGACTGATTCCAAATTGGGAAAGGAGTACTTCAAGGATGTATATTGTCACCCTGCTTATTTAATTTGTATGCAGAGTACATCATGAGAAATGCTGGACTGGATGAAGCACAAGCTGGAATCAAGAATGCCAGGAAAAATACCAATAACCTCAGATATGCAGATGACATCACCCTTATGGCAGAAAGCAAAGAGTAACTAAAGAGCCTCCTGATGAAAGAGAAAGAGGAGAGTGAAAAAGCTGGCTTAAAACTCAATATTCGAAAAACGAAGATCATGGCATCTGGTCCCATCGTTTCATGGCAAACAGATGGGGAAACAGTGGAAATAGTGACAGACTGTATTTTATTGGGCTCCAAAATCACTTCAGATGATGACTGCAGCCACAAAATTAAAAGACGCCTGCTCCTTGGAAGTAAAGTTATGGCCAACCTAGACAGCATATTAAAAAGCAGAGACATTACTTTGCCAACAAAGGTCTGTATAGTCAAAGCTATGAATTATTCCAGTATTCATGTATGGATGTGAGAGTTGGACCATAAAGAAAGCTGAGCACAGAAGAATTGATGCTTTTAAATTGTGATGTTGGAGAGGACTCTTGAGAGTCCCTTGGACTGTAAGGAGATCCAACCAGTCAGTCCTAAGGAAATCAGTCCTGAATATTCATTGGAAGGACTGATGCTGAAGCTCCAATACTTTGGCCACCTGATGCAAAGAACTGACTCACTGGAAAAGATCCTGATGCTGGGAAAGATTAAAGGCAGGAGGAAAAGGGGACAACAGAGGATGAGCTGGTTGGATGGCATCACCAACCCAATGGACATAAGTTTGAGCAGCTCCAGGAGAAGGTGATGGACAGGGAGACTTGGCATGCTGCAGTCTATGGGGTTGCAAATAGTCAGACATGACTAAGTGACTGAATTGAACACCTTATAATAAGTCTGTGTAACCTCCTATGGCCAACAGTCCAGTTACATGTGTGAAAGAATCTACCATGCCCTGCCATCATAGCATGAAAATATGTTAGAGCATCTGAGAAGATGCAGAAACCCAGAGGATGGGTGTGGGTCAGACAAAACAGGTGGCCCACACAAGCTTCTCACTTCCCTTGTTCAAACCCAGCTTACTTTTCCCCTCTCCCACTCTCCACAGGACATATTTTAAAAGGAAAAACTATCTTGAAACCAAAGCTATTCACTTACACTTCACTTACAAAGTTGATTGTTTTTTGAGGGAACACAGGAAAAGAAACAGATAAGGAGAAGGGAAAGGAAGCATATAAACAGAACTTGTATCAGACCCCAAATCATTTCAAGTAGAAGGACTTTCAGAAATATTCTTACTTCCTCATTTCAACAGAGGCCAAAACAACTAAATGTGCTGAATCAAAGCTCTGGGCAAAGAATATGCCTGCATAGGCAGGCCTCTTCTGGCCAGCCCTGAATCCAGCCTCTCCAGACCCAATCATCTTATCTGGGGTCCCAGATCTACTCAGGATGGCTTGTCAACTCCTCGTTTTACAGGTGAAGGAAGAGGCATATGGTGAAGACTTGCCCAAGGCCCCAGATCTGGTGAATTATAACCAAGATCTTCCAATACCATCCACCTGCTCTTGCATGCTCATGAATAATGTTTTGTTTTATTTTTGCCTTAGGAGGGACCTGGCTTCATTTTCCAAAGAAACCAACTCACCGATTACCAAACTGTCAAACCTAGAGGAGGGATTTGCCATTATTTTTCAAATCTGTGCACTGAAAGTACACCTAACACAATACCTTAAAACTGATTCCAGAAACAGATCTTGTAACCAAATAAAGTTTATTCATGAAGGAACACATATGCACACAGCAGATCCGTTCCATTCTGTCTGTTGGCCTTCTCCCTTCTTTTATCACATGTCCCTGGCTCTGGGATTGTGTCATGGCCAGTCATAAGACTAAGGATGTGTTAAGATGTTGTGTTGACAGATATGTAGAAGAACACTAGTTTCACAGTTTGGCCCTATGTTTCAGTTGATACAAGTAACATACACATATTTTTACTAAGAAATAAATATAAAGCAGCCAAAACCAGACAAGTTCTAGATCACTGGGGCTTGACACCCAAGCCTAAGATGGTGTTCCTGGAATGCAGCCCAAGATCCTCTTCTACCCATTGTCCCCCACTCTCTTTGTTGTTGTTCAGTCTCTCCGTCGTGTCTGACTCTTTGCAACCCCATGGACTGCAGCACTCCAGGCTTCCCTGCCCATCACCAACTCCCAGAGCTTGTTCAAACTCCTGTCCATTGAGTCGGTAAGGCCATCCAATCATCTCATCCTCTGTCATCCCCTTCTCCTCCTTGTCTTCAATCTTTCCCAGCATCAGGGTCTTTTTTAATGAGCTGGCTCTTTGTATCAGGTGGCCAAAGTATTGGAGCGTCAGCCTCAGCATTAGTCCTTCCAATGAATATTCAGGATTGATTTCCTTTAGGATTGACTGGTTTGATCTCCTTGCAGTCCAAGGGACTCTCAAATATGGATCAAGTGTCCTCACCAATTCAGGCTTTAATCCTCCTGTGGCACATGATCAGTGCCTCTTTCTCACTCCTCTCCTGAAGATTTCTGTGTTGTGAGTTTGGAAACCCTTTCTTCCACTATATCATGTTCCTCTTCTGGTCATTTTGTCTAAAACAGAGTGTGGTTCTATTCCTTAGTGAACTCCTCATGTACTGGTTTAAGCTTGAACTTCTACTTCTCAACTCTGAGCCCCTCTATGAGGCATCAACTCTATTTGCTGACCAGAAGTAGAATTTCACTCTCCTCCTGTTCAAAAGCTCCAAAAAGCTTTAGATTCATTCATAGAATCCTGTTTTATGTACCTCTTTATTTTCCTGGGCTCCAAAATCACTGCAGATGGTGACTGTAGCCATGAAATTAAAAGATGTTTGCTCCTTGGAAGGAAAGCTATGACAAACCTGTACAGCATGTTAAAAATAAAAAAACACCACTTGACCAAGAAATGTCCATATAGTCAATGCTATGGTTTTGCCAGTAGTCATGTACGAATGTGGGAATTGGACCATAAAGAAGACTGAGTGCAGAAGAATTAATGCTTTTGAACTGTGATGTTGGAGAAGACTCTTGAGAGTCCCCTGGCCAGCAAGGAGATCACACCAGTCAATCCTAAAGGAAATTGTCCCTGAATATTCATTGGAAGGACTGATGCTGAAGCTGAATCTCCAATACTTTAGTCACCTGAGGTGAAGAACCAATTCATTGAAGAAAACCCTGATCCTGGGAAAGATTGAAGGCAAAGAAGAAGGTGGCAGAAGATGAGATAGTTAAATAGCAGCACCAACTCAATGGTCATGAATCTGAGCAAACTCTGGCACAGTGAAAGACAGGGGAGCTTGGCATACTTCAAGCCATGAAGTCACAGAGAGAAGAACATGACTTAGCAACTGAACAATAAGAGATTATCATTAAATGAAGCAAGTCAGGAAAAGACAAATATCATATGATATTACTTATATCTGGAATCTAAAACCACAACACACATGAACTTCTTTACAAAACAGAAGCAGACTTCCAGAAAACAAACTTATAATGACCAAAGGGGGAAGGGGAGGAGAGGGATAAATTAGGAATTTGGGATTAACATATATACACTAGTATATATAACACAGATAAATAAGAAGTACCTACTTACTGCATAGCACAGGGAACTATATTCAGTTTCTTGTAATAACTTATAGTGGAAAAGAATCTGAATTTTAAAATATATAACTGAATCACTTTGCTGTGAAAAGTGATTTAAACTTTTAAATCAAACCTGAAATAAATTTTAAATAAAACCTGAAAAGTTTTAAACCAACTATGCTTCAATTAAAATAATACATTAAAAAAAAACTACTGTCGTATCAGCATTAAAACAGATAGATCAAGGGAACAGAACAGGAAGCCCAGAAATAAACCCATGCCTGTATGGTCAACTAATTTATGAAATGGAAACCAAAAATATACAATGGGAAATGACAGTCTCTTAAAAAAATAATGTTGATAAAACTGGACACCGCACGTAGAAGAATGAAATTGAGCCACTATCTTACACTATACACAAAAGTTAACTCGAAATGGGTTAAATAGTTGAAAAGACCTGAAACCATAAATCCCCTAGAAGAAAACATAGGTGGTAAACTTCTTAACGTGGATCTAGGCAATAATTTTTTTGGATTTGACACTGAAAACAAAGACAGCAAAAGCAAAAATAAACAAATGGGACTATATCAAACCAAAAAGCTTCCGCACAGGAAAGGAAACCAACAAGAAGAAAAGAAGAAAATATTTGCAATCACATGTTTGTTAAGGGGTTAATATCCAAAAATGTAAAGAACTAATACAATAGCAAAAGATCTGAATAGACATTTTCCCAAAGACATTCAGATGGCATACATGAAAAAATGCTAAGTATCACTAATCATTAGGGAAATGCAAATCAAAAACGCAATGAGACATTACCTCACACCTGTTAGAATGACTATTATCAAAAAGACAAAATAAGTGTTGGCCAGGATGTGGAGAAAAGGGAATTCTTGTCCTATAAGCGAGAATCTAAATTGGTATGGCTGCTATGGAAAACAGTATGGAAAGTCCTCAAAAAAACTTAAAATGAGCTACAGTATGATCCTGCAATTTCATTCTGGGTATTTACCCAAAGAAAATAAAAGCACTAACTGAAAAAGATATATATACCCCCATGTTCATTGTAGAATTGTCTACAATAGCCAAGATATGGAAACAATGTAAGCATCCAACAACAAATGAATGGATGAGGAAGATGTGGAGTGCGTGTGTGTGTATAAAAGTTGCTGAACTCCTGCCATTTGCAAACTCATGCACGGAATTCAAAGGCACTATGTTAAGGGAAAAAGTGAGACAGAGTAAGACAAATACTGTATGCTGTCACTTATATGTGGAATCTAAAAAGAAAGGAAGTTCATGGCTATAGAGCACAGGTTGGACCATATGGAAGCTCTATTTTTAGTTTTGGACATATATCAGAGAAAAAAATAAAAAGGATACATACATCCCAATTTTCATTGCAGCACTGTTTACAATAGCCAAGACATGGAAGCACCCTAAGTGTCCATCGACAGATGAATGAATAAAGATGTGGTACATATATATTGGGTCGGCCAAAAAGTTCATTTGAGTTTTCAATAAGGTTTTATGGAAAAGCCCAAATGAACTTTTTGGCCCACCTAATACAGTGAAATATTACTCAGCCATTAAAAAGAATGAAATAATGCCATTTGCAGCAACATGGATGGACCTGAAGATTATCATAATAAGTGAAGTAAGTCAGAGAAACACAAATATCACATGATGTGGCTTATATGTGGAATCTTAAAAAAAAATGCTACAAATGAACTTATTTACAGACTTAGGAAAAGAACTTATGGTTACCGGGAAGGAAGGGGAGGGGGAAAGATTGGGAGTTTGGGCTTTACATGTATATGCTACTATATTTAAAATACAGCAGTGACGTACTGTATAGCACAGGGAACTCTGTTCAATATTCTGTAATAACCTAAACAGGAAAAAATCTTTGAAAATTGATACACATATATGTATAACTGACTCATTTTTCTGCATACCTGAAACTAACACAACATTGTTAATCAACTATGCTCCAAGATAAAATAAAAATTAAACAAAAAAGAACAGATTGTGGTTGTCAGAGGTGGGGTGTGGGTGAAATGGGTAAAAGAAACCAGAAAGAACAAACTTACGGTTATAAAATAAACAAATCATGGGAATATAATATATAGCATGACAACTATAGTTAATAATATTGTATAGCATGTATGATGGTGGTTAAGAGAGTAAATATTAAAAGTTCTCATCAGAAAAAAATTCTGTAACTATGTTTGGTGACAGATGTTATCTAGACTTAGTGTGGTGATCACTTTATGATATATAGAAATATCAAATCATTATGTTGTACATCTGAAACTAACGCAAAGTTGTATGTCAAGCATACTTCAATTTGAAAAAGAAAAAGAAAAAAAAAAACGGCAACTGCTATTGGGGAACCAGAACTTCCTGCTATAGTAACCCTCTGAGAAACTGCATAGAACATTTCTCAGCATGAAGGTAAGGAAGCAGGGTTACTTATCTAACCAGGCCTGTCCCTCCTCGGCTGAGGGTTGCTCCTCAGGCAATACTCTTGGCACTTGCAGTCTAATCTATCTGCTTCCAAGCTCACATTCATGGCCAGAGAATACCCACAGGCAGAGAGAAGCAGAGGGATGTCTATTTGTACAGGCTGTCCATAGTTGAACCCTGGCGCATCTGCTACAAAGATGGTTGTTGCTGTCACTCAGAGTTCCCCCTTCTGTATGATCTTTCAGAATCCAACTTAATTTAAGATGTATTGAATGCCTACATTACATAATGTACCAGACTGGACTCAGGTGAGTACAAAGATGTCTAAGATACAGTTGTTCCACACATGGAACTGCATATCTGATACATGAGAAAAGCAGAAATACAAGTCACCATAGAATAAAGTAGAATATGAGAAATGTTGTATTGGAGCCACAAGCTATGAGAGCTAGAGGAAAATGAGATTCGTGTTGACGAGAGGGAAAAGGCTATCAGTGCAGTTTTCCAAAGCCAAAATATTTTAAGCATATGCTAAATCGACAAACATCCAATTCCCACCAAAAGCAAGAGAAGAAACATTCTTTCACAGGGCCCTAAAGCCAGAAAAACAGCAAGAAAATTAGAACCATTTTATCTCAACTCATAGAAGGAAATAAGTCACATACTTCAGTATTGCCCAGTCTTCTAGATACATTTTAAATGAAATCACAACAGCAAGACAGTCCTTCTGCTCCATATTTCATTGTCCACTTTTAGTCTGCTGTCATGAGAAGAAACACTGTATTGACAGTCTTCATGAGACTCTCAAGCTCAAGGAATGTGCCCTTCTCCTGTTTTCCCTGCAACAGGCAGTTACTTTCCAGGTCCCTGCTATTGACAGACCATTTTGGAATGAAGCTGAACCAGACCTCAGCAGTTTTCCAAATCCAGGTGAAGAAACTGGCTGACTTCAGCATGAAAGACAAGGGCTGGGGAGCAGAAGGTGGATGGATGAGTCAGCCCCCATTCGTGGAAAGCAGAGGTTTTGTTAGGAGAATCTCAAGCTTTCATTTTGTGGTATTTGGGAGCTTAATTCCTTGCTTCTAATTAGATGTCTGAACTGTAATCACAAAGGTATTTCACAATTAGTTTCTTAGATCTGTAAGAGGTTCTATGAATAACTTAAGTGAGGGGAAGAAGAGGAGCCATGTGGTGAAGCAACAGAAGGGGGCTTCAGGAAGCTGCCTGCTGATTGGGTATCAGAGATGTCACAGCCCAACTCTAATATCCAAATACTATTGATGGAGAAGTGTGAGAATGAAGGCCTGGGGTGGCGGTTCCTTGTTCTTTTTGCCCAGGTCCTGCTTTCCTGACTCTTCTGGCTTTCCTGCTCTAAACCAGAGGCTTATAACAGCTGGAAGTTTGGGGACAGAGCCAGAAGCAGCGATTGTACTATCACAACTCAAGTTCTATGTGGCTATGCCCCTGCCACCATCTCAGATGCCAGAGGGCAACAATAGGGAAGACAAGGTTGTATGGCTCTGTGGAAAAATAGCAGATTGAATCTGCCCTCTCTAGCTATTACTCCTTCAGTGTCAGCTGAGAACACTGGGGAATACTTCCCAGGATTCTCTCCTTTGATCTCTAACAGAGAGACTCAACAGCATTATCATGCCCAAGCCAGCCACAATCCAGCCACTCTATTACCAAAAGGAGATCTTGCCTAATACCACCATATACGATCCAGGAGTACTGAAGACTGTATGTTTTCCAGAGGGAAGAAGAATGCCATATTCAGAAGTTCGAGTCCAAAATAAATTGGGGTCCTGAGCATTTCCCCAATGTGCTCTGTGATTCGGCTACACGGTGTTATTTAAGAACCACAACAGAACAATCCCTAGTAAGGATAAGTCCTAGATCGTTGGAGCCTGATTCCCAAAACCAAAAAGTCCTAGATTACTGTAGTTTGTGGTCCAAGCCTGGCTTGTCTCCTTTTATGTGCTCTTAAAACATTTTCAGGTGAAGAGTAAGAATGGAAACGATAATATATATGATTTTTGAGGGCCTCCAGACGCCAGCTGCTTCAAAGTCTTTACTTCATATTACAACCCTGAACAGTAAATATTATTATTCTCTACTTCATAGGTGGGATCAAGAGGTCAAGATTAAGGAAACTGACCCAAATCATACAGCTAATAAATGACACAGCCAACTCAGAAACCAGCTCTGACTGACTGAAAAGCTCTTTCCACTCCAACGTGTCCTGTCTGCTAGCCTGTAGCACACCTGATGAAACATGGACGGTTCCATCTGAGAAATGGGAGTGAGTTGGCTGTCAGGCAGACCTGAATCTGATTCCACAGTCTGCCGTAGGAATTTGAGAAAGTTACTGGGATTCAGTTTCCTTATCTGTAAAATGGGGGAAAAAACAGTACTTAACCTCATCGGGTTGTTAAAAGGACTGAATGAGATACTGTTTGTGAGACACTTACCATAGAGTCTAGCACACGGTGATTATTGTAGTTAGGGTAGGGACTCAGAGCTCCCCAAAGGGCTTTAAGTTTTTTTAACTTGGATGCACAGAATTGGGTAAGCTATAATCTTTGATTTATGACACATTCTCATCATTAATCCATGGGTCCTCTTTATTAACTAAGATATTTATTTCATACTCCATACCCACAAAACTACCACTCAACATATACAACTGATAGTAACTTATACTCTTTATGCATACTAGGGACTTCATGTTTATATAATATGTATGCTTACATATAGCCATGTTGTTGTTGTTTCAGTCACTAAGTCACGTCTGACACTTTTGCAGCCCCATGGACTACAGCCCACCAGACTCCTCTGTCCATGGGATTTCCCAGGTAAGAATACTGGAGTTGGTAGCCATTTCCCTCTCCAGGGGATCTTCCAGACCCAGGGATCAAACCTGGGTCTCCTGTATTGCTGGCATATTCTTTACCATTGAGCCACGTGGGCAGCCCACACGGAGCCGTACATCTAGTCTAAATGTATCAGAACAATTAAAGTACTCAGTGTTCAGTGGAAAAATGACAGAATCAATAACTGTAACGTTTCTTCATTGATCTCTTGTACAATGTGACTGAGTGTTAAGACAGAAGTCTTTTAGCCTCATTGGACCAGATAATAGACACCACACTCCAAAAGAGATGCGATGCTCAGAATAGAGTTTGCAAAGGCAGTATGTACATACCAGTTTTTAAAAATTATTAGCCCTTTATCACATTAAGAGCAAACCCCACTCAATTGAAAGATGAATGGTCATTTAAGGTAGGAGGATTTGGGGAAAGAACTATGGTGGCACTCTGAGTCTCATGCCCATCCCATGGGGTAGGGGTCAGAGTGCTTTCCCTGGACCTGAAGTCAAGAAAAGGGGCATAAGTGGTCCACTTAGGAGACTGACCCATGTGCCCTGAATATGGTTGACGTCTGTCTCAGGGCTGAGACATGTGAAGGGCAAGTAGTAAAGGCTAGCAGGCTGCTGTCACAACGAATAAAAGAGCATGGTTGCATCATGATGGAATAGTGCTCCCAGACACTCAGAGTAGAAGAGACATGAGTGTTTCTTGTGGATCAGATATCAGCCACAAAAGACAGAGATGGGCTGAGATCATCTCACATCCTAGCCAAGAGGGCTGTCTGGAGGGGCAAAGTGATGCCATAGAAAGGCAGGCCATCAAGAGTCCCAAGGTGAGAAACTGTTAGCACCAGCAAGAGAACTACAAAGCCACCCCCAGAATGAATAGACCGCAACTGCAGGACTCACAAAGATCCCCCAAAAGAGCTGGCCACAGCCACCTGCAGGCTCTGATACATCTCACAGTGTTGGTTAAGTAAGAACTTTCCTGCTTCCTTCTCTCTTCTCCTTCCCCTACCTCCAACCCAGGAAGAGCCAGAGGCAGCCCAGAGAGTGGATGAGAAGGGCTGAGAAACCCAAGGCAACACAATGGAGAAGCAAATCTCCTCCTCCTCCTCCTCCTCCACTGGAGATCCGCCTTTGGGATGGGGCAGCAGTGATAGGGAGATGTCTTACCTTGGAAGGAAATGTACATTTTTCTTACAACATTGGACTGAGCATAATAATTACTAAACTGAGACTGTTTTCTGACTAGGAATGATCAACATACTTGTCCAAGAGGGTCCAGTTTTCTGGATTGGAGAAATTAGCTGTGTTCAGAAGAAATGAAATTAGCTACGTTCTGCATAGGGTTTCCCTGGTGGCGCAATAGTAAAGACTCTGCCTGCTGAGCAGGAGACACAGGTTCGATCCCTGGGTCAAGCAGATCCCCTGCAGAATTAAATGGAAATCCACTCCAGTATTCTTATCTGGAAAATCCCATAGACAGATAAGCCTGGCAGGCTACAGTCCATGGGGCTGCAAAGAGTCAAACACGATTTAGCAACTGCATGCGTGCACACACACACACACACACGTTCTGTGTAAATTCTGTGAGTCCCACTTGCTGAAAGTAATGGTTATAGTTATAGGAGCTCAACTGAGATCTCTAAGGATCAATGTACAGTCTAGACATACCCTGGGCTTATCAAAAATTCTTACCCAAAATGGGATCAGGAGCCCTATTTTGGATCTCTCTCTTCATCTAGGGCAATCAGGAGTTTGAACTGTGCCCAGAAAGTTCTGGAAGAGCCTCCAGATTTTCTCCATTGTGACCAGCCTTGAGATGCTCATTAACCATTGAAAAATAAGTGACTGTCCTGCTTCTATGTCAAGGCTGGATCCTTAATGAAAACTGGTAGCCTTCCCCTTAGTGGTCCTACCACCTCTCTGAGCTGCCAGCAACAGGCAGAGCACTGGTTCTCCTACTCTGGATGCACTTGGAACCCTGTCACCTTCATGATTTGAGGGGGTTCTCGCTGTTTCTCATGCTTTCAAGCACATTTTGTCTATTCCATCCCTTCCAGAACTCCTCTGCATAGCATCCCTCCACGAGCCCTTAGGTATACAACTATCTTCTTCATCCAAGGTCCACGCTTGAAGGAATAATCGAAAGTGTGAGTCGCTGAGTTGTGTCTGACTCTTGGTCACCCCGTGAACTATAACCTGCCAGGCTCCTCTCTCCACGGGATTCTGCAGGCAAGAATACTGGAGTGGATTAGATTTCCATTCTCTTCTCCAGGGGATCTTCACAACCCAGGGATTGAACCTGGGTCTCCTGTATTGCAGGCAGATTCTTTACTGTCTGAGCCATCAAGGAAGCCCTTGTCTATAGCAAATTCTGCTGTGCTCCACTGCTCTCACTTGCCATCTTCTGCAGAGGCCTACCCTGAATGTCAGTTTCACTTGGCCTGGAAGCACCCAGAGCCGGAAGTGCCTGGGAGTTTACATTCCTGCCACCCAGGGCTCATGGCTAATGAATGCCTGATGCAGGAAAGTGAAAGTCCAGCTCTCTTGCCCAGTCCTAGGACAAACTGCAGTATAGTTTAGACTTTAGCACTCCTCTTGGGACCCAGCTAAGGGTGGCTTCTCACTTGAAGTCACAAGCTTCCTTAGTATTTCTAAAAGCCTTACCTGTCCTGCTTCCCTCATGGTTTTGCTTCCCTCCCTTCCTGGTTTCTCCTTAGAGCACTTTATCACTAACCATTTATACAGGAATCCTCTTCTCAGAGTCTGCTTCCTAAACCCACCTAAGACAAAAGGGTAGACCCACTCTGTTTTCCCAAACCTGCTAACTTTATGCTGCAAAAAAGAACTAATCTCTAAGCAGGAAAATAAACGAATGGAGATCTCAGGCTGGAGCAGCTCGGTGACCCAGAGCACAATCCAATCCTAAAATCCCTCCTTCCCCTTCAATCTCAAACAGCAAAGAAGTTAGAATGACTTCTTAAGCACTCTTTGAGTGCCTAAACTCAAAGACATTAATCACAAACAAACTTTTATTCAAATTTGTTTTGACTCTCCCTCTTTGTTTTCAAATCTGTTTGGACTGCCAATCTTTCTTTTAGTACCTGAGATTGAATAAACATTCCACTTAAAAGCAGGCATTTTAAATGCTGAATACCTATTGAAAGCTAAGAGACCATAAGGATAAAGGTCAAGATAAGCCTAAAATGAAGTCCCAGTGAAATTCAATACCTGTTTCTTTATATGGAATGGTGCAAAGCTAAGTTGATTGAACTGGATGATAGAGCAGCAGTCCTCAGAAAAATCAACAGAGGTACACTGTGCACCTATTTAAAGGACATCAGCCCATTAAGAAGACCTACGCAGCGGAACTCATGGTCCTAAAACAGATGGGGAAATGGCAACTCCTTAGAAATCTAGAAGTGGAGGCCTCTGACTCCTGGCTGGGTCTCACCAATGTGGATGCACCTGCTATTTCCTGATTTCCCACTTAAAGAGCACTGATGAGTCACCGAGAACTCAACATGCCCCTCCTTGACCACTTGGGACAAGTCAGCCAGGACTGTCTTCTGACTGTGCACGAAGGTAGTGTGACCCCCATCACTCCAAGCAACTTTACAGGGAGAAGAGTCAATGACAAAAATGATGACCACATTTCACAGTTCCCCATTTAGTCCTGCCCTCCTTCTCACAAGTTGCTCATTACAATCAGAATCCACATCAGCAAGTACCCAAATTTACTTTGTTTCAACCCTCCCCTGAGCCAACTGGGTTAGAATTAGTGGTGGGGCAAGTGCTGATGAAGACTTAGGTTCTAAGAGTTGAAACCACAGCAAAATGTCTTTTTATGTATATTTTCATTTGTTGGGAGGAGCATTAACAGAAATACATTAGGAGGCAAAACAGCTCAGTTAAGATTAGTGCTGGAGCCAGACAGCCAGTTAAAATCCAACAGCAAAGCATTCCAATTGTGAATCCTTGAGCAAAGTTCTTTGACTCTTCGGTGCCAGTTTCCTCATTTGTCAAATTAGAATAATATAAGTGGCAACCTCATAACAATAATAAGCTCTAAGTGAGTTAATACTTGAAAAGTTCTTCGGTAAGTTGTTGTTCAGGCACTAAGTCATGTCCGACCCTGTGTGACCTCATGGACTGCATGCAGCATGCCAAACTTCCCTGTCCTTCACTATCTCCTGGAGTCTGTTCAAACTCTTGTCCAGTGAGTCGATGATGCCATCCAACCATCTTATCCTGTGAAAACACTCACTAAATAGAACCTGTGACTGTTGTTGCAATTGCTGTTATTTATTTCTCTATCATCATAATCATCAGCCAGCACTTCCCTAAGAAAATTTACAAACTTGAATCAATTTCTGTTGCCTATTAATTGAAGTTAAACAAATACCTGCCCTACCACTCAAGTTCCAAGTATCTGAATAAATCTCTCAGATTGTCTCTACATGTATCTTGATCTAAAAGTCTATTCTATAGAACTCTTAAGCCAAATATCTCTTGCATTCCATTCTATGCAACTCCTCTGATATCTCAGAAATTCAAGGGATTCAAGATAAGAAGTCTCTATTTATACTGGATATTGAACACGCTGTAAGAAAAGCATAGGTCAAATAACTCAATTCAGTGTGTTTCTCTTCTCGCTACACAGAGACTCACTGCTACAGCTTACTAGGTTTAAACAAAACCAGTAATTGAGTACTTTTAGTACTTTCCCTTCTGTTATTCCACCAAGCTAAGGTTATTTTCTGTTACCTGATGTGTAAGAAAAATATGTCCCTCTTCCCTCTTTCATCCTCGCCTTCTCTAGTGGGTTCAACTTGCAACCTGAAGAGTATATGTGGTCTCTACTAAATTTCAATACCAATACTCAAACGAGTTTGATACTCAATAGTACTAATACTGCCTAATATTCAAACACTAAAGGAGCATAAACAATGAAGTAAAACACGTGGTCAGGACAGACTTAAGAATTTGCAGGGCTCACATCACTTCACCCTTATGGCAGAAAGTGAAGAGGAACTAAAAAGCCTCTTGATGAAAGTGAAAGAGGAGAGTGAAAAAGTTGGCTTGAAGCTCAACATTCAGAAAACTAAGATCATGGACCATGGCCCTGGTCCCATCACTTCATGGGAAATAGATGCGGAAACAGGGGAAACAGCGTCAGACTTTATTTTTTGGGGGCTTCAAAATCACTGCAGATGGTGACTGAAGCCATGAAATTAAAAGACGCTTACTCCTTGGAAGGAAAGTTATGACCAACCTAGATAGCATATTCAAAAGCAGACATTACTTTGCCAACAAAGGTCCGTCTAGTCAAGGCTATGGTTTTTCCAGTGGTCATGTATGGATGTGAGAGTTGGACTGTGAAGAAAGCTCAGCGCCGAAGAATTGATGCTTTTGAGCTGTGGTGCTGGAGAAGACTCTTGACAGTCCCTTGGACTGCAAGGAGATCCAACCAGTCCATTCTAGAGGAGATCAGTCCTGGGTGTTCATTGGAAGGACTGATGTTGAAGCTGAAACTCCAATATTTTGGCCACCTGATGCAAAGAGCCGACTCAGTTGAAAAGATCCTGATGCTGGGAAAGATTGAGGGCAGGAGGAGAAAGGGACAACAGAGGATGAGATGGTTGGATGGCATCACTGACTCAATGGACATGGGTTTGAGCAAAGGACAAGGAAGCTGGCGTGCTGTAGTTCATGGGTTCACAAAGAGCCGGACATGACTTAGAGAGACTGAACAGCAATAAGTAGAAAATGAAAATGTTGGTCCCTTATTCAAAAATTATTAAAAAATGTCAAGATGGTGACTGCAGAGCATCAAACCTAAGTACTGTCTGCAGAAGTCATATGCCCAATAAGGCCTGGTCCTGTCACAGGGCTGTCACCACCAGCACTGCCACTCTGGCCCAATACTCCTAAAACTGCCATCTCTTGCTTCACTCCAGATCTCTGTCAAGACAAGAAAATCATTTGCCATCATCCTCCTGTGAGACTTTAGGTGTCACATGCCATTCACTTCATCTGTAGTATCCTGCTCACACAGACCCTAGTCTCTTCAAAGCTTTCCTCAGTACAGTTTAGATGGGGCATGGCAAAGACAGAAGGGGCTACTCTCCCTGCTGACATCAGGGTCCTGGAGTCTGGGGGGAGATAAGGAGGTAGCAGAGGTGTGGAATGTGCTCCAGGGTGAAGCCTGCAGGGACTCCCAGCACCCCAGAGTTCTCCCTATTTGTCTGCACTATTCACTGCCCAGAAGATCTAGTTCTGGTGTGTGCAGCTCTAAACAGGTAGGTGACATGTAGCTGTGCTGTTTTGTTTTCACAGGCCTATTTGCATTTTCCCTACTTCCCTACCATTGAGACCTCAATACACACAAGGAAAAAAGACTAGACTTGGAGTAAGAGCCTTGGTGCCTCATCTTGGCTCTCACTAGGTATGTCATCCTGGGCAAGTCACTTAACCTCTCCAAGCTTCAAGTTCCTCACCTATAAAGTGGGGTGATGAACACAGGCTCTGCATACCCCACAGGATTACAGTAATTCTCAAATAAGATACGATATGTGAGTGACCCCCTGAAGCAGGATCTGTGCCCCACCCACTCTTCTTTATTCTCATCTCTCTAAACATAGCACAGTGTATTCAATAAATGTTGGATGAATCAATAAAAACCGCATAAACAAATCAATTTTGTGAGGGCAAAAACCATTAACTTTCATTTTTAATTCCTATACCAAAAGGTTACCCGAGGTCCTACTGTATAGCACAGGGAACTCTGCTCAATGTTATGTGGCAGCCTGGATGGGAACGGAGTTTGCAAGAGAATGGATACATGGATATGTACGGCTGAGTCCCTTTGCTGCCCACCTAAAACCATCAGAACATCGTTAATAGGCTATGCTGCTGCTGCTGCTAAGTTGCTTCAGTCGTATCCGACTCTGTGCGACCCCATAGACGGCAGCCCACCAGGCTCCCCCGTCCCTGGGATTCTCCAGGCAACAACACTGGAGGTTAATAGGCTATACTCCAATATAAAATAAAAAGTTAAAAAAAAGGTTACCAGGTAACTTTCAAAGAGTATTCCTTCGTTAATACAAATAATGGTTCCTCTTTTCTTTCCCTGGGTTTCAGAACTGTAATGTGAGTACAGTCACTTTAAAATTCTTTCCTGTTTTCCACTCTGTCTAATTACATGGTATCAGGAGCCAAAAGATAGACCATGAGATCCTGAGGTTGCTACAACTTGCAAGTGACGCAAATTATCATTAGCAAACTGCATCTGGAATGGAGTTAAAGCACTTCACCCAAAATGATCCCAGGAGAAAGAGCTCACTCTAATGACAGTAAAACCCAAATTCACAGCTTAAGGAACAACACATCGTGACCAACCTGTAGCTGTATCAAAAGCACTCATTATTGCTAGGGCAGGTTGTAGGGAGACTAAACCAACTGCCCTTATCTGTAATAATTTTTAAAAACTGCTACCAAAGCATTTCACACATGCTGAAAACTCCAGGCTAAATTGGTTGCAAGACATAAGGCCATCAGCACATTCAAAGAAATAGTCTCTGCAATTATCACTAATTAACCAGCCCTAACAGCTGGGAACCAGTTGGAGAGGTTTACACTTGAATGTAAATGAGGGAGGAGGGACCTGTGTAATGAGATGAGGAACATATTTGTTTTGTTTTGACTTCTTTTCAGACATATTTCAGTTTACATAAATATTTGAAGGTTGGATCAGACAGGATTTACAGCACAATGGTATTAGGAATGTCTTTATAAAAACTTGGATATGGTCTAAATTAGTTTTCAAGAAGGAGAGGTAGAAGTGGGAGCAGAAGTTTGATTTTCTTTTTTAATATTTAACTTCACGCCCTGACCAGCACCTCATACCACTTAATAAATCACAGGTAGCTCTGACTTAGAATGAGTGAGCAGCGTTTCCATGGCTTCAATTTTCGCTATAGATTTCAGAAGGAACACATACTGCCTGGAGAGCATGCCAACCTTTTGACTTAAGCACTGCATGTGTGACCTCTGGTTGACCTTGGGTTCTGGGATTGGAGGGTTAAAGTAGTCTTTTGGCATTTGAGCCTGATTTTTTTCTTTTTTTCCTCCAAAAGTGTTTAGAGAAATAAGAGAGGGCCCCACCCTATGCAACGGGGCAAGCTGTTTCCTGCAGGAGCAAGAATTCCTGGCTATCTCAGTGCCTTGTGAAAAACACTTCTTCAGGAGAGGAGCTCTTTCTCAAAGGATCTGCTTCTGCTCTGTGTCTCTTTCAGCATCTACTTTTGCAAAGAGTTCTTTTAGAATTAGCACGTTCTTCTGCCTAAACACATGTAAAACAAAGGCAATGCTTGAAATGCCAAGTCTATGTTCCTAAGGTAAGAGTTGGTCCCAAACAGGAATCTGACTAGTTGAACCTCTCGGAACATGGGCTTTCTCAGTTTTCTTCTGAAGGTTGATAGTTGAGGGGCAGATGGACTATGGGAAACCTAACCTACATAATCATCTCTTTAATAAACGTACACTTTTATTAAGCCTGATGTTTGATTACAGGTATATGTGAAATGCATTAGCCTACTTCTGAATAAAGTAGGAAAGCCTTCATAAAGAGGTTTTATTGTTTACATTCAATGAAAGGAGAAGTCTGACTCAAAGTACTCAGATTTAATCTCGTTCTGAATTAAAACCGTTCTATTATAACTACTGGTGCTGTCAGGAAAGGTGAATCCAGGATTTTTGCCAGCCATGGAATCCCTTTATACAAGGAAGGTATACATGTGGCCACAAACACACAAACATGCCTGGTTTATTGGCAGCTGTCCTCAGTGCAGGAAGAAGAGTTTATTTTCCTTTAGGAACCCACACTTGAATAATGTGCTGGTGCCCTAGCTGTTTCATAACTCTCCATGTAATTAAGCAGTTGGCATGACCTTCCAAGGCAAGATAATAATAGGAGTTAAGCAAAGGCAGGGCTTGTACACAAGGACACTTTGGACTGCTCAAACTCACGAATAAAAGCCCTCAAATAAATGCAAAATTCTTTCAAATTGAAAGCATTTTCCCAGTGTAGTGACAGCCCCTCCAACCACCCACACAACCCTGCATGTGAACATGGTGAAATCTTCTGTAATTCAAGAACGGCAAGGTACAATTCAAAAAGGGGTTGGGGGTGAGGGGGAACAGATGCTGGCTATCATTCCTCAAAGCCACCTCCACTGTCCAGATGAGTTCAAGGATGAATATCAAAGCCAGTCATCTGCAAAAGTAAATCGCTATAGATTGCCAGAAGTAAGCTGGTTTTGAAAAAGAAATGACAATTAAAAAAAAAAAAAAAACAGCCAGAAGCACACATTATATGGCCACTTAACTTTTAGATCTTAAAGTCAAGATCTAATAGAGCAGATTTGCACCTTTCCTGGAGACAGAGTGGCTGTCCCCTGAGTGGCTCAATAAGCAGGCAACAAGTAGGTGGGGTAGCAAATACTCCCCCAAAATGGAAGATGGCTGCCACCAATGCCTTCCCTTCCTGCACACACATACTGCCTCTCCCATCAAGGTGTGTATCCCGATTCTCTCTTTGAAGCTGGCCTTAGTGATTAGCTGGACAATACTGCTGCTGCATCGCTTCAGTCGTGTCCGACTCTGTGCGACCCCATAGACGGCAGCCCACCAGGCTCCCTCGTCCCTGGGATTCTCCAGGCAAGAACACTGGAGTGGGTTGCCATTTCCTTCCCCAAGCTGGACAATAGATACAGCAGAAACGAAGTCATATGACTTTTGAGGCTAGTTCATTCGAGCCTGACAATATCCTGAGACTTAAAGAACACTCATTCATGTACTAGCCTCCACACTTAAGAGAAGTGCAAACCTCATGAGAAGTCACATGTGGACATCCTGGTAGGCAGTCCCAGCTGGACTCCCAAACAATAGCCAGTACCAGCTGCTGACCACATGGGAAAGCCACCTTGAATGGGCCACCCCAGCCAACATCTACCTGCAACGACATGAATGACCCCAAGCAAGAACTGCCTAGTTGATCCCAGTTAGCTCACAGATACAGATAAGACAGACATATAAGTATATGCACATATATACATATTTATATATATGAAGAATAATAAAATGACACCCAGGCCCCCTCTACTATACCCTGAGCTTTGAGGGCCCTGTGTTCCCCTTCCTGGTCCCCAGTGCTGAGGTAATGCTACACCAAATAAGCATTAAACATTCTTTTGCTTTCCTTCATAGTTTTACCACATGTGTATTTCCCTAAACAATGTATCAACATATATGTTTAATATAATAATGTTAAATTGTATGTGTGTATTAGTTGCTCAGTCATGTCCTACTCTGTGACCCTATGGACTGTAACCCCCAAGGCTCCACTGTCCATGGAATTCTCCAGGCTAGAATACTGGAATGAATTGCCATTCCCTTCTCCAAAGGACCTTCCCAATCCAGGGATCCAACCCAGGTCACCTGCATTGCAGGCAGATTCTTTACTGTCTGAGCCACCAGAGAAGCCCATATCAATATATATGTTTAATATAATAATTATGTTAAATTGTATATAAATTATAATTATACATATATTAATCTTTACCTTTATTGTTAGTTTCTTTTTTTTGTCTTGTATGTGAAATCTTTCCCTAGTCTGACGTCATATAGTCTGTATTTTTACTGAAAGCTCTTAAATTTTGCCTTTTCGTTTCTAAGTCATGAATCTCTTCGGAAGAGGAAAGCATTTTCCATTTTTAAATCCATCATAAGGATAACCAACGGTACCCGTACTTTTAATTAAATAGTTCTTCCTTGTCTTTGATCTTATACTTAATGAAAATGACATCTTTTAGGAGTCTCTGATTTATGCAGAACTCTTCAATTTACCCTTATCTTGATTAAGCTCCAGTTTTTGCTCCCCTTGAGAACATCTGGCCCATTAAAATCTAGGCAAAATCCACCAGGAATCAGCATAAGGAGATGTTGTACCAGACAGACACACTACTCCAAGGTCACATCCTCCTGTGGAATCACTCTTTCTTCTGTTTCTGGCTTCTAATTATTCTTAGTTTACCAACAGCTGAATCATACTTTATATTTATTTCAGGGAAGACACTGGCAGTCCAGTGGTTAGGACTCCATGCTTTCACTGCCAAGGGCCCAGATTCAAACCCTGGTCAGGAAACTAAGATCTCACAAGCCACACAGTACAGCCAAAAAATTAATAAATAAATATTTATTTATTGCAGGTGTCAGTATAAGATTTTCTATACTTGCAATTTAAAATGTTGACCTTACTTTTAAAGCTAAATCAATTGTGTTTTTTCCCCCCCATTTTTTTTTTTACTTCATCTATGAATTTGGTTTCTTTTTCTCTTTTTATGGGCTTCCCTGGTGGCTCAGACAGTAAAGCGTCTGCCTACAATGCAGGAGACCCGGGTTCAATCCCTAGGTCGGGAAGATCTGGAGAAGGAAATGGCAATCCACTGCAGTATTCTTGGCCTGGAAAATCCCATGGACAGAGGAGCCTGATAGGCTACAGTCCATGGGGTCACAAAGAGTCAGACATGACTTGAGCGACTGGTGGCTCAGATGGTAAGGAATCTGATAATGAAACAGTTCAATCCATGGGTTGGGAAGATCCCCTGGAGAAGGGAATGGAAACACACTCCAGTATTCTTGCCCGCAGAATCCCATGGACGCAGGAGCCTGGTGGGCTATGGTTCATGTGGTCCCAAAGAGTTGGACACGACTGAGTGACTAACACCCTAGTCTCTTTTTACACTATTGTTATTATTTTTATTCTGATTGGCTGAGTTACATTTTAAGAAATTTTCCAGGAAGAGTTTGTGAATAATTCCATTCCTGAGAATATTTTGGTACTGGCCTCACATGAGACTGATGCCTCAGCTGGGTGACACTCAACATTCTTTCCCCCATAACATTCTACAGATGTTATTCATTGTCTTCCATCAGAAAATGCTCCTGAAGAATCAGAAATTAGAACTATTTGACTGCTTTTGTTTTTGTAGTTACAAGTTTATGGAAATGGGGAGAGAATAGGAATAACAGTGACCTGTTTCTATTTGTGGACATTGTAGAATTTTGTTTTCCTTTACTTAACCTCACCAGAATGCATTTTGAAATGTGGTTATAATTTATTAATTTTTCCTGGACCGCCATAAATGCTTTAAATCTAAGGACTCAGATCTTCTTTAATTTTAAGAAAGTTTTCTTCTAGTATATCTTTGAATCTTTTTTTTTTTCTCTTTTCTTGTCCATGAATAGTTTTTTTCTGTGTCTTGGATCCCCACTGGCTAATCTTCATATCCATAACTTAATTTCTAATCTCTTGCAACTCAGGCCTTTTTCTTAGCCATTTCTGTGATTTTTCTCAATCCTATCCTTTATGTCACTGATTTTGGTGCTTCACAGTATTAATATTGTTCTTTTATTGCTTCTAATGTAATTTAAATTTCTATAACAAGACAGCAATGCTAGATTGTAGTCATGAATGCTCTATAGCAGCAGTCCCCAACCTTTTTGGCACCAGGGACCAGACTGGTCCCATGGAAGACAACTTTTCCATGGATGAGGGTGGGGAGAAGGTGTTGGGGTGACTCAAGTGCCTTACATTTATTGTGCATTTGATTTCAATTATTATATCAGCTTCACCTCAGATCATCAGGCATTAGATCCTAGAAGTTGGGGACCTCTGCTCTATGGTATTTCAGATTTAGGATGGCCTTAATATCACAATTTCTACCAGGAGTAAAAAGAAAAAGCACAATTGACTTTATTATGAAGGAGGGAAAAGTGTACATACAAAGGGATAAATTGGCATTTGTAATGTCTTTACATGCTCTTATTTTGTCTCTTTTCTTCAAATGTACATTCCATATTGAGAAATAATTTAGGAAAACAGTCAAATATGAGTAAGCTTGGCCACACCCAGAGTGAGCTGACAAATTCCTTTTGTATTCTGCAATTCTATAACATAAACTGTTCAGATAGTTTCAAAATCCCACCAATTCCTCTGATGTATTGAGGAAATATTTGTACATCATTTTTTCTTTTTTAATGAAATAACCAGTTTGCTATGAAAATTAAGAGTCCTTAGATAGAATCCTGCACAAAGAATCAAAAGAAAGATTAAATAGTCATAGTGCTTTCCATCCTTAGGGTCTAAATGAAACACAAAGGAACCCAGAAAATCAGAACCTTCTGCATGTGCTGAAATACCCAGACCAGATCACTTCTAATTTCCCTTTGGAATATAACAGTATTCACTCTGGATATGAAATAATTTCACAGATTCTAACGTCAATTATTATGGTCTTCTTATGACTGGGGAACCTAAGGTGCTATGGAAGGAGCTCTCTGAAAATAGTTCATAAACTTACAGTTGAATAAAGACCAGGCCCCTTATTTATCTTGTTTGTCTTTTTCAAAATGCATATAAGAATGTCTATTCAAGGAACTCTTGCCCCTTAAGAGTAGGTGGAACTACTATTGCGAAATTGTCACTTTCAAGGGAAAATTCTGTGGGCAACTTCTTTTATGTCTGGACAAATGAGAGCTGTACAGGAATTTTCTAATTAGTACGTGGTGATGGCTCCATTCAGTAGCCTTGGCACACGGCTCTGACAAGGACAACACAAGAATTTTCTGAAGTCATTTCTCCAAGTATAAGAAAAGATACATGGAATTAGAATTATTTAACTTAATAAGAAGGAATTATTTAATTTAAAAGGTGAATGCCAAGGGCTAAACTTGCTATTTTGTAATACCTCATGAGTATAATTCTCTGTGGCCAAACAAAGAATAAAATTTGACCACTGTGGGCAAAAGCGTTGGATTACAGGGAACTTCCCAATTATAAAGATCAGAGGAGAAATAACTGAAGAAATTACAAAATACAATTACAACAACAGTAGTTATCACTTATTGACTATATTATGTATCACTTTTGGGACTTTGCTTGTGGTCCAGAGGCCAAGACTCTAAGCTCCCAATGTAGGGGGCACAGGTTTGATCCCTGGTCAGGGAACTAAAATCCTGCATATCACATGGCATGGCTGAAACAAACAAGCAAAAAAAATCCTGCTAAGTATATTATATATCATTTTCCTACTTTAAGCACTTTATAGACATTATCTTATTTAATCCTCATAATGGTATTCTATGACCTTACTGTTCCCTTCATTGAACATTATTTATTCCACATTTTTAGAGGGCCTTAGGGTCACAAACAGTCAGATACGACTGAAGCAACTTAGCACTTCTATGTGCCGGGAATGTACTCGGCAGTAGGATTAGAGATTCATAAGACTAGACAAAGTCCCTATACCCAAGAACCTTTTATTCCAGGCAGGAAGGGGAGGTTAACAATAAACAAACAAACAAGAGAAGTAGCTTATAGTAAAAAGTATTATGTAGAGACATTACTTTGTCAACAAAGGTCTATCTAGTCAAGGCTATGGTTTTTTCAGTAATCATGTATGGATGTGAGAGTTGGACTATAAAGAAAGCTGAGTGCTGAAGAACTGATGCTTTTGAACTGTGGTGTTGGAGAAGACTCTTGAGAGTCCCTTGGACTGCAAGGAGATCCAACCAGTCCATCCTAAAGGAGATCAGTCCTGGGTATTCATTGGAAGGACTGATGTTGAAGCTGAAACTCCAATACTTTGGCCACCTGATGCAAAGATTCAGTTGAAAAGATCCTGATGCTGGGAAAGATTGAGGGCAGGAGGAGAAGGGGATGACAGAGGATGAGATGGTTGGATGGCATCACCGACTCAATGGACATGGGTTTGGGTAGACTCTGACAGTTGGTGATGGACAGGGAGGCCTAGCATGCTGCAGTTCATGGGGTTGCAGAGTTGGACATGACTGAGTGACTGGACTGAACTGAACTGATTATGCAGAGATTAAAAACAAAGGGATAGGGACTTCTATGGGGGTCCAGTGGCTGTCCACTCTCTCAATGTAAGGGTCCTAGGTTCAACCCCTGGTCAGGGAACTAGACTCCACATAAAACTAAGCGTTCACATGCTGCCACTAAAAAAAGACCCCACATGCAGCAATGAAGATTGAAGATCCCATGTGCTGTGACTAAGACCCGGCACAGCTAAATAAATAAGCAAATAAATAATTTTTGAAAGAAATAGAAGGATAAGGTGGCTACCAGCTCATCTTGTAAAATAGATAATCAGAAGAGGCATCTCTGAGGAAGTGAAATCTGATTGAAGGAAGGAAGCAGCTAAGAAAAGAGAGGCAGCAAGAACATTGCTGACAGAAAGAGTAGGTAGAGACAAGGACCTAAGGCAGGAACAAATTCAATCACTGGAAGGCCACTGAGACTACAGCACAGCAGATGAGAGTAAAGAGCAGAAGATGACCAAGCGGATGTCAAACAATGGGTTAAGGGGCTTTCTGAGGGCTAGGGTAAAGACTCTGGATTTTATTCTAAGCCTTGTGAGTAACTCTGGGACAATTTTAAATGGGAGAGTGAAATCATCCATTTTTTTTTTTCTCTTTCTAAAGCCTTACTTTATTTTCTGTGGCGAGAACGGGCCCCAAGAAGGCAAGAATGGAAGTAGGGAGATTTCTGCAGAGAGATCATCCAGACTTTCCTTGGAAGTAGGAAGAAGCTTCCCCCAGAAAAAATGGATGCAGGGCACTTGGTCACTTATCTGTTCCATAATTCAGTCACAACTAGAGCATACTAAATTCTCCCACTGTACAGAAGCATGGATGGACTTGTAAACTCCCCAGGTAATAAATACTGTCTTTTTCGTTTTAAAACTTTTAAGTCTTGGCAGCAATTAACTTACTTACCAACATACCACAATTCCTACCAAAAAGCAAATACATTTGGGGGAAAAAGTGCATTTTTGCACTATTTTTAGTCATGCAGAAATGCCTTCAATTAGAACTTGACTTGGACCAACTGTTATCTGTGATGCAAGGCTGACTCTATCCAGAAAATATTTTTCTTTTGTTTCTAATAGGTTTTGTGTCCCACAAAAATCAATGCACAGGAATTCTTAAGAAACACTTTATGACACTGGGGAAACTCGGCCTGACAAAGTTATTAGAAAAAAACAAACAGGTTTTAAGGAGGTTATTCCTCAAATTTTGTTGCATAAGGGGAAATTAACAATATGGCATACAGGATTCAATCCCTTGACTAAGGGGGGAAAAAAGTAAAAGGGATCATGAATCTCCATGCATCTCTCATTTTCTTCCTATAATATTCTCAAGTCAAGTGAATGATGTCTAAAGTCTATGTCCTTCCAGTATATGAAATAGGTATTAGAAACACAGGTTTCTGTTCAAGATGGCAACTGGGGAGGATCCTGGGCTCACATCCACTCACAGACATAATGAATTTGCAGCTAAGTATAGAACAAGTGCCTAGGGGAGCAGCGGTTGGGGAGACACTAAAAACTGACTGATTCTATGCATCAGGCAAACAATCGGACAGAACACCCATATGGAAGGGGTAGAAAAGTCTGGGACATAATCTCACCAAAATCCCACCAGCTGTGAGGCAACCCACAGTCAGGAGGGAACTCAAAACCCAGAGCTTCTCCCTGAGGAGGGGACGGTTTGAACCCCACAGCAGTTACCCCAACTTTTAAGACAAGTACCTGAGAGACAAGCCCCTTGGAAACCAAAGGTGCCCCAAGGCCCACCAGGTAACAGAAATCTGAGAAAGCACCCTGAAGGGGCTGGCTGTGGGCTCACTCACCCCAGGGCTGATCCAGAGGCGTTCACATTGCTATGAATGAGGCCCCTTTGCTAATCTCGCCTGAAGGGCAATCATGGAATTCATGGCTGTGGGGCTCCATCTTCAATCCTCACGCTAGTCAGGGAACACCAACTTTTGTTTGTTTGTTGTTGATGTTTTAATACAAGGCTTTTTTTCTTTCTTTTTGTCCTCTTTTTTTCTGTGGGCGTTTATACACTCCCTCTCTGACTAATTCCAGTTCCAGGGGTGGGCGCCATGTCCACGCTCCAGGCAGTGAATAGCTCTAGGAGGGGAATATTTACAATGTCTGGGGCCCAGGTTTTGCATCTGCTGGGCAGGGGACACTCCGACTACCTGGTTTTGGTGGCCATGGTGGGCTTGCTTTTCTGGGTCCCAGAGGTTTGCAACAAACGGAAAGACAGTTCTTGGCAGGCTACCACCTCAGGGCACAGTTCAGGCTGCTAACTGAAACAGCAGCCCAGTCTTTTGGTGAGGGAGGCCCATTTGCTCGGCCTGGACCGTTGACCTGAGGTGCAAGCTTCCTTTTTGCCACACAACAGGAGGCCTGTAGAGCGCCTCTCAGGTCTCGCAGAGGAGAGGCTATGAGCGCCATCTTTGTTCTCCCTATGCCTTCCTACAGCTTGCTGACATCTCTTCGAAGGGGGCTTATACACTCCACTGTCTGGAGCCCCTTGAAGGTACCTTCCAGATCACCTTCCAGATGGCCTGGGGGCTTATGCTTGGGGGGCCCACAGGACTGTATATGTATTTGCATATTTTAAAAGCTGCTACCCAAGGGTCTGGACTTCAGTCAGCCTGAATCTAGGTGTGTGAATCTAGATCCTCCTGTTTGTTACACTGACAGGTTTTGGCACAACCTCAACTACTGGAAGCCATTAAAAATGAAATAATTGGCTTGGACCATCACAAAGATTTGAGAGACAACCAAGAGCTAGGGCAGTGTTGAATGATGAGGTTCGTTTCCTACTCCTTCCAGACTGGGAGAGGTGCTGTTTTGTCTACTACAGAGAAACCAACACAGAGTCAAGCAAAATGAGGAAACAGGAATATGTTCAAAATGAAAAACAAGATAAAAATCTCAGGAGGGAAAAAAGCCCTAACGAAACAAAGATAATTATCAGAATTTGGAAAAACAAAGGTAAATAAAACTTTGAATTTTAGTAATTAAATAATTTATTTAATAATTTAATTTTTAAAAGTAATGCAGAAACCCTTGATCTGTTTCTTGCAAAAAGTAGACTGCCAAATCACATCTCCTATAGGACATCATTATGTCCTATGTACACATCTGTGTCCACAGACACAATAATTTAGTAGTGCTTTTTTAAAATCAATGTCAATAATAGTAACAGTATTTGTTAAGAACCTCCTACAAGTCAGGCACTGTGTTAGTTGTTTCTAGTTCAGTTCAGTTCAGTCGCTCAGTCGCGTCTGACTCTTTGCGACCCCATGAATCGCAGCACGCCAGGCCTCCCTGTCCATCACCAACTCCCGGAGTTCAAACTCATGTCTGTCAAGTCAGTGACGCCATCCAGCCATCTCATCCTCTATCATCCCCTTCTCCTCCTTCCCCCAATCCCTCCAAGCATCAGAGTCTTTTCCAATGAGTCAACTCTTCACATGAGGTGGCCAAAGTATTGGAGTTTCAGCTTTAGCATCAGTCCTTCCAATGAACACACATGAATGATCTCCTTTGGAATGGACTGGTTGGATCTTCTTGCAGTCCAAGGGACTCTCAGGAGTCTTCTCCAACACCACAGTTCAAAAGCATCAATTCTTCGGTGCTCAGCCTTCTTCACGGTCCAACTTTCACATCCATACGTGACCACTGGAAAAACCATAGCCTTGACTAGACGGACCTTTGTTGGCAAAGTAATGTCTCTGCTTTTGAATATGCTATCTAGGTTGGTCATAACTTTCCTTCCAAGGAGTAAGCGTCTTTTAATTTCATGGCTGCAATCACCATCTGCAGTGATTTTGGAGCCCAAAAAATAAAGTCTGACACTGTTTCCACTGTTTCCCCATGAAGTGATGGGACCAGACCCCATGATGTTAGTTTTCTGAATGTTGAGCTTTAAGCCATCTTTTTCACTCTCCTCTTTCACTTTCATCAAGAGGCTTTTTAGTTCCTCTTCACTTTCTGCCATAAGGGTGGTGTCATCTGCATATCTGAGGTTATTGATATTTCTCCCGGCAATCTTGATTCCAGCTTGTGCTTCCTCCAGCCCAGCGTTTCTCATGATGTACTCTACATATAAGTTAAATAAGCAGGGTGACAACATACAGCCTTGATGTACTCCTTTTCCTGTTTGGAAACAGTCTGTTGTTCCATGTCCAGTTCTAACTGTTGCTTCCTGACCTGCATATAGGTTTCTCAAGAGGCAGGTCAGGTGGTCTGGTATTCTCATCTCTTTCAGAATTTTCCAGTTTATTGTGAGTTGTTACTAGAGTTTTCCCTAAAAAAGAAAAATGCTTCTAGAGCTACTGATGATTTGTGTCTCCAAAATCTAAGAAAAGTCTCTATAATACTCTTTGGGGCTCACTAGAAACATTTCCCATTAGGAAATGGCATTTGGTTCTTCTGCTTTTCCACCTAAGAGTTGAAGGTATTTAGTCTGGATGGAAAGAAGAGCTTCCTAATGCCTAAATTATTAAAAACAGAAATACATGTATTATTTAAATCACACAGAGTTGGCCTCTAACCAAAGAAGAGAAAGGTAAGACATAAACACAAAAAGCATTTAATTCCTTCTTTGTTTATGTAAAAGGTATAAATGGTGTACTTTGAAGATAGCAACAGGATCCAAAATTGATGAATCATGTGGTTAATGTCGTTATGTAAAACAGCTATGAAAACATTTGAAGCAAAAATAGTATGCTTTCTCTCATACCTGTACAAACATTAAGGGCTTTCCCATGAAGATAATCACTAAATAACAAATAATGCCATTTGTTCTAGTCCTTAGTAATTGCTAAATGTCACATTTACATTATTACTTTTTTCTTTTTCTGTTTTTAAAAGTAGTATTTGCTCATTAAAAGAAAATCTGGGAGATTAAGATGATAAGAAGGGAAATCACCCATAATCTCATTATTCAGAATTTATGACTTAAATTTTTTCTGGTAGATTCATTCTAGCCTTTTCCTTAAACAAATTTTATCTTTTTTTCACAGTTAAGAAACAACTGCATATACACATTTTTTGAACTTTTTGTTTCAATTAATCTTATGCAATGAGTACTTTCCCAGGTCATTAATAATTCTTCTTACATGTTAGAAGATACAGAATATTACATTTCTAACTAAACCTCTATTTTCAAGCATTTAGGCTGCTTCCAATAATTTCCTATTATGACAAAGCACTAAAAATATAATATTAATGACATCACAACACAGCTCTATAAAACAGTAAAAGAGCTCCTATTCCATGAAGAGGCAAACAGACATGGTACTTTCCTCCATTAAGCTGGATCATGAAATAATTAAAAGAAAGACAGACTAGAGAGTTCTCTCTGATTGCAACATATTGATTAATAGGGTAGACCCCACCACCAACATGAAAGATGTTCCGTACCTCTTTTTGCCCATCTTTGCTATCTACTATTAATCCCTCCTCTCCAAGAAAACTAGAAGTCTGTTGGCCAGAGGTCTGTCGGCCACAGAAATGGCCCTGTGCACTTTAACCTCAAACCAAATTCCCCAAAGTACCAACATTGATCTAGAATATTTCCTCACCCAGTACCACTGGGTTCCACAACGGCAGCAGTACCATTTGTATTATTTTATATGTAATGGTCTTCCTTGGACTTTGTAATCACTGCCCCAGACTGTTGCTTCACATTTATATAAGAGCACAATGAACAAAAGGACCGAGACTGCCTATTGAAGAAGTCTTTTTATTGGTCTCACCACAGTGCTAATGCTGGAAACTCCTTTGGCTTCAGTGTTGAAGATTTCACTTGTTAAATCAGTTTGAACATATTTTCCACATGGAAAGGGTTTTTTTTGTTTTGTTTTGTTTTTGTTTTTGTTTTAAAGACACCCCCCACCATCCCCCGGCAAGGTACAGGGCCACAGGACTTCTCCAAGACAAAAACTGAACCAGGATAACAAAGAAATTGCCTGCTCCTACAACCAGGCTAACAGGCACCAAATAACAAGAAGCAGAGTCTACTCCTGTTGAAGATCAGGAGCAGAGAGAAAAGCCTCTGAGATACAGGAAGGCTTAAAGCTGCAGATGGAGCAAGAACATTGAAAAACTCTTCCAGTAATTCAACCTCCACCACAAAGTAGTAGAGGAATTTGAAGCTAGCGATACATTGAAGGTAACTATGTTGTTGTTGTTGTTCAGTCACTCAGTCATGTCCAACTTTTTGTGACCCCATGGACTGTAGCACTCTAGGCTTCCCTGTCCTTTGCTATCTCCCAGAGCTTGTTCAAACTCAAGTCCATTGAGTTAGTGATGCCATCCAACCATCTCATCCTCTTTCATCCCCTTCTCCTCCTGCTTTCAATCTTTCCCAGCATCAGGGTCTTTTCAAATGAGTCAGTTCTTCCATCAGGAGGACAGAGTATTGGAGGCTCAGCTTCAGCATCAGTCCTTTCAATGAATATTCAGGGCTGATTTCCTTTAGTATTGACTGATTGGATCTCCTTGCAGTCCAAAGGACTCTCAAGAGTGTTCTCCATCACCACAGTTCAAAAGCATCAGTTCTTCAGTGTTCAGCCTTCTTTATGGTCCAACTCACACATTCATACATGACTACTGGAAAAACCATAGCTTTGACTAGACAGACCTTTGTTGGCAAAGTAATGTCTCTGCTTTTTAATATGCTGTCTAGGTTTGTCATAGCTTTTCTTCCAAGGAGCAAGTGTCTTTTAATTTCATGGCTGCAGTCACCATCTACAGTGATTTTGGAGCCCAAGAAAATAATATCTGCCACTGTTTCCACTGTTTCCCCATGGTAACTATAGCAAAACAAAAAAACAAACACAAAGTCAACTCCTGATTAGATTGAATAACACTATCACCTTCTTCCCCCATTGATGGCCTAACAAAGGAAGTGTCATGTCCATTTCTAGTCATACAAATATTTACCTCAGATCTGTTAGATCAGGCAATCAATCAAAATTACAAAATACACCAAAATATTAAGGATAACAACTCATTTTCAAAACACAAAGCAGCCAACAGAAGAGACTTAGAGATGAACCAGATGTTGCAACTATCAGAGAAGTAATTTAAAATCACTAATTGATATCTTTAAAGGTTCTACTAGAAAAGGTGAACAGCATGAAAATCCAGATGGAAATCTTAAGCAGAGCAGTCAATACTATAGGGAGAAAAAATGAAAATGCAAAAAATAAAAATAATAATAACAGAAAAAAGAATGCCTTTAACTGGATGATTAATAAACTCAACAAACCAAAGGAACTAAGTGGAAAAGACATTGGTAAACTTACAAAAATAGTCATTAAAAATTCCCCAAATTTATAAAATGGAATATTATTAGGTCATTAAAAAAGAATGAAACTTTTCCATTTGCAAAAATTTTGTTGAACCATGAGGGCATTATGCTAAATGAAAGAAGTCAGACAGACAAAGACAAATCCCATATGATCTCTTTTATATGTGAAATCTTTGAAAAGAAAAAAATACCCTTGTAGATATAAGACAAACAGCATGCCAGTTGTAATTAATAATACTGTTTGTAGTATGGTACTGGCATAAAAACAGATATATAGATCATTTTAATAGGATAGAAAGCCCATAAATAAGCCCATTCCCTTATGGTCAATTATCTACAATAAAGGAGGCAAAGAATATACAATGAAGAAAAGACAGTTTCCTCAATAAGTGGTGCTGGGAAACCTGGACAGCTATTAATATACATAGAAAAGTGAAATTAGAACATTCTCTAACACCATATATAAAGGCAAACTCAAAAATGGATTTATGATCTAAATGTAAGATCAGCTACTATAAAACTCCTAGAGGAAAACACAATCAGAACACTCTGACAAAAATTGCAGCAATATTTTTTTAGATTCATCTCCTAGGGCAGTGGAAATAAAAACAAACAAACAAAAACCCTACAAAAATAAACAAATGGGGCCTAACTAAAATTTAAAACTTTTGCATAACAAAGGAAACCATTAACAAAAATAAAAAAAAAATAACCTAAGAACTGGGAGAAAATATTTGCAAATGAAGTGAACAACAAGATTAATCTCCAAAATACACAAAAAGTTCATGGAGCTCAATATCAAAAAACAAACAACCCAATCAAAAAATAAGCAGAAGATCTAAATAGACGTTTCTCCAAAGAAGACATTCAAATGACCAAAAAACACATCAATAGATGCCTAACATTAGAGAAATGCTAAACAAAACCACTGTGAGGTATTTCCTCACACTTGTAAGAATGGCCATCATCAAAGTCTACAAACAGTACATCCTGGAGAGGATGTAGGGGAAAGGGGACTCTACTACACTTGTTGGTGGAAATGTAAATTGGCATAGCCACTATAGAGAACAGTAGAGAGGTTCCTTAAAATACTAAAAAGTAGAGCTACCATATGATCCAGGAATCCCACAATGGGGCATATATCCAGAGAAAACCACAATTTGAAAAGATACATGCATGCTCCCCAGTGTTCATTGCAGCACTATTTATAACAGCCAAGACTTAGAAGCAACCTAAATGTCCACTGACAGATGAACAGATAAAGAAGATGCGGTACAAATATACAATGGAATATCACTCAGCCGTTATAAAAGAATGAAATAATGCCATCTGCAACAATATGGATGAACCTAGAGGTTATCATACTAAGTGAAGTAAATCAGACAGAGAAAGACAAATATCATATGGTATCACTTATATATGGAATCAAAAAGTGATACAAATGAACTTATTTATGAAACAGAAATAGACTCACAGACATAGAAAATAAACAAAGGGGATAGTGGAGTAGGGGGAGATATAAATTAGGAGTTCAAGATTAACATATACATACTGCCGCTGCTAAGTCGCTTCAGTCGGGTCCAACTCTGTGCAACCCCATAGATGGCAGCCCACCAGGCTCCCCCATCCGTGGGATTCTCCAGGCAAGAACACTGGAGTGGGTTGCCATTTCCTTCTCCAATGCAGGAAAGTGAAAAGTGAAAGTGAACTTTCTCAGTCATGTCTGACTCTTAGCGATCCCATGGACTGCAGCCTACCAGGCTCCTCCGTCCGTGGGATTTTGCAGGCAAGAGTACTGGAGTGGGGTGCCATTACCTTCACTATATCAGATCAGATCAGTCACTCAGTCGTGTCTGACTCTTTGCGACCCCGTGAATCGCAGCACACCAGGCCTCCCTGTCCATCACCAACTCCCAGAGTTCACTCAGACTCACGTCCATCAAGTCAGTGATGCCATCCAGCCATCTCATCCTCTGTCGTCCCCTTCTCCTCCTGCCCACAATCCCTCCCAGCATCAGAGTCTTTCCCAATGTGTCAACTCTTTGCATGAGATGGCCAAAGTACTGGAGTTTCAGCTTTAGCATCATTCCTTCCAAAGAAATCCCAGGGCTGATCTCCTTCAGAATGGACTGGTTGGATCTCCTTGCAGGCCAAGGGACTCTCAAGAGTCTTCTCCAGCACCACAGTTCAAAAGCATCAATTCTTCAGCACTCAGCCTTCTTCACAGTCCAACTCTCACATCCATACATGACCACAGCAAAAACCATAGACTTGACTAGATGAACTTTTGTTGGCAAAGTAATGTCTCTGCTTTTGAATATGCTATCTAGGTTGGACATAACTTTCCTTCCAAGGAGTAAGCGTCTTTTAATTTCATGGCTGCAGTCACCATCTGCAGTGATTTTAGAGCCCAGAAAAATAAAGTCTGACACTGTTTCCACTGTTTCCCCATCCATTTCCCATGAAGTGATAGGACTGGATGCCATGATCTTAATTTTCTGAATGTTGAGCTTTAAGCCAACTTTTTCACTCTCCTCTCTCACTTTCATCAAGAGGCTTTTTAGTTCCTCTTCACTTTCTGCCATAAGGGTGGTGTCATCTGCATATCTGAGGTTATTGATATTTCTCCTGGCAATCTTGATTCCAGCTTGTGTTTCTTCCAGTCCAGCGTTTCTCATGATGTACTCTGTATATAAGTTAAATAAACAGGGTGACAATATACAGTCTTGACGTGCTCCTTTTCCTATTTGGAACCAGTCTGTTGTTTCATGTCCAGTTCTAACTGTTGCTTCCTGACCTGCATACAAATTTCTCAAGAGGCAGATCAGGTGGTCTGGTATTCTCATCTCTTTCAGAATTTAAGCAACAAGGACCTACCGTAGAGCACACAAACTACACACAGTATCTTGTAATAACTTGTAATGGAAAATGATCTGAAAAAGAACATGTATATGCATATATATATATATGAAATCACTTTGCTGTATATTTGAAACTAACACATCACTGTTAATCAACTACACTTCAATTTTTTAAAAAAATAAAAAATAATAATACTGTTTGCATTGAAAGTTACAAAGAGAGTAGACCTAAAACTCTCATCACAAGAAAATGAAACACTTTGTAACAATGTGTGGTCATTTCTAAATACATTCAAATATCAAATCATTATATTGTACACCTGAAATGAATATAATATTGTATGTCAGTTATACTTAAATTAAAAAAAAAAAAAAAGTTTAACTACCCAAACAAAAACAAAGAGACAAAAAGTGAGTGAAGAAAAGCAAAAATTATAGAGCCATCGGAACTATGGGTCTAACTTGTGTAAGGTATAAGAAATATTTGAAGAGATAAAGACTGAGAATTTCCCCCCAGATCATGAAATATATAAGCCACAGGTCTAAGAAGCTCAGAGGATTGCCACCAAAAAACATATTAAAATAAAAAAGTAAAGAAGAAGGAGAAAGAGAAGGAAAACCCACACCACCCACACCTATCTAGACCCATCATAATCAAGTGGATTAAAACTAAATATAAAGAGAAAATTTTGAAGACAGTCAAAGAAAAAGGAAACTGTACATACAGAAGAGAAAAGATAAGAATGCCAGTAGGCTTCTTATCTGAAACTATACAAGCCAGAAGAGAGATACCTCTAAGATACTGAGCTGGGCCAGGGGATGGGGGCTGCAGGGGGACAATTAACCCGAAATTTATACCCAGTGAAAACTTACTTCAAAAATGAAAGAGGAAGACTTCTTCAAATATGGAAAAATTAAGTTTGTTACCAGCAGAACTACACTACAGAAAATGTTTAGGGAAGTTCTAAAGACAGAAAATGATACTAACCTGAGAAACAAGCAGAACCCCAGAAATAGTTAAAATTAAGCTTTTCCTAGCTTCAGGTGGATGAAATTATCTTTAATATAAAAAGTCAATCGAGTAAACTCTGTGCTCCACCCAGACCCCATGTACTGGGCAGGAGCACCTTCTCCCATGTGCTGGAGGGGGAAGGGCTGCTATCAGCTCACAGCTGCACTTTGCTCTTGAGAATTGTCCTTGGCAAGTGGCAACCACTTAGACACAAATACGTGGGAGGTTATGCCTAGCCCTCAAGTGGGCTGCAGCCAAGGACTCAGATATGGGGGACCAAAAAGACCTGCCTGCTTACCTCAACCCAGCTCTGTGGTGCTATTGGTGTTTCAGAGTTCCCTGTTCACAAGCTGAGGCTAGCATTAGCTGAAAGAACATCTTTGTGGAACCTTTTCCCCTGCCTATCCTGTTTCCTTCCCTTTCTGTCAAATTTCTCCTGAAAACTCTCATTCAGGATTCCCTATCTCAATCTCTAATTCTGAGGACCCTAACCCAAGACACTCAATGTTTCCCCACAAAGCATGATGTTGCCGTAGTTTTTGTACATGCTCTTTATCAAGTTAAGGACTTCCTTTCTATTTCTAGTTTCCCGAGGAGTTTATATCAAGAATAGGTGCTATTTTTTTTCTGTCAGTTTTCCCTACATTTATTCTTATGATCATATGGATTTTTTCTCTCTCTCTCTCTTTTTTTGGTTAATGTGATAATTTATGTATAATATATTAGAACTCTTGGAATAAATGAAACTTGGTCACAATGTTTTAAAAAAGAATTTACTAAACTATTAATAGTTTTTAAACAGACTTGTAAAATACAAGGATTTTCTTTTGTGTGTGTATGTGTGTGGGTTTTTTTACAAGTGTTCACCTATAAAGATGATATGAAAGAAAATCATTGGGGCTAAGCAGAGAAGAGAAGGAGAAATTCCAAATACATTCACACCTTCTGAAGTTGCTAACTACAGAACTCCAGGTTGGCAAAAAAAAAAAAAAAAAAAAAAAAAAAAAACCAGCCCTGCCTGCTGGTAAGGGGGCACCGAGAGGGGATGCAAGTTTCCATCAATTGTCTTCTAAAACCAGCTTGTGCTTGAAAAGCCAATGCAACTCTACACTACAGCCCGTGGGCAGAACTTTCTGAGCATCAGAACACAAGGCTCAAAAATCTCAGGATTATAAGAGTAGAGAGTATAGAAGGAATCCAAAAACTGGCATATGGCCTTCCACAGAATAGATTTTCAATAAATATTGGCAGATCAACAGATTTCTGTCACTTTTAGTCATAGAATCCCTTTCTCATCTTTATTTGGTCATTTTAGAAGTTGGAGGAACTTGGACCCAGTTGCTAGAGTCATTTCATCACTAAATCTTTATCTTCATTAATGAGAAAAAAATAGCCATCAACATTCTGACTAGAATATGCATGAGTCTTTATGTATGGACTGATGTCACCAAACAACCCCACCCCTCAAATACACAAGCTCTGGAGTGATGACAAGTTGACTGTGACCCAATAGACCCATTCAGTCTCTCCTGTAATTTCTATTCTTGAGGTGGTTTATCAAGGCTGATACAGTCTTTAACTGTAAGGGTAAAATTTTCTAAGCCTGTTACCCACTCCAAGTGTCTTTTTGCAGTCTCTTCTAAATTCTGCATTCCTCCAATGCTGTGAATGTATCTTGTCTTTCATTCTGTCTTCCCTGGGAAAATCCTAAGGACACAGGATATTTAGTCAATCCTTACTGAATAAGATATGACTGGCCCATGGACCTCCACACTGGACCTCAGTTTCACTAACACCATTCTTTAGCCTGAGGCGCTACTAAAGAATGTATCCATGATGGCACTGAAGACCAAAATCCTTATATACTCTGAAATCGTTAGCTTTCTCTAAATTTCTCTCTATGATCCTTCCACTTCTTCATGAGATCCAGTGCCATTAACCTGAAGATCTAGACTGCTAAGAGTACTTTTCAAACAGTTGATCAGCCATGAAATAAATACTCATGAAATATATGATCATCTGATTGGTGCTGACTTATGACTTGGTTTTTCAGGGAACTCTCCCGTGTCTCAGTTTAATCATTTCACCAAAGAAGAGCTTGTTCTGTTTGTCAGCTCAAACCACTGTTGTTAAAAGAAACTGGCCTCTCCCTTACTTTCCCAGATTTGATCTGTTCTTTCCCACCCTTTATAAAAGTATTTCTCTGAACAATCTTATTGCTGATGCAGCTAGTATTAATTTGCCACCAATAGCTTCTGTTTCTTCTCTTTACCCTGGAATCACTTTAGTTTGAGAGGCAACAATTAATGGAAAATGGCCCCTATCCCTTACATCTTTGGCTTCTAATCTTTTACCAGAGTTCTGACCCTAAGCATTTTGTCTTAAATAACATTATATCAAGTTGCACCAATTATTTTTATTTTAGAGATCATCAGATTATTGGAGGAGGTGGAAGAAACCTCAATAATTCACTAGTCAACTCCATTTTACCAAAACTGAGTTCCCAATATAAATGCCTTAGACTACGCTTAGCCTTAGCTTCCATGGTGGCTCAGATGGTAAAGAATCTGAAATGGGGAGACCCAGTTTCAATCCCTGGATTAGGAAGATCCCCTGGAGAAGGGAATGGCTACCCACTCCAGTATTCTTGCCTGGAGAATCCCATGGATTGAGGAACCTGGCAGGCTACAATCCACAGGGTCACAAAGAGTCGGACACGACTGAGCAACTAACACTTTCACGTTTAGAGACAGAACTGAGACAAAACATCAAGTGTAGCCCTTTTCTAGAAAGCGCACTGTATTACCCTATGAGCATGACCAAATCTGAGAAAATGAGCTTGCAGGTTCATGCCCAGCAACACAAAAATTTCCCAACTCTCTGGAAACAATATGGTAATTTAGGTAAGCGAGATCTCACTATGGGTTTCTTGCCAGAATGAGGTAGCAGGGCTGCCCTGAACAAGGACACCTCCTGGAGATTTTCTTGCTGTGTCCCAAAGACAAAAAGGGTCCGTGACAGATCTTTTTCATGTTCCTGATTCACTGACAACTCACGAGGCTTCACCGGAAACGGTCTCAAACACCTTATTTCTAACAGCATGTTAGAAATCTCCCTGTGCTATTCGTCCTCCCCACCCCAACCTCCTACCCTCTTCTCTGAGAGCGGTTCCACAAAGAGGGGAAGGCAGAGAGCAGTCGCCTCTAAAGTCTGGGATGGGAGCCTGCTAAAAACTGCCCTCTTTCCAATAAGAAATTGTTTTTTCAGACCTCTGTGTAAACAGAGCTTGAAAACTTGAACTTTGAGTTGTGATTTAATACCTGAAATTCCTTTCATTCCATAAGTAAAGATAAGGCTTTCAGGGTAAACAAAGCAGGACTAAGCATTCTCTGGACTCATTAATTCACATAAAGGGATAAATAACTGATATGGGTCATTTCCTAGAACTGGTTTTGGAAAAAGAGGAGGGGAAAGAGAGGTCAAGGGCACTGAAGGAAGAAAAAGAAAGGCTGGAGGCAATGAAGAAAAACTCTGACCCCTTCACCGTCTGCCCTGAACAGCGCTATGTCTAATTGCTTCTTGAACTGTTCGTCACATTTTTTTTCTTTAATCAACTTTAACCAAAAAGGTAACTGCTACTGGTTTTCAAATGTACAAGGCCGTCTTTAGGTGGCATCTATCTAGACAAAGATGAATGGGAAATAGTTGCTTATAAACAGACATTCTACAAAACATGCATTAATAACATGCCTGCTCTACTGATTATTGTACCCAGGATGGTATTTTATAGTAATTTGGTCCTTTAGCTGGAGAGCTTAAAATGAAAAAGGAATCATATATTTATAAAAAAGAGAAAAAAATTTGTTTTCCGTTCACCCTCTAGAGTGTTGTATGCATTAGAAATCACAAAACCATGAAAGATAAAATCAATGTTTATGTTAAAGGAATTTCCATATTGGTGTGATTGTTTCCATAAATGGAAAAATGGAAGCGGCGATGATGTTGAGAAAATGATAGCATGCAATCACTTTTTATTTTCCTGGGGAAAAGAAGGCAAAGAAAGAAAAGGAAAAATATAGAAGCAGATAGGGCTTCCATTTACACACTGCCTGGGTTAAAATGTAACTGACAAGATTAATGGCTGCATAATAATTGCTTTTATTGTTAACCATCTGGATGGTGGAATGCAGCAAGTAGATAGGGTCTGTGTGCCAGGTGTAATCTTGCTAAAGAAGATGTTCAGGAAGAACTAACTGTGCAGGGAGACCTGCTGATGTTCCCTGTGGAGGGGCATGCCTCTCTGCACTGAGTACATAGTTTCACTTCAAAATTGCTATATCCACTGTGGCGGAACAGAGCCAGGTGGGCCCAGCCAAACTGCTCCACCTGAGGAAGACAAAGAAAGAAAAACATTCAGGGTCCAGAGAAAGGTCTCCTTTCTGTCCTGTCCAAGATGTAAAACAAACAGCAGTGTTCCTCTTGGCTGTTCCTTGCACTGCCCTGGGATGTGCTGGGAAGCACTCCCCTTTCATCTGCAGATTTACACGGATGTGAAGATACATCCCTCCCGCTCTTTCCTGACCCACTTTCAAAGCTCCTGCTTCTAGCACTTCTCATTGTGAGTTGAGCAAATAGACAGGACTTTCAGTCATGGATCATAGAGAGGATTTCCACGGAAAGGTACCGTGAGTCCACCTGCTCTGCCGCTGATCTTCTCTTGTCTTGCCTCTCTCATGGACCAGAGTGATCTGATGGACAAAACAAGGGCTGTGTCATTTCTCCTCACGTGGCCTCGTTCTAGTCTGGGTCACACATGTTCTCCTTGATTGCCTCAACCTTCATGGGTTTCCTCATTTTCTAACAAATCAAGTTCAGATTCCAGACATTCGAGGAGCCTCTGGGATAGGGGAAGCTAGTACTAATGCTTGTCCTCCTGTCCGCTCCACCCTAGCTGACACTGTCTAATTGTGTAGTTTCATAACTTTCCTCCTTCCATCTCGATGTCTTCTTCAACTCCCCCTCTGAGTATATTCAAATCTTACTCCTTTGCTGCAAACCATGCTGTATCTCCCTATTCTTCCTTCTTCTACACCTTATACTTTATAACATTTATCCTTACTGTCATTAAATACTTACAGTGTAGTCACTGGTGGGGTGGCTTTCCTTCTTACTAGATAATATCTTACTAGATAATAAACTCCCTCAAGAGAAGGACTGCACATATTATGTTCTTTGACATATATCTAGCAGTAGGCCAGTAGGTTGTGCTTAGATTAATTGTCAAGTTAATAATTATTTTAATGAATGTAAAGACTAGTTCAGATTTTTCACTTCCTTCACTGACTCAGTCTTCAGCCTCTCCAGCTGAGTATACTATTAGTCATCATTTGAATAACTAGTGAATCTCTTGCTTCCTGCTGGCACTATCATTTTCCATGTTTTATCATCGTTATCTAGACCTTAGATTTATCTCCCTTATTATTCTAAGTTTCCTTGAGAGCAGAGACTCTCATTTATTCTTTAACTTGTTCACAACTCCAAATGAAAGTTTTTCTAGCTGGGACTCAAAAACTGTTAGCTGAGTGGTAAGATAATTTTTTTTAAATTTATCTCTCTTTCTGCTTATTTATGTAATGCCCATAGTTCCACAATCTGCACACACATTACTTTTCCTACATTAGAGAAAAAGAAATAAGTAACTGGTCAACAAATCTTTTCAGTTTCAGCCTTGTGGCATATGCTTGTTCCAGGGGCATTCCATTCCATCTGGCGAAGTCTTGAATTTCAAGATATGATGGCGGGGCATGAAGAAGCTCTAAGGTTTTGCCAGAAACAACAGAGGAGGGAAAAGGCTGGAGCCGTGGGGGAAATGAAGACAGCAGGATTAAGTACTTGCAACTGATGATTTAGATGGAAAAAACAGAGCTCTAAAAAACTCACAGGAGTGATAGGCTTTGAGTTGAAGCCTTTATTCTATATAAACTTGAGCCGAAGTCTTTATCCTGTATTTTCTGTGTGACTTGGGGAAGGTCACTTTTCTCCCTGGATCTGTTTCCATATGGGTGAAAAGGCATGAATGATGCCTATCTTTCAGACTGTTTATAGGATTTCCCTGATGGCCCAGTGCTTAAGACTCTGCACTTCCAATGCAGAGGGCATGGGTTTGATCCCTGGTTAGGGAACTAAGAGCCCACATGCCTCATAGTGTGGCCAAAAATTTAAAAAACAAACAAACAACCCAACAGATTGCTTATGAGATTCTTATATGAGAAATTTCTCTGCAAGTTCATGAGTGTTTTGCAAGTGGTATTACTTAAATGGTGGCTGAGGACCCAGAACTGGAGTGAGACAGCTTGAGAGGGTTTGAGAGATCATACACTGAAGCTTACATTTCATCTGGAGATTAAGGGGCAGAATCAGCCTAAAGCCCATTTGGGGTGATGGGTGATGCTACTTCCTGTTCATCTGATCTAATTAGCATAATGTCATCAGTGTGACGTTTTATAGACTGTTAAGAAAAAAAGATGAAAAGAAACCCCAGAATTAAAGCAAGAGAAAGTGCCTAAGCCAGGCACTCTAGTCAGATAACAATACCGTTTCTTCTTCCTAAACATGCAACACACTACATTCTCTAGACTCCCTTGCAAATGGGTATGGCCATGTACCAAATTGTAGCCAAACTAATGGAAAACAAAATGATGTTGGTCTTTCCTAGACCAGGCACATGAAGACCTTCCAGCTGTGTTCCTCCATGCTAGTTCCCAATCTAGAGGATGGGTACTCATGCCCAGTGACTTTGAAAGCCACACGTTGAAGATGGTGAAGCCACAAGACAAAGTTGCTCAAGTTCTGCATCACTGCTTGGAGTTTGCAACCTGATCAATCAGGATATCTGTTTCAGACTTTACATCAGCAAGAGAACAAGTCTATTGGGTTTAAGCCAGTATACTTTTGGGGTGAGATTATTACAGCAGCTACATTATATTAATCAATTAATTAATTTGATGTGTGCAGTAATTAATCATTACATTAATTAATAGCATGGATGAACTGAGGAGGTAACTGAGGAGCCCTCTGCCTTTTTGAATAGTGAAAGTGAGAATTAAAAGAAGAAGGAGTGGAAACAGCTGAGAGAAAGAAGAGGCTGGCAGATGGTATCTATGGGTAGTCTTTGAAGCTAGGGTCTCAGAATAAATATCAAACTATGGCTTTTAACAAAGCAGGTACTATTGCACATCATGACCCAATCAGTCCATATCTGTCCCTGTTCAGTGACTCCCATCTACTCTATAACCTTGGACATGGCCCTTAACATGTCCTTGACTTTCTATTTATAACCACAAAAGAAAAATACCAATCAAGTTTCTACAGTAGTTTCTCTAAAACTCCAAGTTCCTTCTCTAGCTTTCCCTCTCTCTCTTCCCCAACCTCCAAATAATTTTTAATTGTTTAATGTGGGAAAATGTTTTATGAGAATTGCATTCCTTTCTGAGCCACTGCCTGGGTCATTTAAAAATAAACAATAGACAAAGGGAAACATTAACCTGGGAGACTTTATAATAATACCCTCCAGGGCTGATCCGTGATTGGCTAGGAAGATAAAAGGAGTTAGAAGATTTGTGGCCACCCAAGCTACATAAAAAAAATTCAGCTTTCCTCTCTTCTCCCCAACAGGTATTCCCCAAATGGAGATGATGTCAAATTAATTCTGTGGTCCTGTCAGTTCCTATTATTGCTAAAGTGTTCTCAGATGTTCAGATAAGTCATAGGCCAGTGAACAAATATAGTTACTAAAGGCTAAAATTTGTAGAGACTCTGAAGCCCTTCAAGCAAAGACAAGGTGTAAACAGGATTTATTATAATTACTATTATTATTATTATTTTAAGCACCTAAAGTCTATCACCAAGGACATGCAAACTTAGCTTTTGAGTCTTTGTAATAAAACTTTAGGCACTTTTCTAGCCCTTATTATAGAACCAATAAGAGATTAAACTAGAAAACAAATCTCCAAATGAGTAGCTATCTTTTAATTAGTAGCACTCTCCTTCATATAAAATTCCATGCCAGTCTCTAATAGCCACATTTAATACTTACCTAAAGCCTTTCATCTGAAAAGCTCAAAGCACTTCTTACAAATACCAATGCCAATTCACTCAAAATTCCTGTAAGTCAAGGAACTACAATTCCCATCCACAGGGTATTTTGGCCTTTGCTAAGGTCTGAGCTCTTCACTCTCCACCCAATATATCTGTGGGTGACACTCCTTCCCAGATCATAATCTCATCCCCAATGAATGAAAGGGAGAAGTATCCTATCAGAACAAGAAGTAGTGTTTTCAGTCACACAGGAGGCAATCAGATGCAAAAGAAAGCTCAGATTTGGAGTTAGACCTGACTACAAACCCTGGCTTTAAACAAATCATCTTAACTTCTCTGAGCTTCAGTTTGCTCATCTATAATCACAAGTGTAAGGTGATACTACAGTTCTTGGTACACAGTAAATACTCAATAAATACTTCCTTACTGGGGCTTTCCTGGTGGCTCAGATGGTCAAGATCTGCCTGCAATGTGGGAAACCCAGGTTTCCTCCCTGGGTTGGGAAGATCACCTGGAGAAGGGCATGGCAATCCATTCCAGTATTCTGGCCTGGAGAATTCCATGGACAGAGGAGCCTGGTGGGCTACATTCCATAGGGTTGTAAAGAGTTGGACATGACTAAGTGACTAACACTTTCACTTTATTGGTATAAGGGGGTTTCCCAAGTGGTGCAGTGGTTAAAAAAAAAAAAATCCACCTGCTGATGCAGGAGATGCAAGAGATTCAGGTTCGATCCCTGGGTTGGGAAGATCCCCTGGAGTAGGAAATGGCAACCCACTCCAGTATTCTTGCATGGAAGAGTCCATGGACAGAGAAGCTTGGCAGGCTCCAGTCCAAGGAGTCGCAAACAGTTGGACACAACTGAGCACACACACACACATGCACGCACACAATCGGTATTAAAGCCATATCTTCCTTTCTATCCTAATTTCAATGGATCTTTGAACCCATATTTTACCCGATTAATAGCTTTATGGGAATACTGCTCATAGGAGGCACTTAGTAAATGTTAGTGTAGTTGTCCTGCTAAGAAAGAAGTCTATATTCAGTGCCCACACTACCCAGGCCAACTTGGGTTTTCCATAAGAACAAGTCCAAGATTATCTCACATAAATGCTAATTCTTGGGTATGAAAGATCTATTTAAGTGCTGCTTCAGTACACTTGGGTTGATTTTCCAAATCCCATCATATCCTATATTTATAAACAGAGGAGAATACTGTCATGAACTTGATCACCTTGTTAAATACCAAATATGAAGTTATTAGTTACAGAGATTTATTGGAAAAAAATTCTTTTAAAATTGTCTTGTTAGACACTTGAATGTATTGCCATGCTTTATGGGGTTTTTGGATTATTTTTAGAAGGCAAACGCTTTAGTCCTTTCAACTATTTGAAAACAAAATAGTGCATCTTGAATTATAAACTGTTGCATTCTATATGCCAGCAAATTTGGAAAACTCAGCAGCGGCCACAGGACTGGAAAAGGTCAGTTTTCATTCCAATCCCAAAGAAAGGCAATGCCAAAGAATGCTCAAACTACCGCACAATTGCACTCTTCAGATACTCTAGTAAAATACTGCTCACAATTTTCCAAGCCAAGCTTCAACAGTACGTGAACTGTGAACTTCCAGATGTTCAAGCTGAATTTAGAAAAGGCAGAGGAACCAGAGATCAAATTGCCAACATCCACTGGATCATCAAGAAAGTAAGAGAGTTCCAGAAAAACATGTTTCTGTTTATTGACTATGTCAAAGCCCTTGACTGTGTGGACCACAATAAACTCTGGAAAATTTTTAAAGAGATGGGAATACTAGACCACCTGACCTGCCTCTTGAGAAACCTGTATGCAGGTCAGGAAGCAACAGTTAGAACTGCACATAAACAACAGACTGGTTCCAAACAGGAAAAGGAGTACGTCAAGGCTGTATATTGTCACCCTGCTTATTTAACTTCTATGCAGAGTATACATCATGAGAAACTCTGGGCTGGAAGAAGCACAAGCTGGAATCAAGATTGCTGGGAGAAATATCAATAACCTCAGATATGCAGATGACACCACCCTTATGGCAGAAAATGAAGAGGAACTAAAGAGCTTCTTGATGAAAGTGAAAGAGGAGAGTGAAAAAGTTGACTTAAAACTCAACATTCAGAAAACTAAGATCATAACATCCGGTCCCATCACTTCATGAGAAATAGATGGGGAAACAGTGGAAACAGTGTCAGACTTTATTTTCTTGGGCTCCAAAATCACTGCAGATGGTGACTGTAGCCATGAAATGAAAAGACATTTGCTCCTTGGAAGAAAAGTTATGAACAACAAAGCAGAGACATTACTTTACAAACAAAGGTCCATCTAGTCAAAGCTATGGTTTTTCCAGTAGCCATGTTTGGATGTGAGACTATAAAGAAAACTGAGGGCCAAAGAATTGATGCTTTTGAACTGTGGTGTTGGAGAAGACTCTTGACAGTCCCTTGGACTGCAAGGAGATCCAACTAGTCCATCCTAAAGGAAATCAGTCCTGAATATTCATTAGAAGGACTGATGCTGAAGCTGAAACTCCAATACTTTGGCCATCTGATGCAAAGAAATGACTCATTGGAAAAGACCCTGATGCTGGGAAAGATTGAGGGCAGGAGGAGAAGGGGATGACAGAGCATGAGATGGTTGGATGGCATTACCAACTCAATGGACATGAGTTTGAATAAACTCTAGGAGTTGGCGATGGACAGGGAGCCCTGGCGTGCTGCAGTCCATGGGGTCACAAAGAGTCAGACATGACTGAACGACTGAACTGTCTGAACTCTACTGAAATCATAACTCAGCCAAACCATTCATTAGTCATGAGTTATAAAGTAAAAAGTAGTCTTTAGTCAATGGATTAAAAAATAAAATTTAATTTGATAAATTTACTTGGAAACCCATGATAGTAACATTTCTTACTTAGAACCTCAGCAAATTCAAAACATGGTGTCAACTGACAAAACATACAACCTAAAAGTTGAGAATGTTTTATTCAGGGACATTACTGAGTACTATAGGCCAGGAGATAGCCTCTTACATAGCTCTGAGTACCTGTTTCAAAGATGTTAGGGGAAAACCAGGATATATAGGAATTTTTGCTGAAATAAACAAACAAACCTGTAGTCAAATATCAAAAGATGACTGCTAATCACAAAAAAAGCAGATATCTCAAGTTAAGGCTTTTAGTACTTTTCTATATGTGGGAAGTTGCAAGAGTCTGGGCTCATTGAAATTATTCCTCTGAAGACATCTTTACTATATAGGGCCAGTGCTCTGGTTTTTCTCCATCCTGAACTCCCCTCATGGCACGCTGGTGTGGGTGGGGAGGGCTGGAAGCTGCAGTAGCTAATTTTTTTTTTTTTTTAACTTTTCAGTTCAGTTCAGTCCAGTCACTCAGTCGTGTCCGACTCTTTGCGACCCCATGAATTGCAGCACGCCAGGCCTCCCTGTCCATCACCAACTCCCGGAGTTCACTCAGACTCACATCCATCGAGTCAGTGATGCCATCCAGCCATCGCATCCTCTGTCGTCCCCTTCTCCTCCTACCCCCAATCCCTCCCAGCATCACAGTCTTTTCCAATTAGTCAACTCTTTGCATGAGGTGGGCAAAGTACTGGAGTTTCAGCTTCAGCATCATTCCTTCCAAAGAAATCCCAGGGCTGATCTCCTTCAGAATGGACTGGTTGGATCTCCTTGCAGTCCAAGGGACTCTCAAGAGTCTTCTCCAACACCACAGTTCAAAAGCATCAATTCTTCGGCTCTCAGCCTTCTTCACAGTCCAACTCTCACATCCATACATGACCACAGCAAAAACCATAGCCTTGACTAGACAGACCTTTGTTGGCAAAGTAACGTCTCTGCTTTTGAATATGCTATCTAGGTTGGACATAACTTTCCTTCCAAGGAGTAAGCGTCTTTTAATTTCATGGCTGAAGTCACCATCTGCAGTGATTTTGGAGCCCAGAAAAATAAAGTCTGACACTGTTTCCACTGTTTCCCCATCTATTTGCCATGAAGTGATGGGACCGGATGCCATGATCTTGGTTTTCTGAATGTTGAGGTTTAAGGCAACTTTTTCACTCTCCTCTTTCACTTTCATCAAGAGGCTTTTTAGTTCCTCTTCACTTTCTGCCATAAGGGTGGTGTCACCTGCATATCTGAGGTTATTGATATTTCTCCTGGAAATCTTGATTCCAGCTTGTGTTTCTTCCAGTCCAGCGTTTCTCATGATGTACTCTGCATAGAAGTTAAATAAGCAGGGTGACAGTATACAGCCTTGACATACTCCTTTCCCTATTTGGAACCAGTCTGTTGTTTCATGTCCAGTTCTAACTGTTGCTTCCTGACCTGCCTACAGATTTCTCACGCCAAAAGCATGTAAGATCTTACTTCCCAGGCCAGGGATCAAACCTTTGCCCCCTGCAGTGGAAGCATGAAGTTTTAACCTGTAGACTGCTAAGGAAGTCTTTTTCTTACTTTTTTTTTTCTTTTTTGTATCTTAATGGTTGGCAACATTCATGTTTAGTGGGATGGCAGGCAACATTCTTTGTCCACAATGGTAATGACCAAATAGTAAGTACAAGAGTTGAGGGGACTTGTGAGTAGATAAAACAGATGTTAAACATTCATATCTAATAGTAGAGAATTTCATTCAGAAGAGATATTTCAGCATATCACTCAGAGCTAAGACACCCTTACTTTGTCGACAATTCTAATAAGCTTTTTCATTTGATTTCTCCCATTGTCAGTTCATGAAAAGTGGCATGTCAGAAGTGTCCGGACATTAGAAGGAAGAAGAGTTCTTACAGCTGGCAGCCAATAAGCCAGCAAATCAACAAGGTCACTTTGAATGTTACCTACTTTTCTGGCACTTTAGCAGATATTAAGGGACAGAAAAGTAACGTTATTATCCTTGCTTTCCATAACTTATACTTTGCTTCAGGGTATAAAAGAACTCTCCACACAAGAAACAAACAGAAACTAACCACGGAGCACTGACCACAAACTTTCTAAAATTAAGAGAAGGGAGAAATCAGCAAGGAAGAGAGTACAAAAATTTCACTAAGGCCAAATCATTTTTTAAAAAACTTTAGAAAAATTAGAGCTGCCCTTTGTCACAAAGGCTGAAAGGACAGAGGTTCATGACATTGTACAGGAGGCAGTGATCAAGACCATCCCCAAGAAAAAGAAATGCAGAAAGGCAAAATGGTTGTCTGAGGAGGCCTTACAAATAGCTGAGGAAAGAAGAGAAGCTAAAAACAAAGGAGAAAAGGAAAGATATAAGCATCTGAATGCAGAGTTCCAAAGAATAGCAAGGGGAGACAACAAAGCCTTATTCAGTAATCAATGCAATGAAATAGAGGAAAACAAAAGAATGGGAAAGAGTAGAAATCTCTTTAAGAAAATTAGAGATACCAAGGGAACATTTCATGTAAAGGTGCGTACAATAAAGGATAGAGACGGTATGGACCTAAGAGAAGCGGAAGATATTAAGAAAAGGTGGCAAGAATACACAGAAGTTCTATACACAAAAGATCTTAATGACCCAGATAACCACGGTGGCATGAACACTCACCTAGAGCCAGGCCATCCTGGAATGCAAAGTCAATGGCGGGGTTAGGAAGCATCACTACAAACAAAGCTACTGGAGGTGATGGAATTCCAGCTGAGCTATTTAAAATCCTAAAAGAAGATGCCGTGAAATTTCTGCACTCAATATGCCAGCAAACTTGGAAAACTGAGCAATGGCCACAGGACTGGACAAGGTCAGTTTTCATTCCAGTCCCAAAGAAAGGCAACACCAAAGAATGCTCAAACTACTACACAATTGCGCTCATCTTACACACTGGCAAAGTAAGGCTCAAAATTCTCCAAAGGAGGCTTCAACAGTACGTGAACCTAGAGCTTCCAGATGTTTAAGCTGAATTTAGAAAAGGCAGAGAAACCAGAGATCAAATTGCCAACATCTGTTGGATCATAGAAAAAGCAAGAGAGTTCCAGAAAGACATCTATTTCTGCTTTATTGACTATACCAAAGCCTTTACTGTGTGGATCACAATAAACTGTGGAAAATTCTTAAAGAGATGGGAATACCAGACCACCTTACCTGCCTCCTGAGAAACATGTATGCAAGTCAAGAAGCAACCGGACATGGAACAATGGATTGGTTCCAAATTGGGAAAGTAGTACATCACGGTTGTATATTTTCACCCTGCTTATTTAACCTATATGCAGAGTACCTCATGCAAAATGCCAGGCTGGATGATGCACAAGCTGGAATCAAGACTGCCAGGAGAAACATCAATAACCTCAGATATGCAGATGACACCACACTTATGGCAGAAAGCAAAGAGGAACTGAAGAGCCTCCTGATGAAAGTGAAAGAGGACAGTGAAAAAGCTGGCTTAAAACTCAACATTCAAAAAACAATGATCATGGCATCTGGTCCCATCACTTTATGGCCCATAGATGGGGAAACACTGGAAACAGTGACAGATTTTCTTTTCTTCGACTCCAAAATCACTGCAGATGGTGACTATAGCCATGAAATTAAAAGACGCTTGCTCTTTGGAAGAAAAGCTATGACAAACCTAGACAGCATATTAAAAAGCAGAGACATTACTTTGCCAACAAAGGTCCATCTAATCAAAGCTATGGTTTTTCCAGTAGTCATGAATGGATGTGAGAGTTGGACTATAAAGAAAGTTGAATGCCAAAGAATTGATGCTTTGAACTGTGGTATTGGGGAAGACTCTTGAGAGTCCCTTGGACTGCAAGGAGATCAAACCAGTCAATCCTAAAGGAAATGAATATTCATTGGAAGGACTGATGCTGAACCTGAAGCTCCAATATTTTGGCCACCTGATGCAAAGAACTGACTCATTTGAAAATTTCCCACCTGATGCTGGGAAAGATTGAAAGCAGGAGGAGAAGGGGACGACAGAGAACGAGATGGTTGGATGGCATCACTGACTTGATGGACATGAGTTTGAGTAAGGTCTAGGAGTTGATGATAGACAGGGAAGCCTGGCATGCTGCAGTCCATGGGGTCACAAAGAGTCAGACACAATTGAGCAACTTGTCATAAAACCAAAAACCAAATGTCTGAAAAGTGATGCCTTGAAATCATTGTGGGAGATATTTAAAACGTTTTTATTAAGAAAAAAAAAAAGTCTTACTCAGAAGAGAAGATGAATGGAGAGTTTTAGCAAGCTTCAATATCTAAAACAAAATGATTTTTTTTTTTTTTTGCATATGCCTGGAAAACTGAGTAAGAAGAAGGAAAGAGTGAGATAAAGTTTGGAATGTATGCTGTTAAGTCACTTCAGTCGTGTCCGACTCTGTGTGACCCCATAGATGGCAGCCACCAGGCTCCTCCGTCCTTGGGATTCTCCAGGCAAGAACACTGGAGAATTTCCTTCTCCAATGCATTAAAGTGAAAAGTGAAAGTGAAGTTGCTCAGTATACTTCAACACAATTATGTTTTTTTAAAGTCTTCCATTTGTATGCTGCCCTTTAAATGGTTTCAGTGAAACAGTGTGGAGACAGAGTTGTAATTGTTCAGCTGATCAGTCATGTCCTTCTCTTTGTGACCCCATTGACTGCAGCATGCCAGGTTCCCTGTCCTTCACCCTCTCTTGGAGCTTGCTCAAATTCACGTCAATTGAGGTGGTGATATCATCCAACCATCCCATCCTCTGTCATCCCCTTCTCCTGCCTTCAATCTTTCCCAGCATTAGGGTCTTTTCTAATGAGTTGGCCCTTTGCATCAGGTGGCCAAAGTATTGGAGCTTCAGGTTCAGCATCAGTCCTTCCAGTGAATATTCAGGACTGATTTCCCTTAGGATTGACTGGGTTGATCTCTGCAGAGTAATGGGTTCAGTGACCCCTTCCCTTCAGTAGTCCTGGGTTGCTTGACCTGCGTAGGATCAGCTCCCCCGCCCTGCCCCACCTCGCCCTGCCACGCCCCACCAGCTGGGACAATCCATGAAGAACTCACACCATCCCAGCCAAAGTGCTCTCCATCAAGGAGCTTTACAGATAATATTATCTGTAAGCAGGATTCTGAACAAGAACTTCATGAACTACTCTCCTCGTGACCCAAGTTGGGAAAGAGGGCCAAGTCTGTCTGCTAGCATCAGTGGAAAATAGTGATAATAAAGACTGCAAGCTGAAGGTTCTGAAGGAGAGCAAATATACACGCATCAAGTTTGCTGTCTGACTCTTTGGAGATAGATACTGGCTTGGAATTTGAGGGTCACCAACTAACACTTTGACTTTCTCTTCAAGATAACCTGCAAGTCTCTCTCTTACCAACAAGAAAAGCAATACACTTCTAAGAAAAGCATTTAGTTTTAAGCATTAAATGAGTTTATTTTAAATGTTTATGGTATAAATGAGCATATGTGAAAAGTAGTGGAAGTGAAAGTCGTGTCTCACTCTTTGCAACTCTATGGACTGTAACCTGCCAGGTTTCTCTGTCCATGGAATTCTCTAGGTAAGAAAACTGGAGTGGGTTGCCATTCCCTTTTCCAGGGGATCTTCCTGACGCAAGGATCAAACCCAGGTCTCTCACATTTCAGGCAGATTCTTTACTGTCTGAGCCACCAGGGAAGCCCAAATGAGGATAAACACACATACACACACAGAGACATATATAATGGTGTGGTATTATATACAAGTATAATGATGTGATTTGAGAGGCACCAAGATAATACAAATCTCTCTCCCACCAACAAGAAAAGTGATGCAGTACAGTGGAGAGGATAATAGTTGTCTCTCCTCCAAGTGAAACACAGGCAATAAAAACAAAGTTCTAGGAATTCCCTGGCTGCCCAGTGGTTACTGCTCTGTGCGTCTACTCTTGGGGGCACCAGTTCAGTTTCCCTGGTGGGGGAATGAAGATCCTGCATGCCTCGCAGCATGGCCAAATAATAATAATAATAAACTTTTAAAACATTTTAAGTAAATAAAAACAATAAAGTTCCTATCAGCTAGGCACAACTAATGATACATGTTCCAAGTAAGTGGCTATGTGCAGATCTGTCCTAGATCAAAGACCACAGAGAATAGATTTCAAAAATGGAAGGAATTATATTCTCATTCTTTTGAATGCCATTCACAATGTAACAACTATAAATGTGACTTACTTTTAAATTTAATTTGCGTATCCTTCAGTCTAGATTCTAGACAGACAACAAAGCAGTAGATCAAGCCCAGATTTGTAGCATTTGAGAATTTCTATGGTGCAAAGGCTTCCACCATGGCCAATTTCAAGCTTCAAACTTAACATCACAGAAAAACAGAGTTGGAAAGGGATGAGCAATAGCTCACCATTCTATAGTGTTTCCACCAGACACATACAATAGATATAAGGAACGTCAAGAGCAGAGATAATAGCAAAGAGCAGTAAAATTATCAAGAAGTGATGAGTTTTACGAATTTACTACCTTTGTGTTTAATTCAATTTTTTCACGAGTTTATATAATTTAATTTTTAACAGTGCTTGTGCTCACAAAATTCCTGAAAATTGAACGATCAGCTCTTGAGAACCAGTACAGCCCCGATTTAGCACACCCCAGTCTCCATTCATTCCTGAGACCCAGCTATATTTCTGTACTTCCCTGGTAGCTCAGATGGTAAAGAATCGGCCTGCAATGCAGGAGACCTGGGTTCGATCCCAGGGTTGGGACAATCCCCTGGAGAAGGAAATGGCAACCCACTCCAGTATTCTTGCCTGGAGAATCCCATGGACAGAGGATCCTGGCGGGCTACAGTCCATGGGGTCGCAAAGAGTCAGACATGACTGAGCGACTTTCACATGAGCTGTATTTCCACTGTGATTTCAGGAGCTGGTAAATGCCCTCATCTGTTCAATCTATACTGATCACGTTGTTTACCCATCACCTGCAACCAAAAGAATGGAGGTATAGTGAAGAGATCCCTGCCAACTAGAGTGGATGGGGACTGCTTTAAGAGGCTACTACCTCTGAAAACCAATATTCCAGTCTACCTCTATGCTGCTGCTTTTTTCTTTATTTTTTAAACTGGACTTTCTATGAAAAATCTGGCCATGCCATGCAATGGTCCCTTTAAATGTCTGCCCCAGATGCAAACTGTTTAATCAGCTGAGCGGAGCCTGCAGACCCCACAGGAGCTTGGGAGGATGTTCACAGCTCACAGCCGCTCCTGCCCTTCCCAGGAGCCCCAGCATCACTTTGTGAAACCACACAGGGTGGAGCCCAGGCTTCTCCCTGGAGAGGAAGTGGCTGCCGGAATGCCAGATGTGCCATTCCCACAGCAGCTGGTGGAGGGCCTGTCTCTCCCAGGGTGAAGAGCCGCCTCTGCAGAGACCAAGCCCCGGAAGTTCGCAAGGTTTCCACAGGCTGAGGAGAACCCAAGCCGCGCAGGGCCCCAGGCAACACAGGATGAGGAATAGAACATTATTCAGGGCTGATGCTCCCACCCACCTCCTTTGTTTCCTTCCTCCAGTGTTTGGAAAACCTGTTTAAAGAGTTATTCCAAGTGTTTTTTTTTTTTTTTTTTTTTTTTTTTCCCAAGCCTCTAATCTGTCTTCAAAAATATCCTCAAAGAGGAAACAAAGATTGTTTGCTAGCAGTCACCAAGGGTGGAAATGGCCAGGAAAAGTCTTTCCAGTACACCTAGGAAAGAAAGCCACAAATTAGAGCTGGGGAGGGTTGGACAGACTCCAACCAGGTCCACCGGTTAGCAGGGCTCTATGTGTTTTGCTGTTTTTAAAATAAGGAGCAGCTGAAGTCCACGGCGCTCTGTGAAACCATGGGGAGGGAAGATGAGGCCAGAGGGGAAGGAAACAGGAGAGCAAGGGCGGAGATGTTATGGATGATGGGAAGAGGAGAGAGGGCTGGATGGGAGAATCGGTAGGGAGATCAAGTGTGCAGTTCATCTGAAATCTTGTGTAATGTACATTTTCTCAGGGGGGTTGAGCCGAGCCCTTCAGCTGTGCATCCGAAGTTTATTAAAAACCTGAAATTTCCCGTAATTGGACCTCATTAATAAATTCCTCAGGGTTCCAGGAGGCTCTGAAGAGGTAGAACAAGGGTCTGGACAGATGAGAGCAACAGGAGGTTGTAAGATCCCAGGCTGTGGAGTTAATTCCATTTAATCAGCTTGGAGAAAGTCTGCATTCACAACAACCCCCAAGACGCGTGCTGAGCCCTCCACCCTCTTCAGCAGGGCAAGAGTTTTCTCTCATTCACTTCTCCCAACTTTTTAACCCCCCTATTTCCAGCCTGGGTAACTAACTGCCTCACAGATTCTACCAGCCAGCTATTAGGGACTAATGCCTCTCTTCTGTTAGGACTCTCACTGTTTCTACAGTAGGTGTGATTCCAGCAGCTGAGCCCATAAGACTGTCACCTCACAGCCTCCTCTGTTTATTTCCCATCCTCCACCGCCCACCACTGCCCTGCTCTGCCACACCCTGCTCCTTGCTCCCATCTTTATTCCCATCTCTATTCTCAGTTGTTGGCTTGACCCCAAATTTACATGTAATCCCAAACCTTGAATTGAGTACATTAGCACTGGCGTGTTGCCATAATAAATCTTCAGTGGTTAGTAAACGGCAAGACGGCTTGGCTTGTAATAAACCTCTTTTTCCTCTGTTCCATCCCCAAGGATACCAAGGCATCAGCAGAGTCATCTTATGGTAAGAGTCCTCTTCCTGCTTCATAGCTGGTACCTCCTTTTGGCTGTGTCCTCAACAGTGGAAGGGGCTGAAGTCTCTCTTATGTAAGAGCTCTAATATAAGGGCTCTTCCCTCATGACTTAAGTATCTTTCAAAGGCCCACCTCCTAATACCATCACCGTTGGGGTTAGGATTTCGACACGTAATTAGGGGTGGGGACATAAATATTCACTGGGACTGGGGGCAAGGAAAGAAAGAGGCTTTTATTTATTTATTTTTGTCTAAAAATTTTGTTTGTCTTAGTTTTTAAAACATTCATTTTTAAATCAATAAATAAACAAACTGAACTCTGGCGATACCTCCTGTGCTGGTTGCTAACACTTTTCTGATGCCCCAGATCTCCCCTAGACAAACACAAGGTCCACCTGTTGTTATTGTTCAGTCGCTAAGTTGTGTCCGACTCTTTGTGACCCCATGGACTTCAGCACACCTGGCTTCCCTGTCCTTCGCTATCTCCCAGAGTTTGCTCAAACTCATGTCCATTGAATTGGTGAAGCTATCTCACCATCTCATCCTCTGCTGCTGTCTTCTTTTGCCTTCAATCTTTCCCAGCATCAGGATCTTTTCCAAGGAGTTGGCTCTTCGCATCAGGTGGCCAAAGTATTGGAGCTTCAGCTTTGGCATCAGTCCTTCCAACGAATATTCAGAGTTGATTTCCTTTGGGACTGACTGGTTTGATCTCCATGTAATCCAAAGGACTCTCAAGAGTCTTCTCTAGCACAATTTGAAAGCATCAGTTTTTCGGTGCTTAGCCTCTTTATGGAGGAGGGAATGGCAAACTACTGCAGTATTCTTGCCATGAAAATCCCATAAACATGAAAAATATGAAAAGGTTCACCCAGCCAGTCCCAACTGGCCAGTCCTTCAAACTGAGGAAAACTTTCCATATAGAGATATATCTATTTATATCAATGTATCAGTATAGAGAAAACTCTGTTTCAGAATAGTTGTCAGACAAAAATTCAAATTTCTGATGGTCCCTTTCCCAATGACTCACTCAGAAACAGTTGAAAAAGGCTTGGTTGCCAGGCAACAAAGTGGGATTTTGGGGAATAAGCAGCCACTAGTTCCACCTGCAGAGAAGGCAATGGCACCCCACTCCAGTACTCTGGCCTGGAAAATCCTATGGACGGAGGAGCCTGGCAGGCTGCAGTCCATGGGGTCGCTAAGAGTCGGACACAACTGAGCGACTTCACTTTCACTTTTCACTTTCATGCATTGGAGAAGGAAATGGCAACCCACTCCAGTGTTCTTGCCTGGAGAATCCCAGGGACGGGGGAGCCTGGTGGGCTGCCGTCTACGGGGTCGCAGAGTTGGATACAACTGAAGCAACTTAGCAGCAGCAGCAGCAGCTCCACCTGCTTCCTTGAAGCAGGGGCTAGTCTGGGTGGGGACAGGAGCGGGGCACCACGGAGGTTGGTGGGCACAGGGGCCTCTCTCTCTTGCCTATACCACTGTGGGGAAGAGATGAGGAGACTGAGAATCCTGCTCCAGGATAGGATTCCAACTATACGATGTTTCGGAAAAGGCAAAATTACGGAGAAAGTAAAAAGATCAGTGGTTGCTAAGGGTTGGGAGTGGGGATAGGGAGAAAAAGGTGGAGCACAGAGCATGACCCTGTAATGGTGGATACATGTCCTTATACATTTGTACAAACCTTAGAATCTACACCACCAGGAATGAATTTGAACTATGGACTGTGGGTGACTAGGATGTTTCAATGGAAGTTCATCTGTTGTAACAAACGTACCACTCTGGTGGGAGATGTTGATAAAGGAGGAGACTTTGAAGGTGTGGTAGAGGGGGTGGGCAAAGAATATATAAGAAATCTCTGCACCTTTCTCTCAAAAAATAAACAAAAGTATTTTATGAGATAGCAACTAATGCTTCACATATGCTTCCCAGGTGGCATAGTATTAAAGTATCTGCCTCCCAATGAAGGAGACGCAAGAGACAGAGGTTCAATCCCTAGGTCAGGAAGTTATCCTGGAGTAGGAAATGGCAACCCACTCCAGTATTCTTGCCCGGAAAATTCCATGGACAGAGGAGCCCAACAGGTTACAGTCCATAGGCTCGCAAAAAGTCAGACACAACTGAACATGCACCTTTTTTAACCTTTTTGATGCTTGTTGGATGCTAACTAAAAGCAAATCCTTCCATAAACATTGCTAATGCACCCCCCAGGAGGAAGAACAGTGCTGCGTGCTCATCTCTCACCTGCTTCTTGCGGCCAGGGACACTTCGACCTCAGGGCTTGGCCAGCTTCCACCTGGAATTTCACTCTTAAATACTTGGTGATGAAGGTGGGGGTGCTTTCCTTTTTTTTAACTCCACATATATTTATAACTTAGACTTTTACAAGAATACTTTCATGCAATGCTTCTTTAAAAATAAAATAAAATACCAGTATCTTAATTCATCCCACCAACACTGAAATATATACATTTCCATATGTAAAATGGATAGCTAATGGGAAGTTGCTGTCTATATAACACAGGGAGCTCAACCTGGTTCTCTGTGACAACCTAGAGGGGTGGGATGGGGTGGGGGGTGGGAGGGAATATCCAGAGGGAGAGGACATATGTATACTTATGACTGATTCAAGTTGTTGCATGACAGAAACCAACACAACATTGTAAAGCGATTGCTAAGCTACTGCTAAGTCACTTCAGTCGTGTCCGACTCTGTGTGACCCCATAGACGGCAGCCCACCAGGCTCCCCCATCCCTGGGATTTTCCAGGCAAGAACACTGGAGTGGGTTGCCATTTCCTTCTCCAATGCATGACAGTGAAAAGTGAAACTGAAGTCGCTCAGTCGTGTCCGACTCCTAGCGACCCCATGGACTGCAGCCTACCAGGCTCCTCTGTCCATGGGATTTTCCAGGCAAGAGTACTGGAGTGGGGTGCCACTGCCTTCTCCATGTAAAGCAATTATCCTCCAATTAAAAATAAACTTTAAAAACTAAAATAAATAGAACATGGCAGTATTATATTAGTTAAGCCTCTGACTTCAATTATAAACCAGATATCTGCTCAAGCCTTTCTGCTCTCTTAGACTTATTAACCTTGGCTTAAACCTGCCTTCTGAGGCTTGAAATAGGTCCATCCCTTCCCCACAATTGTCCTGCCTCCATCCCTCATTCTCCTCTTTGCCTGGGCCCCACCACCTCCCTGTGCAATGCCTCAATGGAACACCACACCAGGATGTTCTCAGACCCCACTGTCTTCTCTGGTCTCATGATGAACCCAGGAATTTCACAAGGTTAGTAACTCTCTCGGGCATGATGAGAAGGCACAGCTGGTCTCTCTACCATTTTCAGCCCCTGAGGCAGCGGAGTCCACATTCTCTCACTGTCTGCCCTTCTCAGCTCTCTCAGGAACTCTGATGAATCCATTTCTTCCCATTTGAACAGAAACTAACTCCAGCTAGCTTAAACCAAGAGAAGTATGTCATGATGGTACTGGGGGTCTCAGGAAATTTAGACGGACTGTAAGAGGAACTGGGAGGTCTGGGGAGGACCATCTCTGTGTCTCCTCTCTGCTTATACATCTGCATTCTTCTCTCTCTACTGCCCATTTCCTTTGCTTCTCCACCACATGAGGGGATGTGGTTTACCTTAGTAAACCAAGTGTCCAGCTAGAAGAAAGACAAACTGGCTGCCTCAGAATCCCAGTCCAAAATTCCTGGGAAAGAGTGTCAGTTAGTCCCTTGCTATCACCAGCCAGAAGAAAGAAGGTCTTACAGCAGCAGGTCATGTGAAAGGGGAATTGTTCACAGCTAGGCATCTGGTCCCATCACTTCATGGGAAATAGATGGGGAAACAGTGGAAACAGTGTCAGACTTTATTTCTGGGGACTCCAAAATCACTGCAAATGGTGATTGCAGCCATGAAATTAAAAGACACTTACTCCTTGGAAGGAGGGTTATGACCAACCTAGATAACATATTCAAAAGCAGAGACATTACTTTGCCAACAAAGGTCCATGTAGTCAAGGCTATGGTTTTTCCTGTGGTCATGTATGGATGTGAGAATTGGACTGTGAAGAAAGCTGAGCGTTGAAGAATTGATGCTTTTGAACTGTGGTGTTGGAGAAGACTCTTGAGAGTCCCTTGGACTACAAGGAGATCCAACCAATCCATTTTAAGGAGATCAGTCCTTGGTGTTCTTTGGAAGGACTGATGCTAAAGCTGAAACTCCAGTACTTTGGCCACCTCATGCGAAGAGTTGACTCATTGGAAAAGACTCTGATGCTGGGAGGGATTGGGGGCAGGAGGAGAAGGGGACGACAGAGGATGAGATGGCTGGATGGCATCACCAACTTGATGGACAAGAGTTTGGGTGAACTCTGGGAGTTGGTAATGGACAGGGAGGCCTGGTGTGCTGCGATTCATGGGGTCACAAAGATTCGGACACGACTGAGCGACTGAACTGAACTGAACTGAGGCACCCTCGGGTGTGTATGTATCACAGTCTCACAGAATAGAATAGACAAGTAATATTCTTTCTAGGATTTGGGATTTGATTACGTTTTCAAGAAAGCCATTTTTGTTCTACTGAAGTGGAACAAACCACAGACTTTGAGATGAGATACATTTTCTTTTGAGTCTTAGTCACTTAATAACTGTACAGGGTTGAGACAATCACTTAACCTCTCTGGTCCTCAATGCCCTTGATTATGACATGCATTCAGAGGGTGATTGTGAGTGGGGGATGATACCACTTTTCTGAAGCACCCGCTTCACTGTGGGTTCTCAGTAAAGGCTGATTTCTTTTTTTATTTAGGCTCTTAATAGTGAGAGTAATCCTTGTATAACGTCATCTGTCCATGTCACTCCCCTGCTTAAAGCCTTCCTGGGGCTTCCCATACCCTCAGAATAAAGTCCTATCTCCTGAAGATAATACAAAAAGCCCTGAAAGATCTGCAGTCCATACTATCACTCCCCGTCACACCTATGCGAGCTACACTTGCAGCTCCCAGCCCTCATCCTGCTCTCTCTCCTTCCTGGTTCTTCTTCCCACCCAAGTCTGCAATTGGGTCTGCCTACTTTCTAGTCCTTCTTGGGCACTTTTCCTGGGAAAGTCTTCCTTGGCTATCACTTCCACCCACAAGACTATACTAAGAATCCCTCCCAAATGCTACTAATCAGGAACTTTCCTCAGCTTCCCTGGGAACCAGCCTGCCCAACTTAAAAGTTCTAGTGAGTTTGCATTAGAAAATAGCCCAGTCCACTGCTAATTTCCAGAAGGTTCCACCACTCTCATCCCAACTGACAACAGAGCTGAAAATGACTCCCCAGGACTTCTACCCAGTAGTCTTAGCATTTACCCTGGTGGTTGTTGTTCAGTCACTCAATCATGTCAGACTCTTTGCAACCCCATGAACTGCAGCACGCTGGGCATTCCTGTCCTTCACCATCTCCCAGAGCTTGCTCAAGTTCATGTCCATTGAGTTGGTGATGCCATCCAATCATTTCATCCTCTGTTGCCCCCTTCTTCTCCTGCTCTCAATCTTTCCTATCATCATGGTCTCTTCCAATGAGTTGGCTCTTTGCATCAGGTGGCCAAAGTATTGGAGCTTCAGGTTCAGCATCAGTCCTTTCAATGAATATTCAAGGTTGAATTCCTTTAGGATGGACCAGTTTGATCTCCTTACTGTCCAAGGGACTGTCAAGAGTCTTCTCCAGGACCATAGTTCAAAAGTATCAATTCTTCCGTGTTCATCCTTCTTTATGGTTCAATTCTCACATCTATCTACTGGAAAAACCATAGCTTTGACTATATTAACCTTTGTTGGCAAAGTGATGTCTCTGCTTTTTTAACATGCTGACTAGGTTTATCGTAGCTTTTCTTCCAAGGAACAAGCGTCTTTTAACCTGGAACAACCCTCAAATTACTTGAAGCTTGAGTTAGTTACCCTCTCCCTCACTTCCCCAAATCTATCTCTCCATCCCTTTACTGCTGCTGCTGCTGCTGCTAAGTCGATTCAGTCGTGTCCAACTCTGTGCGACCCCATAGACGGCAGCCCACTAGGCTCCTCTGTCCCTGGGATTCTCCAGGCAAGAATATTGGAGTGGGTTGCCATTTCCTTCTCCAATGCATGAAAGTGAAAAGTGAAAGTGAAATCGCTCAGTCATGCCCAACTCTTAGCGACCCCATGGACTGCAGCCTACCAGGCTCCTCCATCCATGGGATTTTCCAGGCAAGAGTACTGGAGTGGGTTGCTGTTGCCTTCTCCATGGGAGGGCTGCTGCTGCTGCTGCTAAGTCGATTCAGTCATGTCCGACTCTGTGCGACCCCACAGACGGCAGCGCATCAGGTTCCCCCATCCTTTACTAGACCGAAGGAAATACTGTTCAGAGAACATTTATCATCCCATTAATACTCTAGCTTGTCCCTATTCTTCTCAAAGCCTGTTGCTCAAGCCACCACCTCCCTATTATGGATCCTACAAACCTACTCAGCTTCGGACTGGGTCACTCTGGTGAGCAATCTACCTATGTCCTATGGAGCTTCTGGTCAATCACACCCCCTCCAAACCCTTATCATGTAACCTGCTGTCATGCCAAGTCCTGTCTCTCCCCACCCCTGGACTTAACAAGTGACTGAAGTTACACAACAAGCCAAGGGCCAAGACCAGAAGTCATTCCAAGATTTATGATCTCTAATTTATCAGGGTTCAGCAATTTGTCTCTCCACAGCTCTCTGAACTGATAGCCTTCCATATGTTGATATAACAGCTTAAGTGTGACTGATGTTTACTAAGGGTCTACCCCATGTCAGGTTCTGAGCTAAGCAATATTTTTTCATTTAACCTTACAACAAGGACTTTACAGATGAAGAAACTGAAGTTTAGAGAGATTAAGAAATGTAATCAATAGCCCAATAGAATGGCGGGTTAGCTTAAAGAGCAAAGCAATGTCTTACAACATACCAAATATGGCAGCTTTGGATTCCCGTATTTCTCCTTTATAATTAGGAGTTTCCTAATTTTAAGCCATTGGTATACAAATGTGACTTCATTTAAACACAGGAGAGAGAATTCATGTCAGTCAAACAAAATCTGAGGGTCCAGAGAAACAGCCCAGCCCTCAGCTATTCATCTTCTTAAGTGTTCAGGTGCCTTCTTAGAAGATGTAGAGAAGACACACAGCTTTTGCTTCACTCATCGACTCCTTTTGTTAACCTGAATGTGATGTAAGAACAGGTTTTGCAACCTTGAAAAGCTTCTACAGACATTTGCTGTCTGTCTTATACAACAACCGCATCTCTGATTAACTTGATTCAGTTCAGTTCAGTTCAGTCGCTCAGTCGTGTCCGACTCTTTGCGACCCCATGAATCGCAGCCTCCCTGTCCATCACCAACTCCCGGAGTTCACTCAGACTCACGTCCATCGAGTCAGTGATACCATCCAGCCATCTCATCCTCTGTCGTCCCCTTCTCCTCCTGCCCACAATCCCTCCCAGCATCAGAGTCTTTCCAGTGAGTCAACTCTTCGCATGAGGTGGCCAAAGTACTGGAGTTTCAGCTTTAGCATCATTCCTTCCAAAGAAATCCCAGGGCTGATCTCCTTCAGAATGGACTGGTTGGATCTCCTTGCAGTCCAAGGGACTCTCAAGAGTCTTCTCCAACACCACAGTTCAAAAGCATCAATTCTTCGGTGCTCAGCCTTCTTCACAGTCCAACTCTCACATCCATACATAACCACAGCAAAAACCATAGCCTTGACTAGACGGACCTTTGTTGGCAAAGTAACGTCTCTGCTTTTGAATATGCTATCTAGGTTGGACATAACTTTCCTTCCAAGGAGTAAGCGTCTTTTAATTTCATGGCTGAAGTCACCATCTGCAGTGATTTTGGAGCCCAGAAAAATAAAGTCTGACACTGTTTCCACTGTTTCCCTATCTATTTGCCATGAAGTGATGGGACCGGATGCCATGATCTTCGTTTTCTGAATGTTGAGCTTTAAGCCCACTTTTTCACTCTCCACTTTCACCTTCATCAAGAGACTTTTTAGTTCCTCTTCACTTTCTGCCATAAGGGTGGTGTCATCTGCATATCTGAGGTTATTGATATTTCTCCCAGCAATCTTGATTCCAGCTTGTGTTCCTTCCAGTCCGGCGTTTCTCATGATGTACTCTGCATAGAAGTTAAACAAGCAGGGTGACAATATATAGCCTTGATGTGCTCCTTTTCCTATTTGGAACCAGTCTGTTGTTTCATGTCCAGTTCTAACTGTTGCTTCCTGACCTGCATACAGATTTCTCAGGAGGCAGGTCAGGTGGTCTGGTATTCTCATCTCTTTCAGAATTTCCCACAGTTTATTGTGATCCATTATTCCCAGTCAATCTGATGTCTGGACTGCAAATTATTGTAAACTCTTGCTTGTTTACTTAACACAATTCCAAAATTTCCCTATATTCCATTTTTGAAAGGCAATAGTTACTTATTGTTATAGCTAAACCATGAAATGACAAATTTGTGTTGGTTGTGTTGCTTCCCATGTAAAGAAGAGCTCATTAACCTTGTAGCCTTCTGATGACACTGACCAGCTTGACTGGCAGGTAGAGAAGTTCTCAATCATGTCACTATCCTTGTAATCTCTGTAAGATGAATAGATATCTGTCCACCAAACCTTTCACCCACTTCTGGAACTCAGGGAGACCAGAGGCTATTAGCCAACATGCTGGACAAAAGCTTCCAATGGAAATTTCTGCTGGTTGAACACGAGCTTGTTCTGAAGCAGGATCAGACATCTGACTGTGTGGCTTCCCAGAAGATTCAGAAACATGCTTGATGTGGGTATGGGATGGGGACAGGGGAATTCTTGCGGTCTACAGGGCAGAGAAGTGCTCCAAACACAACATTAGGGTTTGGCAAAACCTAGGAACATCATGCCAAGACCTTTTCCCTTCACTTTTAACCCCATATGCATTTCAAAGGGAACTTAATCCTCATTTCAGGAGCAAATACACATTAGTCATCAGTGTATAGTGATATTAGCAGTAAGGACTCATTCTAAAATGCCCCACTCTTTTTTTTTTTCCCTATCCAATTTCTACGTATCCCTCAGAATCCAATCTCTCCATATTAAGACTTCTCCATAGAATCTTCCCTGGAGGAGGACACGACAAACCACTCCAGTGCTCTTGCCTGGAGAAATCCAAGGATGGGAGCCTGGCAGGCTGTAGTCCAAAGGGTCACACAGAGTTGGACACAACTGAAGCAACTTAGCATGCATCGAATCTTCCATGGACACTGTAGGCAAGAGTAACCACTAGTTTATGACAATATAACACTCATTACTGAAAAGGTGGCTCTTGACCATATACAGCCTTATGACATCTTTTGAATTATTTAACTATATGTATATGCGTATGTATGTCCACATTCATCTCATAACTTTCAATGCACTTAGTCAAAAACTGAGAACCTGCTCCTGCCAGATCTGTGCTTGCTGTTAGGGATGCAGTGGAGCATAGGAAAAGTGGATCTTGGCCCTTCCCTACCTCACAGTGGGGAATCACATCAGTCAGAATCCAGACAACGGAACACATTCATAATGTTATTTCCAACTGAAAGGGATTTAGTGAAGGGAATGGAGTGCTTACAAAACTGTTGGGAGGACTGACAAGGAAGTCAAGGAACCATCACTGGACCATTTATCTCAACGGTATAGTTTTAACTCTGATCTTGAAAACGGGGAGATGCTGTTACTACTGACATGGCTGTCCCCTCACAACTAACTCGAAGCTGGAGACCAGAATTGGTATGCCATGTGTATCCACCACAACCAACTCTAACATCTCTATGGCCTTGCTCACCAGCAAGAGAAATTTGCATGTATTTTCTGAATTTTGGAAAGGAAGGAAGAAGGGGATGAGTATGGCCAAAGACTTCTGTGTTCTACACAGCATAATACAGCAGTCAGGCATGTTGCTAAACACAGATGACGGAACTGCCTTCTCTTTCTTGCACCTGGTAGATTTTTTTTTAAATTTATTTTTTTTTATTGAAGGATAATTGTTTACAGAATTTTGTTGTTTTCTGTCAATCCTCAACATGAATCAGCCATAGGTATACATATATCCCCTCCCTTTTGAACCTCTCTCCCATCTCCCTCCCCATCCCACCCCTCCAGGTTGATACAGAGCCCCTGTTTGAGTTTCCTGAGCCATACAGCAAATTCCTGTTGGCTATATATTTTACATATGGTAATATAAGTTTCCATGTTCCTCTTTCCATACATCTCACCCTCTCCTCCCTTCTCCCCATGTCCATAAGTCTATGCTCTGTATCTGTTTCTCCATAGCTGCCCTGTAAATAAATTCTTCAGTACCATTTCTCTCTGCTAAGTCACTTCAGTCGTGTCCGACTCTGTGCGACCCCATAGACGGCAGCCCACCAGGCTCCCCCGTCCCTGGGATTCTCTAGGCAAGAACACTGGAGTGGGTTGCCATTTCTTTCTCCAATGCATGAAAGTGAAAAGTGAAAGTGAAGCCGCTCAGTCGTGTCCGACTCTTAGCGACCCCATGGACTGCAGCCCACCAGGCTCCTCTGTCCATGGGATTTTCCAGGCAAGAATACTGGAGTGGGGTTGCCATTGCCTTCTCCAACCATTTTTCTAGATTCTGTATATATGCATTAGAACATGATATTTATCTTTCTCTTTCTGACTTACTTCACTCTGTATAATAGGCTCTAGGTTCATCCACTTCATTAGAACTGACTCACGTGTGTTCCTTTTTATGGCTGAGTAATATTCCATTGTGTTTACATATCACTGCTTCTTTATCCTTTCATCTGTCAATGGACATCTAGGTTGCTTCCATGTTCTAGCTATTGTAAATAGTGCTACAATGAACAGTAGGATATATGTGTCTCTTTCAATTTTGGTTTCTCAAAGTACATGCCTAAGAGTGGGATTGCTGGGTCATATGGTGGTTTTATTCTTAGTTTTTAAAGGAATCTCCATACCATCTTCCATAGTGGCTGTAACAATTTACACTCCCAAAAACAGTGTGAGAGCATTCCCTTTTCTCCATACCCTCTCCAGCATTTATTGTTTGTAGACTTTTTAATGATGGCCATTCTGACTGGTGTGAGGTGGTATCTCATTGTAGTTTTGATTTGCATTTCCCTAATAATGAACTATATTGAGCATCTTTTCATGTGCTTGTTATCCATCTGTATGTCTACTTTGGAAAAATGTCTGTTTAGGTCTCTTTCTCACTTTTTGATTGGGTTGTTTGTTTTTCTGTATTGAGTTGTATGAGCTGCTTGTATATTTTGGAAATTAAATCCTTTGTCAGTTGTTTCATTTGCTATTATTTTCTCCTATTCTGAGGGTTGTCTTTTCATATTGCTTATAGCTTCCTTTGCTGTGCAAAAGTTCTTAAGTTTAATCAGATCCCACTTGTTTACTTTGGTTTTTATTTCTGTTACTCTAGGAGGTAGGTCATAGAGGATCTTTGATTTATGTCATTAAGTGTTCTGGCTATGTTTTCCTTTAAGAGTTTTATGGTCTCTGGTCTTACATTTAGGTCTTTAATCCATTTTGAGTTCATCTTTGTGTATGGTGTTAGGAAGTGTTCTAATTTCATCCTTTTACATGTAGCTATCCAGTTTTCTCAGCACCATTTATTAAAGAGGCTGCCTTTGCCCCATTGTATATTCTTGCCTCCTTTGTCAAAAATAAAGTACCCATAAGTGCATGGGTTTATTTCTGGGCTTTCTATCTTGTTCCATTGGTCTATGTTTCTGTTTTTGTGCCAGTACCATACTGTCTTGATGACTCCAGCTTTGTAGTATTATCTGAAGTCAGGAAGGTTGATTCCTCCAGGGCCATTCTTTTTCAAGATTGCTTTGGCTATTCAGGGTCTTTTGTGTTTCCATATGAATTGTGGATTTTTTTGTTCTAGTTCTGTGAAAAATGCCATTGGAAATTTGATAGGGATTGCATGAAATCTGTACATTGTGTGTTTGGTAGTATAGTTGTTTTCACAATATTAATTCTTCCAACCCAGGAACATGGAATATCTCTCCATCTATTTATGTCATCTTTTATTTCTTTCATTAGTATCTTATAGTTGTCTGTGTACAGTTCTTTTGTCTCCTTGCTGCTGCTGCTAAGTCACTTCAGTCGTGTCCGACTCTGTGCAACCCCATAGACGGCAGCCCACTAGGCTCCGCAGTCCCTGGGATTCTCCAGGCAAGAACGCTGGAGTGGGTTGCCATTTCCTTCTCCAATGCATGAAAGTGAAAAGTGAAAGTGAAGTCACTCAGTCGTGTCCAACTCTTAGTGACCCCATGGACTGCAGCCCACCAGGCTCCTCCGTCCATGGGAGTTTCCAGGCAAGAGTACTGGAGTGGGGTGCCAGGGCAAAGTTTATTCCTAGATATTTAATTCTTTTTGTTGCAATGGTGAATGGGATTGATTCCTTAATTTCTCTTTCTGATTTTTCATTGTTAGTATATAGAAATTCAAGTGATTTCTGTGTATTGATTTTGTATCCTGCAACTTTGCTAAATTCACTGATTAGCTCTAGTAACTTTCTGATACTATCTTTAGGGTTTTCTATATACAGTATCATGTCATCTGCAAACAGTGAGGGCTTAACTTCTTTTCTGATCTGTATTCCTTTTATTTCTTTTTCTTCTCTCTTTGCTGTAGCTAGGACTTCCAGAACTATGTTGAATAATAGTGGTGAAAGTGGACACCCTTGTCTTGTTCCTGATCTTAGGGGGAATGCTTTCAGGTTTTCACCATTGAGAATAATGTTTTCTGTAGACTTATCATATATGGCTTTTACTATGTTGAGGTAAGTTCCTTCTATGCCCATTTTTTGAAGAGTTTTAATCATAAATGCCAACATCCACTGGATCATCGAAAAAGCAAGAAAGTTCCAGAAAAACATCTATTTCTGCTTTATTGACTATGCCAAAGCCTTTGACTGTGTGAGTCACAATAAACTGTGGAAAATTCTGAAAGAGATGGGAATACCAGACCACCTGACCTGCCTCTTGAGAAATTTGTATGCAGGTCAGGAAGCAACAGTTAGAACTGGACATGGAACAACAGACTGGTTCCAAATAGGAAAAGGAGCACGTCAAGGCTATATATTGTCACCCTGCTTATTTAACTTCTATGCAGAGTACATCATGAGAAACTCTGGGCTGGAAGAAACAAAAGCTGGAATCAAGATTCCCAGGAGAAATATCAATAACCTCAGATATGCAGGTGACACCACCCTTATGGCAGAAAGTGAAGAGGAACTCAAAAGCCTCTTGATAAAGGTCACAGTGGAGAGTGAAAAAGTGGGCTTAAAACTCAACATTCAGAAAACGAAGATCATGGCATCCGGTCCCATCACTTCATGGCAAATAGATAGGGAAACAGTGGAAACAGCGTCAGACTTTATTTTTCTGGGCTCCAAAATCACTGCAGATGGTGACTTCAGCCATGAAATTAAAAGACGCTTACTCCTTGGAAGGAAAGTTATGACCAACCTAGATAGCGTACTCAAAAGCAGAGACATTACTTTGCCAACAAAGGTCCGTCTAATCAAGGCTATGGTTTTTCCAGTGGTCATGTATGGATGTGAGAGTTGGACTGTGAAGAAAGCTGAGCGCCAAAGAATTGATGCTTTTGAACTGTGGTGTTGGAGAAGACTCTTGAGAGTCCCTTGGACTGCAAGGAGATCCAACCAGTCCATTCTGAAGGAGATCAGCCCTGGGATTTCTTTGGAAGGAATGATGCTAAAGCTGAAACTCCAGTCCTTTGGCCACCTCATGCAAAGAGTTGACTCATTGGAAAAGACTCTGATGCTGGGAGGGATTGGGGGCAGGAGGAGAAGGAGACGACAGAGGATGAGATGGCTGGATGGCATCACCGACTCGATGGATGTGAGTCTGAGTGAACTCCAGGAGTTGGTGATGGACAGGGAGGCCTGGCGTGCTGCGATTCATGGGGTCGCAGAGTCGGACACGACTGAGCGACTGAACTGAACTGAATCATAAATGGGTGCTGAATTTTGTCAAAGGCTTTTTCTGCATCTATTGAGATTATCATATGGTTTTTATCTTTCAATTTGTTAATATGATGTATCACATTGATTGATTTGTGTACATTGAAGAATCCTTGCATCCCTGGAATAAACCCAACTTGACTATGGTGTATGAGCTTTTTGAAGTGTTGTTAAATTCTGTTTGCTAAAATTTTGTTGAGGATTTTTGCATCTATCTTCATCAGTGATCTTGGCCTATAGTTTTCTTTTTTTGTGTTGTCTTTGTATGGTTTTGGTATCAGGGAGATGGTGGCCTCATAGAATGAGCTTGGAAGTGTTCCTTCCTTTGCAATTTTTTGAAAGAGTTTTAGAAGGATAGGCACTAGCTCTTCTCTAAATGTTTGATAGAATTCTCCCGTGAAGCCATCTGGTCCTGGGCTTTTGTTTCTTGGGAGATTTTTGATCACAGCTTCAATTTCAGTGCTTGTAATTGGGTTGTTCATAATTTCTTTTTCCTCCTGGTTCAGTCTTGGAAGATTGAACTTTTCTAAAAATCTGTCCATTTCTTCCAGGTTATCCATTTTATTGCAATACAGTTGTTCATAATAGTCTCTTATAATCCTTTGTATTTCTAATAGTCCTTCTTCATTTCTAATTTTATTGATTTGATTCTTTTCTCTTTTTCTCTTGATGAGTCTGGCTAAAGGTTTGTCAATTTTGTTTATCTTCTCAAAGAACCAGCTTTTAGTTTTATTAATCTTTACTATTGTTTCTTTCCTTTCTTTTTCATTTATCTCTGCTCAGATCTCTGATTTTGATTTCTTTCCTTCTACTAATTTGGGGGTTTTTTTGTTCTTCTTTTTCCAATTGTTTTAGGTGTAAAATTAGGTTGTCTATTCGATGTTTTTCTTGAGGTAGGATTGTATTGCTATAAACTTCCCTCTTAGAACTGCTTTCACTGCATCCCATAAGTTTTGCGTTGTCATGTTTTCATTGTCATTTGTTTCTAGGATTTTTTTTATTTCTCTTTTCATTTCTTCAGTACCTTGTTGGTTATTTAGAAACATGTTGTTTAATCTCCATGTGTTTGTGTTCCTTAAAGTTATTTTCTTGTAACTGATATCTAGTCTCATAGCATTGTGGTCAGAGAAGATGCTTGATATGATTTCAATTTTCTTAAATTTACTGAGGTTTGATTTGTGACCCAAATGTGCTCTATCCTAAAGAATGTTCCATGTGCTCTTGAGAAGAAGGTGCATTCTTCTGAATTTGGATGGAATGTCCTGAAGATATCAATGAGATTTATCTCATCTAATGTATCATTTAAGACTTGTGTTTCTTTATTAACTTTCTATTTTGATGATCTGTCCACTGGTGTGAGTGGGGTTTTAAAGTCTCATACTATTATTGTGTTCTTGTCAATTTCTCCTTTTATGTCTATTATGGTGACTGCAGCCATGAAACAAAAAGACACTTACTCCTTGGAAGAAAAGTTATGACCAACCTAGACAGCATATTAAAAAGCAGAGACATTACTTTGCCAACAAAGTGCTGGTCAGGTACTCCTGTCTGCTCTCAGCTGGTGTCCTGCACGCACGTCTGTCTAAAGGTGTATTCCTGATGTATCCATGGAGAGAGATGTACTCCACATCCACCTACTCCTCCACCATCTTGTTCTCTCAAGTGGTTGATTTTTAAGTCAATTAACGGTTTACATTTGACATTTCTCTTTTGGTCTGGATTGGTCTTCCTCTCCCTTACCTTTTTTTTTTACTTAAGCTAAAAAAATCTCTATTCATCTTTGAAAATACAGCTCAAGCATGACCTGTTCCTGGAAGTCTTTCTTCCTCTTGCTAACATAAGAACTGGCCACTCTCTCCTTAGGTTCCCCGTGCAAGCAAGCGTCAATTCTCATCATGAAGCCTACTCTACTTCTTTGCACTTATACTACCTACTTGTGTGAAGTGTTTAAAGCAATTCTGTGGCATGTGGTAGTGACAGAATTAATGATTGCTGAATGGATGGGCAAAGCTGGGGTTTTTACCACAGACCCAAAACATAGGTGGAGATTCCAGTAGTACCTATTACCCCATCTAGTCAAAGAAGAACTAAATAAGTGAGTCTTCCTGTTTTCTTCTACGCTGAAATTTTGGACAGTTTTTGTACATCTTAGCACTGGAACGTGCATACCATGTGCTAAGTCACTTCTGTCGTATCTGACTCTGTGCAACCCTATGGACTATAGCCCACCAGGCTCCTCTGTCCATGCAATTCTCCAGGCAAGAACATTGGAGTGGGTTGCCATGCCCTCTTCCAGGGGATTTTCCCACCCAGGGATCAAATCCACTTCTCTTACATTTCCTGCATCTGCAGGCAGGTGGGTTCTTTACCACTAGGGCCACCTGGGAAGCCCTGGTGGTACAGTGCTTGGGGAATTTGCAAGATACTGTAGCAAAGAACTGAATAAGGGTAGCCTGGGCAAGGAATCAGTTCAGTTCAGTTGCTCAGTCGTGTCTGACTCTTTGCAACCCCATGGACTGCAGCACGCCAGGCCTCCCTGTCCATCACCAACTCCCAGATTCTACTCAAACTCATGTCCATTGAGTCAGTGATGCCATCCAACCACCACATCCTCTGTTGTCCCCTTCTCCTCCCACCTTCAATCTTTCCCAGGATCAGAGTCTTTTCAAATGAGTCAGCTCTTCTCATCAGGTGGTCAAAGTATTGGAGTTTCAGCTTCAACATCAGTCCTTCCAATGAATATTCAGGACTGATTTCCTTTAGGATGGACTGGTTGGATCTCCTTGCAGTCCAAGGGACTCTCAAGAGTCTTCTCCAACACCACAGTTCAAAAGCATCAGTTCTTGGGTGCTCAGCTTTCTTTGTAGTCCAACTTTCACATCCGTACATGACTACTGAAAAAACCATAGCCTTGACTAAACGGACCTTTGTTGGCAAAGTAATGTCTCTGATTTGTAATATGCTGTCTAGGTTGGTCATAAATTTCCTTCCAAGGTGTAAGCATCTTTTAATTTCATGGCTGCAATCACCATCTGCAGTGATTTTTGAGCCCAAAAAAATAAAGTCTGCCACTGTTTACCCATCTATTTCCCATGAAATGATGGGACCAGTTGCCATGATCTTAGTTTTCTGAATGTTGAGTTTTAAGCCAGCTTTATTACTCTCCTCTTTCACTTTCATCAAGAGGCTCTTTAGTTCTTCTTCACTTTCTGCCATAAGGATGTCATCATCTGCATATCTGAGGTTATCAATATTTCTCCCAGCAATCTTGAATCCAGCCTGTGCTTCATCCAGTCCAGCATTTCTCATGATGTTATAACTGCATATAAGTTAAATAAGCAGGGTGACAATAGATGGCCTTGATGTACTCCTTTTCCTGTTTGGAACCAGTCTGTTGTTCTATGTCCAGTTCTAACTGGTGCTTCCTGACTTGCATACCAAGTGCAGATTTCTCAGGAGGCAGGTCAGGTGGTCTGGTATTCCCATATCTTTAAGAATTTTCCAGTTTGTTGTGGTCCACACAGTCAAAGGCTTTGGCATAGTTGATAAAGCAGGAATAGATATTTCTCGGGAACTCTCTTGCTTTTTCGATGATCCAGCAGATGTTGGCAACTTGATTTCTGGTTTCTCTGCCTTTTCTAAATCCAGCTTGAACATCTGGAAGTTCACAGTTCACATATTGTTGAAGCCTGGCTTGAAGAATTTTGAGAATTACTTTACTACCATGTGAGATGAGTGCAATTGTGCGGTAGTTTGAGCATTCTTTGGCATTGCCTTTCTTAGGGATTGGAATAAAAACTGACCTTTTCCAGTCCTGTGACCACTGCTGAGTTTCCAAATTCACTGGCATATTGAGTGCAGCACTTTCAGAGCATCATCTTTTAGGATTTGAAATAGGTCAGCTGGAATTCCATCACTTCCACTAGCTTTGTTTGTAGTGATGCTTCCTAAGGCCCACTTGACTTCACATTCCAGGATGTCTGGCTTAGGTGAGTGATCACACTATCGTGATTATCTGGGTTATGAAGATCTTTTTTTGTACAGTTCTTCTGTGTATTCTTGCCACCTCTTCTTAATGTCTTCTGCTCCTGTTAGGTCCATACCATTTCTGTCCTTTATTGAGCCCATCTTTGCATGAAATATTCCCTTAGTATCTCTGATTTTCTTGAAGAGATCTCTAGTCTTTCCCATTCTATTGTTTTCCTCTATTTCTTTGCATTGATCATTGAAGAAGGCGTTCTTATCTCTCCTTGTTATTCTTTGGAACTCTGTATTCAAATGGGTATCTCTTTCCTTTTCTCCTTTGCTTTTCGCTTCTCTTCTTTTCACAGCTATTTGTAAGGCCTTCTCAGACAGCCATTTTTCTTTTTTGTATTTCTTTTTCTTGTGGATGGATTGATCCCTGTTTCCTGTACAATGTCATGAACCTCCGTTCATAGTTCATCAGGTACTCTTTCTATCAGATCTAGTCCCTTAAATCAATATCAAAATCAGATTGATTGTATTCTTTGCAGCCAAAGATGGAGAAGCTCTATACAGTCAGTAAAAACAAGATCAGGAGCTGAATGTGGCTCAGATCATGAACTCCTTATTACCAAATTCAGACTTAAATTGAAGAAAGTAGGGAAAACCACTAGACCATTCAGGTATGACCTAAATCAAATCCCTTACGATTATACAATAAAAGTGAGAAACAGATTTAAGAACAAGGAATAGGAAGCAGAAAAAAAGTTAGCATTGGTTAGGACTCTCTTAGTTGCAACTAAATGAGTTAACAGAAACTGGTTTACAGAAACTCAACTCAAATAAGACAAAGGAATAAAAATAAATGTTCTGATCAGCATAACTGACAGGTCAGGATTCTGGCTTCAGGCATAGCTGGATCCAGTCTACTCTCCATGTTATCCGGGGTCTGTCACTCTGGCCCAGTTTTCCTCTGTGGCCTATGGATTTCTCACAGTGACTCTTCCCATATTGAAAGCAAAGGTGATCACCACAGCTCCCAACTTGGACTCTACATAGCCAGCACCTCAGTGGAAATGGAGACTATCTTTCCTGATACTTCTCCCAAATGTTTCTGCTCAGGATTGACTCTGTTGTAGCCCAGTCTGGGTCCCAACTATCCCCACACAAAGCCAGGAGGATAGAAGATCAGGCCAGGGTGCTGTGCCCACCCTGAAACCAGGGAACCTCATAGTCAAATCAATCCCATCAACATCCATGGGCTGAGTGTGGCTCTCAACGGAAAATTGAGGTGGTGTTTTAAAACAGAGAAATGGAGATGTTGGGCTGGGAAAACAGCACATTTCCTGCAGTGGACATCTAGGACTTTGCTATCTCCAAAGCCATACTCTTAATTTTGAAAGAGACTTTGAGCTATTCTGGGGCTCAAGATTAACAGCCAAACTGGAGATATTCTGGGGGTGCGTCCCTGATGGGCTGCCCAAGGAGACTGGTACAAAACAGAGAAACTTTTTACATCATTTCTAAGTTTCAGTTGAGACTAGGGGGGAGAAGGGGGAAAGCCATCAGTGTGGGGTCTTGAGTAATAAAACAGAGAGTAAGAAGGAAGAGGAAAAATGCTTGAGATGTAAATGGAATGAACAACAGGAAATAATTGAAAAGGAAGTGGCTTCCTCTCGTGTGTCAGGCCAGCCTTGGGAAGAACAAGAGAAGCACCTTTTCTGGAGCCTCAGCTGCTCCGCTGCCTTTCCAGCCGCCTCCTTGGAAAGAATGAGGCTTTAACAACCAGCGTGGTATCGGCGCTGGCTTCCACCCAAGCCTGAACAGTGCCCCCATTGAGGGACCCTGGGGCCAGCCCTGGATGCCTCTCCTTTCTCCTGCACCCCCTCAATGGGCCATTTGTGGGGCTAACAAGGACTGGGAGACACACTGCCTATCTTCTGCAAGCCCCCAGCAGCTGCAGGATTCCTCTAAAGGACCCCTGCACATCTCTGCTAAGAGACCAGCAGGATGGATGCTGGGTTCAGAAAGAGGTCCCCAGGAGCCTCCTAGATGGAAGAGAAAAATACTCCTCAGTTCTCCTCTCCCTTCCAGGCCTTTCTCCCATCTCCTGGGATGGTGTCGCTTCACCCTGCAAATATTTGGTATCCTGCCTTCTTGCAGAGTGGACACCCTCCCTATTCCACTCTCCTTGCTGGCTTAGAGAGAGAAGAGAGACAAGGAATGAGCTGAGAGTTTATGATTGCAGCTGTGTTCAAATAATCCATCTTTATAGCCCTCTTTGAAGGCGAGATTAAGATGACCTAGAGTGAAAAGGTAGCTAAAAAATTTCTATCAAACACCAAGATCACAGCTACTGTTTGTATTAATCTTATTGATCCCATAACAAGGCAAAGGAAAGGTAGACAGCAATCTATTTCTCCAGCACCCATTAGGTAATGACTGCTATTGTCCTGAGGAAATAGAGCAGCATACTGTCCAGAATAGGCAGATGAGGATGCATTGTCTGCAATTTCCTACCTCCATGGAATATAAGGATGTGATTTTATATTTTCATCTAGGCAAGTTGACCTCTGCCTAGATGTCTCCCTCCAGGAGCTTCTTCTTGCATGTAAAAATCTCCCATTCTTGTAACACTGCCTTTGTTTGTAGGCTAAAGCAAGTGTCCATTTGTCCTAAGTTGCTTCCTGTCATGTCCGACTCTTTATGACCATCAGGACCGTAGCCCACCGGGCTCCTCTGTCCATGGGATTCTCTAGGCAAGAATACTAGAGTGGGTTGCCATTTTCCTCTCCAGGAGATCTTCCCAACCCAGGGATCAAACCCACTCTCCTGCACTGGCAGGCAAGTTCTTTACCACTAGCACCACCTGGGAAGCCAAAAAGCAAGTGCGGTCAGCACGAAACGAAGTGCTCCACACTATTTGGTGGAAATTTATTGAAGTATCAATTTCTCTAAACCTCAAGTCTTATAAGTCATCAATATTGTGGTGGGATGCAGGTGATCCTGTCATTCCCAAAGTAACCGCTGGGGTAAAGGGGAGACGGGACAGCTCCAGAGACAAACTTTGCCTACTTAGCAATGGACGGACTCTGAAAGGCAACCTAATGCATCCTTACGCTTCAATCTCCCACAACCTCCTTGCCAGAAGGTTGATCTCTGGCCTCATTCTGCAGGACCAGGGGGCTTCCCTCTTTCCATGCCAGGGCATTTCACTTTTGAACAAATCTTATTCATCAGAGAAATTTCCTTTATTTTAACCCCCAAAGGATTTCCCTTGCAATCTTCAGACATTGATCCCAGTCTTAGCCCAGGGCCAGACTGTCAAATTCCAGAAAACCCTCACCCTTTCTGATAAATCTTTCCAGACAGCAATCATTCAGGACTCCTCCTGAGGTTTTCCTCTTTGGGCTAAATCGTGGCTCCTGAAATTCCTGCAACAGTTTCCCACAGGATAGAGTCACTCGATTTTTGTCTTGGACCCTTTTAAAGACACGGAATTCAGGCGAGGTTTGGCCAGGATTAAAATAAAGGCCCACCCTTGATAGGAGAATTCTAACTCATGAATGCACTCTAAGAGTTGATGCTTGTCATGTGATTCTGCAAGTTCCCACTGAACTTCCTGGGGATAAAACTCATGAGACTTTTCCCATGGACATCTGTTAAGCCAGTCATCTCCAGTCAATTGAATGATTTTAACCTAAGATCTGGGATTCCCTGATGACTCAGATGGTAAAGAATCCACCTGCAATGCAGGAGACCCTGGTTCAATCCCTGGGTTGTGAAGATACCCTGAAGGAGGCCATGGCAATCTGCTCCAGTATTTTTGCCTGGAGAATCCCCATGGACAGAAAAGTCTGGTGGGCTGCAGTCCATGGGGTGGCAAAGATTTGGACACAGTTGAGCGACTAAGCACAAACAGGAGCACAACCTAAGATCTAATGTTCATTTCTTATAAAATTTTATCCTTTTTGTCTCAGTCCATCAATCTAACATGTGGACTTCTTTTAGAAATATTGATTCAGATTGTAGCATTTATGTAAGAGTAGTAGAATTTATCCTCAAACTTATGTAATCTACATACATCCAAATGGGTGTCCTCTATTTGCAATCAAATTATTAAGAAAAGCGAAGGCAACACTGACAAGCTCAGATGAATAGTCCTGAACTCAGTGTTAGAGACCTTTCAATGCTGTGTTAATACAAGAAAAATGGATTCCAGGATGGTGAGAACTCACTCCTGCTTTCCAGCCCAGAGACACCTCACATAAAAGAATACTGTACTGTTAGACAGAAGGAAGTATTTTTATGTTTTTCTTTAGTTGATTTTGGATAGGGGTGGTCAGTACTGGTTTTATACTATGCAAACATAAGAGTCTAAGGATGTAGCAGAAGCAATGGCCCTTTAACCTAGCTTAGGCATTAAGTAGTGGGTCTCTGAGCTTTAAAGATTATGTTTTATTAAAACAGCCTTCTTGCCAAAATCCAGTATGCTTCTTTCTAAGACAGATTCCCAAACCAAAGCTTATCCAATCGATATGACAATAAAAGGCTCATCTAAACATTATGCCTGCATTTTCCCAGAATTCTCCAAACCTTTCCCTAAGAGGTGCTGTTTTCATTTCCCAAGGAAAAAGAGAACCACTCTATAAATTATTTTCGGAAACTACTAGGAATTCCACATCCAAGTTCTTGCAATCATATTTGAATGTTCAGTTAAGGCAGTTCTCAGGGTGGAAGTCTCCCAGGCTGAATGCAGAAACCCCTTCTGGCAAAGTCCTGTGAAAAATGTCTCAATCAGATGCTTTTTCTAAGCCATTCCCAAGCTTCACATCAAACAGAGGCTGAGTGTGAGCTGAAAGATGGCTGGATAATAGCATGAGAATAAATAAGTCACTTATTTCAGGTTTCTAATGGAAAAGAATTTTCACTGAAAAAGAAATGCACAGATAACTTCAGGTTTTGAACGAGTCCAGTCATGGGGTGAACACCCAAAGGGAAACAAACCCAAGTAATTTTGTTATTTTGGGAGGTCAGGTCCATTGAAATGTTAATCCCTTTCCTATAACCACCTATTACAAATAATAAGTTGGATCATAGCTTACCTTGCCACATTTCAGTTTTATCAAGGGAAGTTTACTTCTCTCTACACAGAGCTTACCTTTTTCCCTTTCCAAACCCTGCTCAGTTTATCAACTGATACTGATACTGTGTGATTAGATTGACTAATCAGTCAACCTAATCACACAGACCACAGCCTTGTCTAACTCAATGAAACTAAGCCATGCCATGTGGGGCCACCCAAGATGGGTGGGACACGGTGGAAAGGTCTGACAGAATGTGGTCCACTGGAGAAGGGAATGGCAAACCACTTCAGTATTCTTGCCTTGAGAGCCCCATGAACAGGTAAAATGATAAGATACTGAAAGAGGAACTCCCCAGGTTGGTAGGTGCCCAATATGCTACTGGAGATCAGTGGAGAAATAACTCCAGAAAGAATGAAGGGATGGAGCCAAAGCAAAAACAATACCCAGTTGTGGATGTGACTGGTGATAGAAGCAAGGTCCGATGCTGTAAAGAGAAATATTGCATCAGATCAGATCAGTCGCTCAGTCGTGTCTGATTCTTTGCGACCCCATGAATCGCAGCACGCCAGGCCTTCTTGTCCATCACCAACTCCCGGAGTTCACTCAGACTCACGTCCATCGAGTCAGTGATACCATCCAGCCATCTCATCCTCTGTCGTCCCCTTCTCCTCTTGCCCCCAATCCCTCCCAGCATCAGAGTCTTTTCCAATGAGTCAACTCTTCCCATGAGGTGGCCAAAGTACTGGAGTTTCAGCTTTAGCATCATTCCTTCCAAAGAAATCCCAGGACTGATCTCCTTCAGAATGGACTGGTTGGATCTCCTTGCAGTCCAAGGGACTCTCAAGAGTCTTCTCCAACACCACAGTTCAAAAACATCAATTCTTTGGTGCTCAGCCTTTTATTGCATAGGAACCTGGAATGTCAGGTCCATGAATCAAGGCAAATTGGAAGTGGTCAAACAGGAGTTGGTAAGAGTGAATGCCGAAATTCTAGGAATCAGCAAACTAAAATGGACTGGAATGGGTGAATTTAACTCAGATATTCATATCTATATCTACTACATATTTATATCTACTACTGTGGGCAGGAATCCCTTAGAAGAAATGGAGTAGCCATCATGGTCAAAAAAAGAGTCTGAAATGCAGTACTTGGATGCAATCTCAAAAACGACAGAATGATCTCTGTTCGTTTCCAAGGCAAACCATTCAATGTCACAGTAATCCAAGTCTATGCCCCAACCAGTAACACTGAAGAAGCTGAAGTTGAATGGTTCTATGAAGACTTACCAGACATTTTAGAACTAACACCCAAAAAAGATGTCCTTTTCATTATAGGGGACTGGAATGCAAAAGTAGGAAGTCAAGAAACACCTGGGGTAACAGGCAAATTTGGACGGAATGAAGCAGGGCAAAGGCTAGTAGAGTTTTGCCAAAAGAACGCACTGGTCATAGCAAACACCCTCTTCCAACAACACAAGAGAAGACTCTACACATGGACATCACCAGATGGTCAACACCAAAATCAGATTGGTTATATTCTTTGCAGCCAAAGATGGAGAAGCTCTATAAGCAAAAACAAGACTGGGAGCTGACTGTGGCTCAGATCATGAACTCCTTATTGCCAAATTGAGACTTCAATTGAAGAAAGTGGGGAAAACCACTAGACCATTAAGGTATGACCTAAATCAAATCCCTTATGATTATACAGGAGAACTGAGAAATAGGTTTAAGGGACTAGATCTGATAGATAGAGTGCCTGATGAATGATGGACGGAGGTGGTTTGGGACATTGTACAATAGACAGGGATCAAGACCATCCCCATGGAAAAGAAATGCAAAAAAGCAAAATGGCTGTCTGGGGAGGCCTTACAAATAGCTGTGAAAAGAAGAGAAGCGAAAAGCAAAGGAGAAAAAGAAAGATATAAGCATCTGAATGCAGAGTTCCAAAGAATAGCAAGGAGAGATAAGAAAGCCTTCCTCAGTGATCAATGCAAAGAAATAGAGGAAAACAACAGAATGGGAAAGACTAGAGATCTCTTCAAGAAAATTAGAGATACCAAGGGGACATTTCATGCAAAGATGGACTCGATAAAGGACAGAAATGGTATGGACCTAACAGGAGCAGAAGATATTAAGAGGTGGCAGGAAGAACTGTACAAAAAAGATCTTCATGACTCAGATAATCACGATGGTGTGATCACTCACCTAGAGACAGACATCCTGAAATGTGAAGTCAAGTGGGCCTTAGAAAGCATCACTATGAACAAAACTAGTGGAGGTGATAGAATGAACCATTTCAAATCCTAAAAGATGATGCTCTGAAAGTGCTGCACTCAACGTGCCAGCAAATCTGGAAAACTCAGCAGTGGTCACAGGACTGGAAAAGGTCAGTTTTCATTCCAATCCCAAAGAAAGGCAATGCCAAAGAATGCTCAAACTACTGCACAAATGCACTCATCTCATGTGCTAGTAAAGTAATGCTCAAAATTCTCCAAGCAGGCTTCAGCAATATGTGAACTGTGAACTTCCAGATGTTCAAGCTGGTTTTAGAAAAGGCAGAGGAACCAGAGATCCAATTGCCAACATCGGCTGGATCATTGAAAAAGCAAGAGAGTTCCAGAAAAAGATCTATTTCTGCTTTTTGACTATGCCAAAGCCTTTGACTGTGTGGATCACAAGAAACTGTGGGGAATTCTGAAAGAGATGGGAATACTAGATCACCTGACCTGCCTCTTGACAAACCTATGTGCAGGTCAGGAAGCAACAGTTAGAACTGGACATGGAACAACAGACTGGTTCCAAATAGGAAAAGGGGTACGTCAAGGCTATATATTGTCACCCTGCTTATTTAACTTCTATGCAGAGTGCATCATGAGAAATGCTGGGCTGGAAGAAGCACAAGCTGGAATCAAGATTGCCAGGAGAAATATCAATAACCTCAGATATGCAGATGACACCACCCTTATGGCAGAAAGTGAAGAGGAACTAAAAAGCCTCTTGATGAAAGTGAAAGAGGAGAGTGAAAAAGTTGGCTTAAAGTTCAACATTCAGAAAATGAAAATCATGGCATCTGGTCCCATCACTTCATGGGAAATAGATGGGAAAACAGTGGAAACAGTGTCAGACTTCATTTTGGGGGGCTCCAAAATCACTGCAGATGGTGATTGCAGCCATGAAATTAAAAGACGCTTACTCCTTGGAAGGAAAGTTATGACCAACCTAGATAGCATATTAAGAAGCAGAGACATTACTTTATGAACAAAGGTCCGTCTAGTCAAGGCTATGGTTTTTCCTGTGGTCATGTATGGATGTGAGAGTTGGACTGTGAAGAAGGCTGAGCACCAAAGAATTGATGCTTTTGAACTGTGGTGTTGGAGAAGACTCTTGAGAGTCCCTTGGCCTGCAAGGAGATCCAACCAATCCATTCTAAAGGAGATCAGTCCTGGGTGTTCTTTGGAAGGAATGATGCTAAAGCTGAAACTCCAGTACTTTGGCCACCTCATGCAAAGTGTTGACTCACTGGAAAAGACCCTGATGCTGGGAGGGATTGGGGGCAGGAGGAGAAGGGGACAACAGAGGATGAGATGGCTGGATGGCATCACTGACTCGATGGATGTGAGTTTGAGTCAACTCCGGGAGATGGTGATGGACAGGGAGGCCTGGCGTGCTGTGATTTATGGGGTCGCAAAGAGTCAGACATGACTGAGCGACTGAGCTGAACTGAAGCGAACTGATTGATACTGATACTGGTACTCTTCTCACGCATTTCGTGACAACTCTTCTGGTAAAATATTACTTCCCTCTTCTAGTTGTAATACCCAGTGTCTTCCCACACAATGTCACCAAATCCATTCCTCACACTATCTCCTCATCCATCCCCTCCTTTGTTTCCCTATTACTTTCTATTGGGCTTCCCTGATGCAGAATCTGCCTGCAAAGACACAGGAGACACAGGCTTGATCCCTGGGTCAGGAAGATCCCCAGAGGAGGGCATGGCAACCCACTCCAGTATTATTGCCTATAGAATCCCATGGACAGGGGATTCTGGCAGGGTACAGTCCAAAGGGTCACAAAGAGCCAGACATGACTAAACAACTAAGTGCCTCCTATTGGGATGACATATAACGAGTCCATCTGGCTTTCGGGTTGCTCTTTCTTTTGATATCCAGATATAGTTCTCAGAACTGCAGAACGGCCAGCCCAATATTTCAGAAAATCAGCTACAGGATGCTTCCCCTGAGGGAGAGCCAGTCACCTCTCTCCTCAAACCCCTGGTCCAGGATCCTCCCAATCAGCCCTGACCCTCTTGTCCACTCTTTACAACCCTTTATCCTTTGCACACTCGCTGTTCTTGCCTCTTCTCTCCATCAGTCGCTGTCAACAGAAGTCCATGTTGCATGGACTAATGCTGAAGGTGTGGAAAACTTGGAAAGGAATTATGCAGTACATCATAAAATCTAACTCAGGCATCACTGCTGCTAATATCCATTCGTAAGGAATCCTTACCTGGCCAAGTTCCTGGGCATACCTTTAGAATGGAGTTCCAGCTACCACTTCCTCTCTTCCTCACCCACCAAAAGAAAACTCAATCTTCTGCAATATTATGAAAAAGAAAACAACCCACCAAAACTCTACAGTAATTCAGCCATCTTGAAGTACAGGTATGCCTGTAGTCAGGTTTTTTAGTATCATTTTTTTTTAATTTAGTAAAAACTTTTAATGACATAAAAATGCAAAAAGAAATAATGATATAAAAATGCAAAATTACTGGAGCATTATTTATTAAAAGTCGGAGTATGTAAATATGATGTAACAGCATTCAGTTCTTTAAGGTTATTGTGCTATCTCTAAAAGGAGCAGCCTCTGAGCAGGTATTTGCAGCACCTTTCAGTTGTGGGAAAATTGCTTATTATGTAATGTTAGAGAAAACTAGGATCCAAATGGTATACAGAGTGTGATTTCAACTCTGTAAAAAATCTGGAAGAAAGTGTGCCAGATTATCAATAGGAATTACAGGAATATGGGTGTTTGCTATTTTATTGCTTCAGTTTTCTGTGCTTTTTAAGCCCACTGGATAATCACTGTCTTTTAAGACCATGCACACCATTGAGATTTGCATACACCAACACCTGCCTGACAGATGTAAGACTGTTTTCAGGCTGAGGTTTAACCTAATTCAGAGGAAATATCTCATTCCATAAGACTCGGCTCAGACATCACCTGTGAAGCCCTCTATGCCCACCCATCTTCCTCCCACTGAGCAATTGGTTGCTTCTTCTTCCACCTCCAAACTATAATACTCTGTACAACCCTTTTTAATACTTCTCACATCTGTATCAGTCAGGGTCTGTATCAGCTTATTACAAAGAAGCAGTATGGGAGGAAATCACAAAAGATGGTGCATCCGCAGGGAACAGGAGGGGCTGGTACCCCCTCTAGCCTGAAAGGGTAACAGGAAGGAGTGGTTCTCAGAGCCTGGCAAAGGAATGAGAGGAATGCTTGGCAGGAATTGGAACCAGTCTATAGCAAACCCTCAGGAAAGGAGCAAATTCACTCTCTTGGCTTCTTCCAAAAGTCTACTGGTGTTTGTCAAGGGCCAAATCCAGCTGGAAGCCAAGGAGCAAGAAAGCCCTATAACGTGACCTGTAGAGGGAAGCCTCCCAGGAAGAAAGCAGAGAGAAAGATGGTGAGTGGACCTGGGTGAGTGGACCTGGAGGGATAAACCAAAGATCCAGTACAGTCACACAATTTTTGATTTACAGGTGCAGCCCCAGTGTCTGTTACCTGAGGTCTCTCTTTCCCTTAATATTGCAAAGCATGCAATATTTCAGTGCATGGACTGAATTTGCAAAGTCCAGACTCCTTCCATTTTCTCTCCAGTGGATTTCAGGGGATGAAGCTTCTCCTGAGCTGGGCCTTACTTCATTCTGCCTGGTTCCTCCATCTGCCCTCCTCTCACTAGACCACTTCCTCCCGTGCTGGACACCACCCTTCTTCCTTCCTCTTTCTCAAAGCAGTATGAATCTGTGGATTATTGTATGTATCAGACATCTCACTGAGGGATAGGGGACAGAGTGGGTAGTTGCAGCACAGTGTAAGGAACAACGTCAAACCCTTTTGAAACATTCTTTCATAAATATTTATCAATCATTCTCTACTGTGAAGAATTTCTCATTTGTGCTCACCACCATCTTCCAGGAACCCCATGCCCTCAAGGGCCTTCTCCTTCTCATGAAAAACCTCCAAAACCCTAAACTCTGTAACACTCTTGTCTAAATCTTGAGATATTTTACTGCAATGGTTTTAAAAAGTCAAATTGGATTACTTTCTAAATAAAAAGTTTTATTGGAACCAGGACCAGAATTAGGGTGAGGAAAATAAGATAAGATTATACACTTGCAGGATCAGATTCTCTCTTCCTTTAAAATTTGCACCCTTTGTTCATCATGGACTTTTTTATTTTTTAAGTGTTACATTCTAATAGTATTTATCTTGATCACTAAGTTTTTTGGCATCCCCTTCTTTCTGCATCTAAGGCAAATGTTTCACATCCCTTTGTCCTGACCTTGCCAGTTCAGAAGAAGAGGGAAGGGCTCATCTTTCCACATTAAACATTCCCATTAAAGTGCTTTTCCAAACCAAAAGCTAACTCTTTTCCAAACAGAATTTTGAAAACTGCCAGTCAGTGTGTGTGTGTGTGTGTGTGTGTGTGTGTGTGTGTGTGTGTGTGTTTTGGCCACGCCACGCAGCATGTGAGATCTTAGTTCCCCACCAAGGACCGAACTTGTAAAACAGGGTTGTATTAGAAGCTCAGTGTCTTAACCACTAGACCACCAGGGAAGTCCCCAAACTCCTGCCAAATTTGAGAATAATTTCTTCCTGCTATCCCTCCCCATTAGACCATGAGATCCTCCAAGAAAGAAAATGATAGAAAATGCTGCTTTCCTGTTTCTGTATCCCAAGTGCCTATATTAATAGATGAATTATAAATATTTACTAAATATAGGACCTAGGGCAAAAATTTGTAAGTTAGGTCAGTTCGTTACTTGTTGAATCTATTCAGAGCTTTTCTTTTCCACGCTGAAATGAAAAATCTTAGAAAACTAGCTGGCAAAGTTTTAAAGAGCCTTCAATCTAATCTTTTCATTTCACACATTAGGAGACAGAGGCTTATTTCCATGGTTATATTTGCAAGCAATTTGCCCATGATTTACCAAGAGTCACTAGCATTTCCTACTGTCAGAGTGACATCCTACCTGAATAATTTTGACAGCCTCCCAGTGGGAAGATAGGAGTAAAAATTTCCAGGAGTTCAGGAAGCCCCCCCACCACCATTATAACACTATTATTTCTCCTAATAGAAACCTAAGTACGGGCACAGAAAGTGAAGCGCATCATGTGAGCACACACACGAGATGGGAAGTGGGAAAATTCCTGCCACAACCTAATGACCTGAGTCAGAACCAGAGTTTGAGACACAGAAATACAAACATTAAACGAAACTTTTCTATCCAAGCCAGAATACGTGTTTGCCTAAGGTAAAGGCATGCGTCTAAGAGCTACAGAGAGAAGGACACCGGTGCTAAGGAAAGTTTGCTTCTTTACAATGAACTCATTGTGTCAAACTGCTGAAGCACCCAGCAAGCTGACAAGGGTCCCTTCACCCCTGTGCCCAGGACAGGCTGGCCAAAGGACATCTAGGGTGACAAGCCGCAAACAGTCAGCACTAATCTCTTATCCCGGAATAGCCCAAAGAACCCGTCCAACCTGACTGGCTGCCCTTCAGAAACGCCTTTGGAATTCTTTGTTCAGTCCTGCTTGGTTTACACTGGACTGTCTCTCCTGGGACTTCTCTGGTGACCTGATCTCCGGCCACGACAACATCGCCCAAGAGATCCACCAGCCCCCAGATTTGCCCAGCAGGCGACACTAATAAGATCCAATGAGAAGCAACGCATTCAAAACAGACGAGAAATGCATTCACACACAAGTCAGAGTTGCCACAAAGTCTCTTCTTCCTCACCACATTCCCCAGGCAGAAAAGAGGTCAAACCGACCTTGAAGGAGAAACGGCCTTTTTTGATCAGTTACCATGGCAACACCAGCCTTGTCTCCCTAGGGCACCTGCCCCTGGGGCTTGCACCTGCCAGCTGGTAGCCAGAGTGGCCCAGCAGCCTTAGTTCCCTGACACGGGGCTCATTTCACCAACAAAGGTGGCGGCAGTGCCAGTTGGCTTCATGCTATGGATACCTGCCCACTAAGCATTGGCCTGGACATCGGGGACTTTCACAAAGGCCAGCCAACAGCTGGCAGGCAGGCACCACCAGGTCACTGTCATTCTGGGCTGAATTGGAGACAAAGGCTCTGTCTGTAACATGGTATCACCCCCGCCCCCCCACCCCACCGCCAACCCCCTGCCCCCGGTGTTTTATTTTCAGCTCCACGTCCCTTCCTATGGGAGGACAATGTGGCTGAAGACGCCTTTCTTGGCTTTTTGTTCCTTTAGCATTAACCTGCCTGTGTATGCTGCTAAGGAAAAGCTCCCCTGTCCCATGTCTCATTTTACTGCAAATCAGAAAGTCACCCTCAGCCAGTGGTTCAGATTTGGAGCTGGTAACCCGAAGCCACATCAGACTTCCCCACCCTGGCTCCACACCAAGGCCTCGGAGGATTTCTTGTCACATGAGGTTAGTGGAGTTTCACATCCTCTAAAGCAAATCTCTGTTGAAACTCTCGAGTCTCACATGGCTTCAGCTCAAAACAACCACCCCACTCAGCTGCTCCCGAACTGTTTCAAGCATCGAATCAAGAGACTTGGGTTCTTGTTCAGCTTAGTCTACATAACCCTGAGCCATCACTGGTCCTCTATCCTTCATATGGAAAATTAAGGGCCAATACAGCTGTCATTAGGGTCCCTTTCAACTCTTTCCTAAAAAAAAACCTTCATTTTCCCTTTTTCCCTACTACTTTCTAAATATATTGCTAACCTGATTCTCTGAAAATGTGAAAATGAATAGACATTATTTTAGTTTAAAAAATAAATGGATATACATAACAATATAAATGAATTTCAAAATTTCAATGAAAGAAGTCTCATGGAAAGTTCTAGAATAAACTCAACTAATTTACAGTAAAAAGAAATATAGGAAAGCGGTAGCCTCTGGGAGTGAGGTGGGAGCAGGGACTCCCTGGAGAGAGGCCTGAGGAACTTTCTGAGGTGAAGACTATATTTTATATCTGGATAAGGGTTTGGGTCACACAGGTGAAAGCCTTTGTCAAAACTCATAGAATGCTCTTCTTGAGACAGATTGATAAAGGGATGAAGAGATAGGTAATAAAATAATTCTAACAAAATGTTCATTGTAGAATTTAAGTGGGCATATAGGTGTTCACGGTGTAATTCATTCACTTTTCTGTATATTTCAAAATCTTCACAATAAAATATTGGGGGTAGGGGAATATGCTATAACAAATTACAAAATTCCCTTCCCACCCACTCTCTCCCTCTTTCTTGACTGTCATCTTTTTTCCCACGAAATGAGCCAGTGGAAATGGCAGTATTTATTGACCTGAGTGGACAATTCAACAGAGCTCTGTGATGAGTAATTCTTTTATCACTGCCCATGGCCTTCAAGGAAGGGGGACACAAGTTCTGCACATCCAGAGCCCTTCCTTCCACCTCACCTTCCACAGCACAATGATCAGAAATGGGTTTCCTGTGAGGCTGGCTACCCGCCCACATCAGGGGTTGGTCTCTCTTTACCCCGCATGAATCTCTGTTCTGATTTTCAACATCCTAACAGCCTTAGAATGAATACATGGCAATTATGACATTTAATTCCAAATGAAATGGGAACATAACATTTTTAGAATCACTCTGGAGGTATGTCAATTACCAAGAGACAAATTACAAACACATCTTTTACTAGACTCACTATGCTGCTACCCTACCATAAATGGAAATATCATAAATATGTTCCTGAAACACTGACTTTCTTGACCACTTCCCTTTAAGACTCTCAAAACACATTCTTCTTTGTTCCTTCTCAACTTGATTTCTTCTCCCTGAAAATCTTTAAGCCAAACCCACACAAAAGAGCTTATGTTACTAATGTCTTTGCAGACACCATCGGAGACCTAATTCACAGCTAATTTCTTTGGGGGGAAAGAAATTAAAGAAAATAAAAAAAATACTAAGAAGGCAGAGTAAATCTATTTCCTCAGGGTAGAATTCATGATTTTTGTCTATTATTCTCATTGGCAAGTGAATAAAATCTGACAGAAATACACATATATTGAGTATCAGATATGATCAAGGCCTTGGTTACCCAAGGGATTAGTTTCTTCACTCCAAACCAGTGTATAGTCTAATCCAGTGGAGGATTTCAAATATAAGCTTATACAAAGTTGAACAGTAAAATATTCAGATACTTATTCCATGCAGCAGTGGAAAAGGTGTCCAAACTGCGTAAACAATGAACCAAGGACTGGATGGTGGGAACTCTGGGAATTTAAGAAAGGACCTAACACCTCTGACAGGAGTGGAGGTCAGAGGTCTTAATTATAAGAATTGGATTTCAGCTATGTCTGGAAGAATAGGTAGGATTTGGGAAATGCAAGAAGGGGAAAGACCACCTTGGGAAGGTAAGATTGGTAATTAAAGGGGCACTTCTGTTCTCAGTACTTGAACTCCAAAGCATCATCCCATTTATTTACTTTAATAAACAAGTAAAGCCATAATATGTCAGATATTGATAAGTGCCATGGACAGGAGGTGTCAACTGAAGGGGTAAGGAGGGTGGTTGCTATGTTTTATATTTAAGATGGTCTTGCTGATAACCTGGGATGAAAGAAATGAGAGGGCAAGTTTTGTTTGTATCTGGAGGAAGCACTTTTCAAGCAGAGAGTCAATAGTGCAAAGACCTAAGCAGGAAGAGGATCTACTTGAAACAGCAAGAAAACCAGTGTGGCTACAGCAGAATGGGTGCAGGTACAGTGGAAGGGGATGGTGTCTGAAAGTGGTTGATGCCAATTACGTGAGGTCTTTTAGAGCAATGGAGGGGCTCTGCTTTGTATGGAAGGTGAGATGTCAAGATGTGGAAGGTACGGAACAGATGAGTGACAGGGTCTGATTTCCATTTAAAAGAATCACACGACATACATGCTGAAAAACAATTGTAGTCTCTTATTGGCTATGACAATAATCCATGTGAGAGATGATCATGGCTTGAACTATGATGGTAGTGGTCAAGATGGTAAGAAGGAGGAAGATTCTTAGAGGTTCAAGCCATGGGACTTCTTGGTGAATTGGACATGGGGTATGAGGAAAAGAGAAGAATCCATGACTTCGAGCTTTTCCTCTTGAGCAGCTCTTGGGAAGAATTGCTTTTTGCTAAAATGAGAAAGACTATGGGAGTAGTGGTTATGGTTTGCAGGGGAGAGGATCATGAATCATGAGTTTAATACCAACTTGTTAGAGTGGAGATGCTTTTTAGGTACCCAATTAATAGATACATCATATTACAGACATCCTATTAGAGATGTGTGTCAACTATGCAGTTGAATATACAATAGAATTCAGAGCTAAAATCCAGCCTGGAGATCCAAATGTTGATGTTGTTAGCATCTGGATGATATTGAAAGCCATGAGATCAAATGAGATCATAGTGAAGGTGGATAAAAAAATAAAAGAGGAGCCTTGAGACACTTCAGTGTTTGGAGGTCTGTGAGATAAGGAGGAACCAGCAAAGAAAGAGGAGGAAGGGACCAACAGAGATACAAAGATCAGAGACCAGTACCCCAAGTTAGGTGAGCTATCAGCATATCCAAAGCTGCTGGCTCTGGATGCAAAATGAATATAATAGGCAAAGCAAAAAGTAGCTACCTGTGTCTCCTGCTGTGACACCTACATGCATGCGTGCTCAGTAGTTCAGTTGTGGCTGACTCTTTGCAGTCCGTGGACTGTAGCCCTCCAGGCTCCTCTGTCCTTGGGATTCTCCAGGCAAGAATACTGGCGTGGGTTGCCATTTCCTCCTCCTGGGGATCTTCCCACCCCAGGAATCAAACCTACATCTTCTGCGCCCCTATTACCTCCACAGCCTCCTGTTAATAGTAATAACAGAAGAATAGTAATAATTAAGAACTACCACCTATTGAGTGTCAATCAAATTCCAAGGATTGTGCTTTGGCAAATCTTGCTTGCCAACTCTGATAGATAGATAGTAGCTGTTGCTGCTGCTAAGTCGCTTCAGTTGCGTCCAACTCTGTGCAACCCCAGAGACGGCAGCCCACCAGGCTACCCCGTCCCTGGGATTCTCCAGGCAAGAACACTGGAGTGGATTGCCATTTCCTTCTCCAGTGCATGAAAGTGAAAAGTGAAAGGGACATCGCTCAGTCGGGTCCGACTCTTAGCGACCCCATGGACTGCAGCCTACCAGGCTCCTCCGTCCATGGGATTTTCCAGGCAAGAGTACTGAGGTGGGGTGCCATTGCCTTCTCCTGATAGTAGCTACTTAGGTCATTGTGTTAAGGAGTCTGAGACTGCTTCTTAGCTTAAAGTAAAGGATTGAGTTGCAGGACTTCTCTGGTGGTCCAGAGGTTAAGAATCCACCTTGTCATGCAGGGGACAGGGGTTTGATCCCTGGTCAGGGAGATAAGATCCCACATAAGATCCCACATTCCAGATAAGATGCCACAGAGCAACTAAGCCTGTGTGCCACAACTCCTGAACCCGTGCACTCTGGAGCCTGTGTGCCACACACAACTAGAGAACCTGTGTGCTGCAATGAAAGATCCCCCATGACATTAAAAATAAAAAAGATTCCTGCCATGGACATTGAAGAACTGGCCTCCTATTTGCCAGTTATTCATGATCCCTGTAATAAGACTTTACATACATTTTCTATAGGGTCCACAACCCTTCAGTGGTGCTGTAATGAACACCATGGTACAAAGGCAGGAACATAGTTCAGGAAAGTTTATTGCTTGCCCTGAGTTGGCACAGCTAGATATGGCAAAGGGGAGACCTGGCCCACGTCAGCTAGCCTTTGTCCCATGCTGCACTTTCCCTCCCCATAAGAAAAGTGCACAGAATTTCAGATTCCCTCAGGTACACCCCTTCTAATTGAAACCTATGCCACAGAGAGCATATAATGAAAGGTATACACTTCAAAAGTAATGGTTCCTTCATGCTTATATAGAATATGGTCCAGCTGGATCCATAAACTCATTTAGAGAGATATGTTTGCAAATTTAAGTACAAGAGGAAAAGGAACAAAACATGACACAGAAGTAGTCAAAGTGATTTTAGCAGAAGTTTTTTTCAATCTAGGGCAGTTGAAGATGACACAAGTAAGAGCAATCATTAAAAATATGACTATTATTTTGTCTTCATCATTCCCATAGCAACCTAGTAGTATTGCCTGCCAAAAAATAACTCAGTAGGCACCAAGAATTCTCAGCTTCTCTTTTAGCACCAAGCCCTTCCCACAGTCATTTATATTAACATTTGCAAAAGATTTATTTCCTTTTGATTCAAATAATTCCACATTCCCAAGAATATCTGGACTGGAGCATGGCCAGTTGCCTGCAGGGCCTGCAGCCGTCTCCCTGGTCCTGGGTAGCTCCCTGGGTGCGCATGAATGGCTCATTGTTAAAGACAAACCCACCGCAGAAAACACAAAACACAGAAGAGGAATCAGTCTCCTGTTCTGAGGACTAGTCTGGATTTTGAGCAATGAAACTGAGTGGGCGTGGCAAGCACCTAAGGCTGTTGTGCGTCAGTAATAGATGCCTCTCAGCAGGCTTAGGGCTCCTCTGAGATGCTGCCCCAGGTCACCATCAACAATTCATCCAGGAGATTCTGAAGCCAGATCCTTCCAAGGAGCCATGCAGAAGGCTAGAGCAGACACAAAACTGAAAGTCATCTTCATCACCCCTCGGAATCTGTTAAGCACCAACTGTAAGCAGGAGGAAACATTATTCAGAGAAAATGGAATGGAGGTCATCTTCCAATGGTGTATATGGCTTGACCCACTGACCAAAAATCCAAGCAAAGTGTGACCTTTAGCCTCTTATATGATGGAGACTAGGAACCCATATTTTGCTCTGATTTTTGCTATTAGCTTTCTGCATATATTGTTTTCTCTCTCCCAGCTAATAGCACACTTTGGGGAAAGATCCAACTGCCCACTTCAAAGTCTCTTAAAATAGAAGATTAAAAAGTGCTATAATTTTAGCATTTCTTGAAATTGATCAACCTTTCACTAAATTCAGTTGCAGACTAGAGTAACTGCTTTCCTGATGTAAACTTTCTACATTTAGACCATGTTTATTATTTCAGAGATATATTGAAAAATGCCACAATTAATGCTTGATGAGTATAATTTAGTAACCACATGCCTATAGTTCAGATATGGCTATTTTCAAAAAGTTACACTTTCTGATACATATTTAGACTTTTTACTGTCTTTATTTGAGCCATTTCTTTTTTAAATTCACTTATTTTTAATTGTAGGATAATTGCTTTACAATATTGTGTTAGTTTCTGCCATACATCAACATGAATCCAGCCTTAGGTATACATATGTTCCTTCCCTCCTCCTGATTTTCTATCCCACATCCCCACCCCCACCCCCGCCTCCTGCCATCCCACCCCCTTAGGTTGTCACAGAGCACCAGGCTAAGCTTCCTGTGTTATATAGAAGCTTCCCATTAGCTATCTATTTTAAATATGGTAATTTATATATTTCAATCCTACTTTCTCAATTCGTCCCATCTGCTCCTGCCCCTGCTGTGTCCATAAGTCTGTTCTCTATGTCTGAGTCTCTATTCTTGCCTTGCAAATAGGCTCATCAATTCTACATATATGCATTAATATACTATATTTGTTTTTCTCTTTCTGACTTAACCTCAGTCTATAATAGCCTCTAGGTTCATCCACCTCATTAAAACTGAAGACTACCATATTTCAAGATAAAATTTTCATATCACATTACTTCTCCCAGCTCTCAAAAACCCACCAAAACATATCAGGGAAAAGCAATGAAGTGATCCAGAAACAATAGACTAATTCAGCTATGGTCATAATTCATTTATCTGCAAAAACAATAGCTATATCTGCTCAAGTGAACAATATATCTGACTTTATGCCTTGGAGAAAAATAAACCTAACTTGTTAAAACATGCCTCTCTCTTTCAACTACCCTACTTAACATTCTGCAAATAAGGCAAAAAAAAAAAAAAAGACAAGCTATATGAAGTCTAAACTTCTACCCTGTGGACATATCTCCATCTTCATTGAGGCCATTAATATATTAAAAACACTGATGAAGGGCTAGTTGTTGGGTAAAGTCATTTTTCCCTTGACATTTATTATCAGTAGAAAAGTTTTTCTGTTTTAATACCCACATTCTGGCATATAATTACTGTAATAAAGTCTATTTCACTCTGGGTGACTGCTGCCAGTATTATGAAATCATGGCAATGGTTGTAAAAATAAGGGAGGTCACAACCTTTCCACACACACACACACCCACTCTGCAGCTGATATTAAATAGCTTTGGTGGGAAAATGCAGACCTTTAAACTTTCTCTACCAAACTCAATGCATTCTGTATTTAACTTCTTCTTTAAAACGGTTTGTGTTATAAGAACTCAAAAACTGCGTATGGCCATGGGGGGGAGAAAAAGAAGAAGAAGAAACTTATGCTTAATTAGTTATTAAGTCCAACTTGGATATAGAACAATAACAACCATTTCTTTGTGCTATTTTTAATGATATGCATTACATGCATTGGCCTGTCTATTGCCCCGACTGTTCCAGCCTCAATCCAGGTTTACTAGTACATTGTTGGAAAAGACAGCATTGGGAAAAGTATCCATTTCAATGTTTTGCATTTTGATAGAGATAATAATGCCTAACAGCGTAAATTCCCTCTAAATCCTTAAACCACCACCATGGCTTCCTGACAACAAGACAGTCAACCTCAAAGTACATCAGACACTGTACAACATCCTCCTTACACCCCCAGCAGTACTCAGTATTTTGATTCACCCTCTCTGGGCTTAACCTGCTCAAATATTTAAATCCAATTGCTTTCAACTATTGTCTTACGTAACTGTTGGATGTAATTTCTCGATTCAAGTCAAGCTAATTCAGGATCATAATAAGGACAGATAGGCCCAGAAAGAGTATCTTGTGCATTTAAAAAAAATTTTCCATATGGAATAGGAATTTCTTTAGGGAGGATCTAAGGAAACACTGATTTTAAAAGTAGAGTTTTGGCTTTCCAAATTCAAATAACCTTGAGTAAAGATACTGCTTGGGAGATCAGAAGATCAGGATCTCTCTTTGCTCTTGGAATGGGAAATCCCTAGAAACCATTGTCTTTCAAAGCAACAAAGAGAAATATGGATGCAAATAGAATGTTGGAGAACAGGTGTGTTAGACCAACAAGAGAGTACCAACAGAGTACCATACAGAGAAAGCCAACCCTGGGACTGCCACTTACCCCTGTTTCGATCAGAATTCTGCTGTCATCTACTTTATTTCCTGGCCTTATGTGTCAGGTTTTGTTTAGGGAGGAAGTGAAGTGAAGTGAAGTGAATTTGCTCAGTCATGTCCTACTCTTTGTGACCCCGTGAACTATAGCGCACCAGCCTCCTCCATCCATGGGATTCTCCAGGCAAGAATACTGGAGTGAGTTGCCATTTCCTTCTCCAGGGGATCTTCCCGATCCAGGGATCAAACCTAGGTCTCCCGCATTAGGAAAAGACCTATAATAACCACATTGGAAAACAGTTTGAGGCATGCACACCCTTTGACCAGCAATTCTGCTCCTAGATAAGTCTCCTGGAGAAATCTGTACCTATGTGCCCAGACTGCATGTCTAGGAATGTTCACAGCACTATTGGAACGTTCATAGCACATACAGAGTCATAATGGCTCCAAACCAGAAGCAACTTGTGTCCATCCTTAGTACAATGGATTAATACATTGTGGTGAATTCGTACAATGGAAAACCATACAGCAGTAGAAATTAATAAGCCAGAGATTTGTGCCAAAACCTGGATGAAACTTGCAAACATAAGGCTGTATGAAAAAGGCAAGACACACACAAAAAAACCACATAGAATTATTCCATTTATGTAAAATTTTTAAACCAACAATATTAATCTATACTGTTTAAAGATGTACATACAGGCAATAAAACTTGCTGCTGCTGCTGCTAAGTCGCTTCAGTCGTGTCCAACTCTGTGCGACCCCATAGATGGCAGCCCACCAGGCTCCCCCGTCCCTGGGATTCTCCAGGCAAGAACACTGGAGTGGGTTGCCATTTCCTTCTCCAATGCATGAAAGTGAAGTCGCTCAGTCATGTCTGACTCTTAGCGACCCCATGGACTGCAGCCTACCAGGCTCCTCCACCCATGAGATTTTCCAGGCAAGAGTACTGGAGTGGGGTGCCATCGCCTTCTCCGGGCAATAAAACTTAGGAAGAAGCAAATAAATGATTTTCACAAAAGTCTGAAGACTATTTCCTTTGTGGGATGAGATAAAGTTGTAATCACAACTCAAGATGGGAACTACAGGAAACTTCTGGGATGATAATAATGCTTTGTTCCTCATCCTTCAAAATTTTTCTATATGGATATTTTATCTTTTACTTCAAAATTGGAAAAAAAACCAAACACCACTCTTAAAAAAGAGAAGTTTGAAAATTCACTTCTTCATGGCAAAGATAAAGACCTGGAGGTCAGGGAGATTAAGTCAATTGCCCATTTTTTCTGACACCTACCATGCAGCTCAGTCACAGAGCCTCTTCTCCAGTGCGTTGGGCAGGGGTATATATACATTCTGAAGACTCAGAGGGCCTGTCATTGCCGCATTCATTTCTTCAGTCCAGTTTGCAAACTGACCCACTCCTTTCCCTCCCTCAGCATCTCTCCTTGTGGGTCCACAGCCAACATCCACCTCTGAGCTCCCTGGACAGATGTGTACATGATACATGAATTCACAGATAGATACACACACCCACTGTACCATGTACCCTCTCTTAGGTCTACCAGGAGTGACAATATTTCATATTTAATCTATAACCTAAAACCTATCATACTTTGCATGTTACAGATATCTAAAACCAAAATAAAGCTTGTTAACTACTAATATTAAATTTAATGCATCTATAGATACTTTTCAAATTGTTAGTCATTCAGTTGTATCTGACCCTGTGGGATCCCATGGACTGTGGCCTGCTAGATTCCTTTGTGCACGGAATTCTCCAAGCAAGAAAAGTGGAGTAGATTGCCATTTCCTTTTCCAGGGGATCTTTCCAACCCAGGGATCAAACTTGGGTCTTCTGCACTCCAGGCAGATTCTTTACCGTCCAAGCCACTGCTTTTTAAGCATCCCTCTGATAAACTGTGGGAGGGACAGTACAAGTTGTAGTCTTGCCATTTGAGGATTCTTTTCCTGAACTACTTCAGAGCTGCACAGAATATACTACTTTCATAGTGGAGTTAAAAAAAAAAACTTTATTATCCCCTTTCTTTCTAAAAAAACAATCAGTTGCTGAAAAAATATTTAGCCAGAAATTTTTTAGAAAGTAAAATTGTGAATTAAGAAATTCTAGGGAAGGCATTGCATACAGATACAAAAAATAAGATGATTTTAAAGCTTATGCAGGAGTCTATTACTAAATCTCTCTGAGTCAGTGGTATTATTGGACGTTTTTTCATATTTAAAGATTTATTTTCTTACAGAAGTGGGAGCAGTTTTAGGCTGACAGCAAAACCGAGAGGAAGATGCAGAGATTTCCCATTTACTTCCTGTTCCTACAAAAGCATATCCTTCCCCGTTATCAACACCCCCCCACACACAAGAGTATTCTGTTTGTTACAACTGATAAACCTCCATTGGCACATTATCACCCAAAGCCCATAGTTTATATTAGGGTCCACTCTTGGTGTTGTACAGTCTACGGGTTTGGACAAGTGTGTAATGACATGTATTCATCATTATAGCATTATCACACAGAGTCTTCGCAGTGCCCCAAATATCCCTTGTGATCCACCCATTTATCCCTCCCCTTTCCTTTAACCCCTAGTAATCACTGACCTTTTTATAGTATCCTTAGTTTTGCCTTTTCTAGAATAGTATATAGTTGCAATCAAACAGTACACAGCTCTTTTCAGATTGGTTTCTTTCACTTAGATATATTCATTTCAATTTCTTTCATGTTTTTTCATGGCTTGATAGCTCATTTCTTTTTAGCACTGAATAATATTCTGTTGACTGGATGTACTTCGGTTTATTCATTCATTTACTGAAGGACATCTTAGCTGCTTCCAAGTTTTGGCAGTTATGAATAAAGCTGCTATAAACACCCTATGTAGGTTTTTGTGAGGACATATGTTTTCAAATCATGGAGTTAATGCCAAAGAGCACAACTGCTGAATTGTATGGGAAGAGTATGTTTGGTTCAAAAAAAGAAAAAACACCAAACTCTCTTCCAAAGTGACTGTACCATTTTGCATTGAACCAAAAACTTCAGATTTGACAAGGTATATGTAGAAAAGTGAAGCTTTATCTCATACATGAGGAATTCTAAGATATTTCTCCTAAATACCAGAACTACAGAAGAAGCTAAAAATCCAAGATAGACAATCCCACCAAGCAGAGCAAAAGCACAGAAGGGAAGAACAGGTAAAAACATAGGCAACAGAAGAAAAATATTACATAAGAAAAACCAAATAAAGGGATTGAGGACTTTCCTCCGAATAAACTTGCTGTCCTTCTCAAAGGAGCCCTATGTAAGTCAGAGTTTTCCAGTCACGGATAAATAAGAAGGAACTATCATTTCAAGAAGAACTGGCCATAGGGTAAAAAAACGCTTTTGTCAGAAGAACGGCAGTATTTCCAATCTTAAACCTTATCAGTAGAAGGACAATGTAACCAAAGACATCTGAAGAAGTCAAAATCCTGTGTGTGTCATGCTGGTACCATGCCAGTAGCAGATAAAGCAAAACAAGAGGCGTGGTTGTTTTTCTTTTTTTTTCTTTGAAACAACTCCATGCACAAAGATTTGGTTTCCACCTTCAGTAGGATGAACTCATTTAGTTAAGATTCCAGACCATACCACTTCTTAAAAAATAATTCTCAGGAAATTTGCTCTCTGGTTCTCTAGTCTGTGCCTGACAGTTTAATCCCCATCCTTTACCATGCTGCTCCAGCCCAACAGCCCATGGTGAGAGCCTCTTGGCTTTGAATTCCTGGGACCCATCACTCGTATGAACTCACTGTCACAGAGCACCGCATAGGGGCTTCAGCATTCCCCAAGCAGGCATGGTTTGTTTCCCCACCCAGATTCAAATGTCATGGGAGACGGACTTCTTGTGCTTTCTTGCGCATCCCCTACCACAGTGCTGAGCTCTCAACAGAGGCTCAAACCTTCCCCAGTGGTTCATCACTCCATGCAGTCTTCCTATCTGCAGCTCAAAATCACCAGAATTAAATTCCCTTACAGCACCACCCACCATGGGAGTCATGGCTCCCCCGACCTCTGTTCTTCCAATGCCTTCTCTTTCTCTATTTTACTTTAAAAGCAGATGGTGGACAGAAACAAATATCACATCCAGGTCTGCGAGTGTGCATTTTAGGAAAACAGCAGCTCTCAACACTAGGATACAGAGCAAGTCACCACTAAACTTTAACATACCCTGATGGTAACACAGCTTATAAATGGTGATAAGCATCTGGGCAGGATCACTGGGAACAACAAAGCAAATCAAGGAGCAGATTGACGCTTTCATAGTAATTTGGAATTGGACTGTCAAAGCTTTCAGGAGTACTGTTTATTCTGCTCTAATGGGATATGTAGATTCCTGAAAATAATCTGGTTTGTCAAACATTGTGATATTGAAAAAACTGACTTTGTGGAAGGGGAAGATATGGAGATTAGGATTAAAGTTTCAGTCACAACAACCAACAGTAGAGAAATTTTACAATTACAAGTAAATATTATTATCTTAACCTAAAACGTATATATCCATTGATTAAAGATGACAACCCACACTCAAATGTTTCATTCCACATACTCAGGAATTTCTCAGTCTTTTCCATGTCCTTTAACTTTTATTTTGAATTCTGTGTGTTGAGCTCCTAGTCTTCAATCAAAGAACAAAGGAATATAAACCAAATGGCAGAACAACTCAACAAGGAGACACACAGCAGCGTCTTCCCAGGCTGTACAGGACCATAACTTTTCTCCCCCTTCTTGGGGTCCTAGTCCCTTAATCACCCACTACAATCAAAGGTAGTTGCATAATGCAACAATGCTCCTTGATTAATAAAATACCTCATATCTAATTTCCATTATGAAAACTCCTAATAGAGGAAAAATGGTTGGACTCCAGGTTCAAAATTAAATTGGGGCTTTTCACATCAATCACTGGCTTCCTGGGGCCACATCCGTGATGTTTCTGCAAGGAGTCTATGGCCATAAAGATAGCTTTGCATGCATGCGTGCTCAGTCTCTTCAGTCAAGTCTGATTCCTTGCAACCCTATGGACTGTAGCCCCCCAGGCTCCTCTGTCCATGGGATTCTCCAGGGAAGAATACTAGAGTGGGTTGTCATGCCCTCCTCCTGGGGATCTTCCCAGCCTAGGGATCGAACTCACATCTGCCTGCATCTCCTGAAATGCAGGCAGATTCTTTATCCACCCAGCCACCTGGGAAGCCTGACATTAGCCTTACCCATTCTTAATGAGCCCCTCCAGATTCACTTTTCCCTGGAAATGCAGGAAAAATGGTTATTGCACAATAAACAAAATCCAAAAATCTAGCAGAAAAGGCCAAGTGTGTCTCCTTAAGGTACAGGCACTTCTCCACAACAAGAATGATTTTGGAGGTAAAGATTGAAGGCGCCTGCAGCCATACCTCCAGGGTAACTCTTCATGTCCTATGTCTCATTGGGATATGGTTTTTTAAAACAATGTCATCAACAGTGAAAAGTAGCAGATTCCTGAGGAAGGTGGATATAAATATGTATTAGGAAAAAAAAAGTCATCTGGATTGTCTTCTGCAGAATCCACCAAATCCAACCTAGATAAATGGGTGAAGAGTCTCACTTTCATGTCATCTAATTAAGTCCATTAATCCCATCTGGTACTAACATATCAGTCTGAGCTTATTTGGGATTTTGACTAAAAAGCTTATATAAATTTTTAATTAACTCATTCTAAGTTATTGTGATACCCTAGGAAAGTCAAATCTGACTGCTAAGTGCTCTATCTGGATAGTATAATCCATCCCCACACTTTCAAGGAAGAGTTCAAAAGCCCCATTTCACAGATGAAATAAACAAGACTTTGCTCAAGAACATGTGCCTGGTAAACTTAGTGGAATCAGGATCAAACCCAGAACCTCTGATTCACCCATATAGGCTTAACCACTACCCTACACTGCCTTTCCTGGATAAGCCACAAGAACAAAGGGTAGAAAAGATGATTGGTGATTTGCTGGTGCCCATATCACATTCCCAGGGGCTGGGGGGCTACAGTCCATAGGTTTGCAAAGAGTCAGACATGACTGAAACCACTCAGCATACACACAGCCTTCTTTATGACCCAGCTCTCACATTCATGCGTGACTACTGGAAAAAACCATAGCTTTGACATACAGACCTTTGTCAGCAAAGTGATGTCTTTGCTTTTTAATACACTGTCTAGTTTTATCATAGCTTTCCTTCCAAGGAGGAGGGAATGGCAAACCACTCCAGTATTCTTGCCATGAGAACCCCTTGAACAGTATGATAAGGCAAAAAAAATTTGTATTAAATTATCCAAAAAGCAGTTCTGGCCCTCATGTTGTCATATGCTGCCCTTTTATACAGTCTAGACAAGTCTCGAGGCTTAATTGACAAGTTCTCTTCATCCAAGTAAAACTTTTTAAGGCCAAGCCCTTTCTAATTATGTGACTTTAAGGGGCATATCTAGGACCTGATTGGTGACAGTCCCCCTAAATTCCTGAGGGTATGTCTATAGAAGGAGCAGTGACAGGATGAGAAGAGACACTATGTTCATCCAATCCAACCCTGCTGCTGCTGCTGCCACTAAGTCGCTTCAGTCGTGTCCAACTCTGTGTGACCCCATAGATGGCAGCCCACCAGGCTCCCTCATCCCTGGGATTCTCCATGTTTTCACAAATGAGAAAAGCAAATTGCTCAGAGAATTGTTGGGCTGTGCACCATGCCCCTCAGGCACTGAGAACTGGAAGAACAGCCCAGTTGCCCGCACTGCACTGCCTTCTCCACAAAAAGCCAAGCACGGACAAAACCCAGCCTGAAAAGTCCTTCCTGGCCCCTGTCTGCTGTTGCTTTGGAATCAGTATGGGATACTGCCTTGTGCAAATATCATAAAGACTCCCATCCTGCCTGTATGAACAGTAGTGAAAAAGCCATAGTCCCTCAGAAACGTACCATGCAGTCAATGGTACAATCATATGTAGTAATCATAGGTTTGCAGAGTTTTAGAGCTGAAAGAGGACTGGTGGATGCTTATACATTGCTAGGTGTCATTAAATTGGAAAAACTAGATATTTCTCAAAATAACTAGCAAATTGTTTCTTTTTTTTTAATTTCTCCAAATGTTTTATTTTTCCAGAGAGCAATAAAAATAATTAAGGTTTATTGTGTGATTATTATGCTAATTGCCTTAAATGTATTACATATTCCCTACATTGTAGGTAAAATTATCACCTCCTTTAACCCTGATAAGTGTCAGTCACTCAGTCATGTCTGACTCTCTGCAACCCTCTGACTGTACCCCACCAGGCTCCTCTGTCCATGGAATTCTCTAGGCAAGAATACTGAAGTTGGTTGCCATTCCCTTCTCCAGGGGATCTTCCCAACCCAGAGATTGAACCTGGATCTCCTGCATTGCAGGCAGATTCTTTACCTTCTGAGCCACCAGGGAAGGCCCTTAACCCTGAGAGCTGCACCATAAACTCAGAGTAATAAGTTAATATTCAAAAAAAGAAAATCTGTGTATGCAATTCCTCACATAACAAGACATCATAAATATTTTTTAGAGGTCTGTGACAGTAATGTTATTTTGATTGAAGACTTATTTTCAGTACACTGATTATTACAGGGGAATGTTATTTGTTTGTTTGTTATGATAAAATACACATAAAACTTACCATTGTCACAAATTTTAAATGTGCTACTTAGTAAATTATATTCATATTGTTGTGCAACTCATTCCAGAACTATTTCATCTTGCAAAACTGAAACTCTGTACCTACTAAACAACTCCCCACCCCCCTCTCCCAGTCTTTGGCAATCACCATTCTACTTTCTGTTTGTGTGACTCTGATCACTTTAGATACCTCAGATAAGTGGAATCATGCAGTATTTGTCTTTTCGTGACTGTCTCGTTTCATGTACCGTCACGTCCTCAAGGTTCATCCAGGTTGTAGCATGTCAGAATTCCTTCCTTTTTATAGCTGAGTAACATTCCATTTTAAGTATATAACACACACTGTTTATCCATTCACCTGTTATGGACACCTGGATTGATTCTACCTCTTGGCTACTATGGGTAACGCTGTTATGAACATAGGGGGTACTAGCAAATTGCTCTGAAGTAAAATAAACTGGTTACATTTTGTAGTATTAATTCCAGCTCATAGTCATACATCTGTGTTCTCAAGAAAAGCGAACCTCAGTCCCTCTTATCCAGTTATTTACATTTGGAATAAGTTTAGCCTTTTGGCCAGTCATGATCGGGTGTAACCATTCATCTCATCACTCAGAGATGAAGAAAGAGGCTCACAGAGGGCTGGCCTTGCAAGATTCATTTCACAAAGTGGTGATAAAGTTCTTTAGGGAGATAATATAAGCATAGTGATTATAAATACAAGTCTGGCATCAGAACTCCAGTTCTATCATTTACCAGCTGTGTGACCTTCAAAAAGTTACCTAACTTCTCTAAGCTTCAGTTCCTAGTCTCTAAAACAGAAGCAGTGATAATAATAGTCCCTGTGTCCTAGAGTCAAGGTAAGAAATAAATGAAATAATCATGTAAAGAATTCAGTGTAGTGTCTGGCATACAGTAAGTGCTCAAGAGTTGTCAGCCTTTATTCTGTGGTTATAGGTCACCAATCCCAAACCCCTCATTAAAGATGAGGTCCAACAAGATAAAAGCACACACTGCTGCCTTGATAGGCACAGAACTGGATGGGCAGAGCCCCCTTGTCTGACATGAAAGTGATCAGAGACTGACTACTGTTTTAATCACAGCAGTTTGCTTTATTTTCAAACTTTGATTTAAAAAAATACGCCACTTAACCTAAGGTTGACCCTTTTAAGCACACAGGCTTAAAAAAATAAAAGCTAAGAAACAGGAACTGAAAATGTTAAAAAAAAAAAAAAAATCTGAGCAAAACCAAGTAAACATCGTAGACATCTTGCTGCTAGAAAAATCCTTGACCCCATAAGTGTGTCTTAAAATCTTGTTCAAAACGTATTTGGTTTTCTGTTGCTTTTGCATCAAATGTGAGTCATCATAGACAGCATGCAAAGATCACTACATTTTAAATAATGATCCCTGCATTTACTTGGCTTTTTCTCAGGCTGTGCCTCAGCATTTCTGCCTTTGCAATTCCGATGGACTTAGAGTTTAACATATTTGGGCAGTTTGTTGGACTCAAGGCAACTAGGAGCCACATTAGGATAGAATCAAAAACTTGCCCTCCATCACCTTACACCTGAGTAATTCCCAGTCCCAGAGAGGAGTCTTCCACCTCCAGCATCCTATCTAAGCCCCAGACCACAGCACCTTTCTACCCCATGGTGTGCTTCCTCTAGCTGTCCACACAACTTGAGGAACCTACCTGGCCCTTCTTTGATCAGATTTACATTCCACAATATTCAGGGTTCATAGTGAGAAACAACAATAAAGACTTCTTTCTTTCCCAGGTCATGCTGCTTTGCTCCTATTCACTGGTGATACCCTCAGGTCAAGAACCACCCAGCACAGAAGTGGCTAGCAACTCTGACTGTGCATTAGAATCCTCAGCAACACATTTTTGTAAAACTGCAAATGCCTGGAGGTCACCCTAGTTCATCTGAAACAGAACAGAGAATTCAGCGGTTCTCAGAAACTCTGCAGGTGGCTGTGATGGGTAGGGAGGTTGAGAATCTCTGCCCTAACCAAAATAGGAAGTCAGATTGCAGCATCAGGCACCATGTGTCAAGATTGGCCACGCTCAAGGTGAAACGTAGAACACCTCGATCCATGTCATGGACCCCAATAAGTGACCCCAATTCATCACTAAAGGGGAAGAGGTCCTTTCCCCAGCTAATCTAGACATCAAACCCACACAACTCATTTCTAACTGCAGCTACTGAAGGCCTGATCCATGCTCCAGTCAACTGCACACCCTGAGTGCTCATCTTATCCAGCCAAACTCTGCTTCCGGTCTATCTGCCTTGACTACACCTGCACAACTAGACTTTACTGAAGAGTAAGTTAAGTAAGAGAGAGTTGTATTCAGTAATGGCTCTTCAGTTCATCTCAGTCGCTCAGTCGTGTCCGACTCTTTGCAACTCCGTGGACTGCAGCATGCCAGGCCTCCCTGTCCATCACCAACTCCCAGAGTCCACCCAAACCCATGTCCATTGAGTCGGTGATGCCATCCAACCATCTCATCCTCTGTCGTCACCTTCTCCTCTTACCTTCAATCTTTCCCAGCATCAAGGTCTTTTCAAATGAGTCAGTTCTTCGCAGCGGGTGGTCAAAGTATTGGAGTTTCAGCTTCAGCATCAGTCCTTCCAATGAACACCCAGGACTGATCTCCTTTAGGATGGACTGGTTGGATCTCCTTGCAGTCCAAGGGACTTTCAAGAGTCTTCTCCAACACCACAGTTCAAAAGCATCAATTCTTCGGTGCTCAGCCTTCTTTATGGTCCAAATCTCACATCCATACATGACTACTGGAAAAACCATAGCCTTGACTAGATGGACCTTTGTTGGCAAAGTAATGTCTCTGCTTTTTAACATGCTGTCTAGGTTAGTCATAACTTTTCTTCCAAGGAGCAAATATCTTTTAATTTCTTGGCTACAGTCACCATCTGCAGTGATCTTGGAGCCCAAAAAATAAATTCTGTTTCCATTGTTTCCCCATCTACTTGCCATGAAGTGATGGGATCAGATGCCATGACCTTAGTTTTCTGAATGTTGAGTTTTAAGTCAAACTTTTCACTGTCCTCTTTCACTTTCATCAAGAGGCTCTTTAGTTCATGGCTCTTAGGAGATCACAGAGGCCACCACCAGCATTCTTTATAAATAACAAGACCAGAGAACATGAAAATGGTCAAGATCTAGAAAGCGGGCAGATCACCGAGCTAGATATCACTCAAGAAAGATGAAAGAGGCAGACATGCTGAAAGTGTTCAACAGCAAGATTAAAAGGAAAAGAACATACCTGGAGGCCCATCCTGGTACAATCAGAGTGGCAGACAAAGAATCAAGGCAGAGACTGTAGAAACAGGATGAAGAAGCAGAGTGGCATGGTGGGTATATAATTGGGCTCTGGTAGTAAACTGTGTGGATTGAACTGTGGCTCTGATCCATAATTTGGAACAGGTGAAAAAAACAAAACAAAACAGTCTGAGCCTCAGTTTTCTCATCTGCAAAATGGGATAGTAAGTATGAGGATCAGCATAACAGCTGATACTCAATTAAATGTTAACAATATCATTGTAAGAAAAGGAGGCAGTTCTTAGGACCCAAGATAGAGGCTTAGTCAAAAGGAAATAAGACAGGGACTTCCTTGGAGGTCCAGTGGTTAAATCTCTGCACTTCCACTACAGGAGGCCTGGGTTCTATCCCTAACTGGGAGCTAAGATCCCTCAGGCTGCGCACAAGACAGAAAAAAAAAAAAAAAAAAAAAAAGGAAATAAGACAAAAGGCCTGTTATCCTGTTACAAGTCGGAGCAGACCCTGCAGCAGAAAGAGAAGCCAGGTTACTGCGGTCATGGTGGCAATAGACTACAGCCCTCAGTTCTAGTTTCTTTGTAAAAACAGGGTTGGACCCAGAGCCTTGGGCTGAGTGGACAGTGTGGCCTTAGCTGCAAAGGTTAGAGGCGTGCAGGCAAGGGAGCCAAACTGATCATTATACCCATCCATGGCTTGGCACAGGTTCAAAACTGAAGGCACTCCCTGGGACTGCTACAGGTTACTTTCCTTTCAATCCACAGGTCCTTCCCCACGTGGCCCTTACCTTCAGGAATTACTTAAAAAAAAAAAAAAAAAAACTAGTATTTTCTAACTCCAGCTGCAGGTTCCCATTTTAGTTTCTCTAGCACCTCTCCTGTTTTGCTTAGCCTCCCCACCAGCCTTCATTCTAGGCCCTTTAAACAGGCCCACGGAGTGCCCAGAGTCCAAAAGAAGGCTTTCTTCCCTACCCTTTCTCCCCACCCCCACCCGGTCCCACACCCTGCCCACCCCCAACCAGCTGGAGTCTTATTAGCCTCCAACTCCACCCTATAAAGCCTTCATTTAGGAATTCTCATACATATTCCATGTTAATAACACCCACCATCTTCCCTGGAAAGTTCCCATTAGCTTTTCCTTAAGCTCTCAAAACACAGTAAGACTTCACATTCATGTCTTAACACAGAAACCTCTGTCCTGCTGGCTCTTCAGTTCAGTCATTAGGGAGAAGGGAAGCATTTGACAATACTCTGAAAACAAACCACATCAAGAAGTGGATAAATGGGGACCTTTTTCTAAACATGTTTGCTTCTGACCTTGTCCCCTCCAGCCCCCCAAGCTGACATATCCAGGAGAGTAGACCTGCACTCTGCTTCTCATTGCAGCACAGAAATATTTGGGGGTCTGTCCCCAGGACAGACCAATAGACCTATTCTCTTCCAGGACAAAGCTTGAGGCTTTAACCCTGTGCAGCCACTTCACAAATTAGTGGTAAGGCAGTTATGCTAACATAGCTCAGTCATGTCTGATTCTTTGCAACCCCATGGACTGTAGCCTGCCAGGCTCCTCTGACCATGGGCTTCTCCAGGCAAGAATACTACAGTGGGTTGCCATTCTTTTCTCCAGGGATCCTTCTGACCCAGGGATTGAACCCAGGTCTCCTGCATTACAGGCAGATTCTTTACCATCTGAGCCACATGGGAAGGCAATTATAGATCTGTGGTAAGAGGAACCAAGCTAGAGAGCCCACATGGAGCCATCTGAGAGCATTAGTGTGGCTCAAGATCAACAGGCATTCATCGTAGAAGGTCAGAAACTATAACACAAGTTATAATGCAGAGGTAAAATCTCATAACTGCATTTGAAAAACAGCACCCATATGCCATATTAATGTTTCTAACAACACATTCTAGAAATGCTCTATCCTTTTACTTTGGGCTGTAAGAATTATCTCCAAACATCATAGAACTTGAACTTGGGTTCTGGGCCAAACAAAGAATAATCAATGTGAGAGGTTTTTTATTAAGTGATAAAAAAAAAGGTTGTATCAAGGATTGATGTTCCCTTTACAAGGTAAAACAATGTGAGTCCTCATCTAGCAACCATAATTTATATTACTATCTCATTTCAATTAAGATTAGTTTTCAGAAATCCTAGTACATATTCAACTTCTTCATTCTTTTGTATTTGTTAAAATATGATCATATATTCAGTATAGCTTAACTCCAAAAATTTTAATATTTCCAATATTAAGAATTTAGCACTAGATAACCACATACTGGGAAAATGCCAAAGAACTGATTAAAAGTTCATATTCCTTTGTTCATTTATTTAAAAAAATGATTTTGGTATATGATAATAACATCTTTGGGAGATATGTTTTGCTTTCTTTTATGATTACTACACAGCTGGAAATCAATTTAATTTGCATGATTTCTTGTGCAGTTTCTTTTTTGTTCTACAGATTTTCTTGATCTCCTGTGCCTCAAAATATTTTACTATCAAAATAGCTGAGCTGACATTATTTTTGAAAGACTTAATATAGAAGACTTTTAACAGTTACAGGAAGTTGAAGTTGACTTGAAAATACATTATTGATTTTAATAGATTAATTATAATTTGACAGTGAAAAGCTGGGGAAGGAATTGAAGAGAACAAGAAGAATATGAGAAGAAAGGAGTTTCTTCGGTAAAACAATTTTTGTTCATTTTTTAACCCAAAATTGAATCTACGTTTTATTCATTTTCACATTAAGTTATAAACACATTTTGAGGTGTTATTTTTAGATGTTTTTAATTTGTCTAGTCTAATATACAATCTAAAAATTTTCCATTTAGGGCGTGACAACACTTAAAAACAAAACCAAAACAAACACTTTTTCCTGTTCTGTATAAGGTGGGTGGATCAAAGAATGTCTGGGCAGATAAGGGAGCTTCAGACTTTGCACAGCCCCAGTTACTGAAGAGGATAAAAAGGAGGGTACTTAAAAATCATATCTGTGAACAGTTTCTTGCCCAAAAAGCCAAGACAATTCTCTAAACACTTGTTGGTAAATGTTCAATTCAGTTTGCTACATTTCGCTTCTTGACAGGCTTCAAAGGCTACAGATTTGAAATTTTATTGGGTGAGAAGGTTTTGAAACTCAAGTTCCATTTATCCTTGGCCAAGTCCAGCAGTCGGATTCCTGGGATGCAGACAGGGGAGGGTCAAACTGTTGAAATGCTTTCTGATGATTTCCTCATCATTCAAGCTCCCCAGAGAAGGAGTCAAAAATGGTTGGTGTTTTGTTTTAAGTATGAGTTTAAAATACAACCGAGAAGAGTTTTTATTTTGTTTTGTGTTTCAGCAGCCAAGATCAAAGATATTCTGATTCTGTAAATTGAGTCCTACCTTTCTTATTGGGTAACTTCTGCTTGGTTGGTTGGTTGGTTGACTGGTTTATATACTGGGCACACTGATGCTTTGAAAGAAATCTGAGACTTGTTAGAAAGGAAAAAAGGAAAAAGAAATTTTGAGTACGTGCATTAACTAACTATCTGGGCTTCTCTGATGGTTCAGCAGGTAAAGAATCTGCCCGCAATGCAGGAGATGCAGGAGAAGCATGTTCAATTCCTGGGTTGGGAAGATCTCCTGGAGAAGGGCATGGCAACCCATTCAAGCATTCTTGCCTGGAGAATCCCAAGGACATCTATCTGTTGCTATATAACAAATTACCCCCCAAACTTTTGGCTCTAAGCCTTTCAAGGAAAACCATTCAATATCACAGTAATCCAAGTCTATGCCCCAACCACTGAAGAAACTGAAGTTGAATGGTTATATGAAGACCTACAAGACTTTCTAGAACTAACACCCAAAAAAGATGTCCTTTTCATTATAGAGGACTGGAATGCAAAAGTAGGAAGTCAAGAAACACCTGGAGTAAAAGGCAAATTTGGCCTTGGTGTACAGAATGAAGCAGGGCAAAGGCTGATGGAATTTTGCCAAGAGTATGCACTGGTCATAGCAAACACCCTCTTTCAACAACACAAAAGAAGACCCTACACATGGACATTGCCAGCTGGCCAACACCAAAATCTGATTATATTCTTTGCAGCCAAAGATGGAGAAGCTCTATACAGTCAGCAAAAACAAGACCAGGAGCTGACTGCGGCTCAGATCATGAACTCCTTATTGCCAAATTCAGACTTAAATTGAAGAAAAGTAGGGAAAAACACTAGACCATTCAGGTATGACCTAAATCAAATCCCTAATGATTATACAGTGGAAGTGAGAAATAGATTTAAGGGACTAGATCTGATAGATAGAGTGCCTGATGAACTATGGACAGAGGTTTGTGACATTGTACAGGAGACAGGGATCAAGATCATCCCCAAGAAAAAGAAATGCAAAAAAGCAAAATGGCTGTCTGGGGAGGCCTTATAAATAGCTGTGAAAAGAAGAGAAGTGAAAAGCAAAGGAGAAAAGGAAAGATATACCCATTTGAATGCAGAGTTCCAAAGAATAGCAAGGAGAGATAAGAAAGCCTTCCTCAGCAATCAATGCAAAGAAATAGAGGAAAACAATAGAAAGGGAAAGACTAGAGATCTCTTCAAGAAAATTAGAGATACCAAGGGAACATTTCATGCAAAAATGGGCTCAATAAAGGACAGAAATGGTATGGACCTAGCAGAAGCAGAAGATATTAAGAAGAGGTGGCAAGAATACACAGAAGAACTGTACAAAAGAGATCTTCACGGCACAGATGATCACAATGGTGTGATCACTCACCTACAGTCAGACATCCTGGAATGTGAAGTCAAGTGGGCCTTAGGAAGCATCACTACAAACAAAGCTAGTGGAGGTGGTGGAATTCCAGTTGAGCTATTTCAAATCCTAAAAGATGATGCTGTGAAAGTGCTGAACTCAATATGCCAGCAAATCTGGAAAACTCAGCAGTGGCCACAGGACTGGAAAAGGTCAGTTTTCATTCCAATCCCAAAGAAAGGCAATGCTAAATAATGCTCAAACTACTGCACAAATGCACTCATCTCACACGCTAGTAAAGTAATGCTCAAAATTCTCCAAGCCAGGCTTCAGCAGTATTTGAACTGTGAACTTCTGGATGTTCAAGCTGGTTTTAGAAAAGGCAGAGGAACCAGAGATCCAATTGCCAACATCTGCTGGATCATGAAAAAAACAAGAGTTCCAGAAAAACACCTATTTCTGCTTCATTGACTATGTCAAAGCCTTTGACTGTGGATCACAATAAACTGGAAAATTCTGAAAGAGATGGGAATACCAAACCACTTTACCTGCCTCTTGAGAAACTTGTATACAGGTCAGGAAGCAACAGTTAGAACTGGACATGGAACAGCAGACTGGTTCCCAATAGGAAAAGGAGTATGTTAAGGCTGTATATTGTCACCCTGCTTATTTAACTTCTATGCAGAGTACATCATGAGAAATGCTGGACTGGATGAAGCACAAGCTGGAATCAAGATTGCCAGGAGAAATATCAATAACCTCAGATATGCAGATGACACCAGCCTTATGGCAGAAAGTGAAGAAGAACTAAAGAGCCTCTTGATGAAAGTGAAAGTGGAGAGTGAAAAAGTTGGCTTAAAGCTCAACATTCAGAAAACAAAGATCATGGCATCTGGTCCCATCACTTCATGGCAAGTAGATGCGGAAACAGTGGCAACAGTGTCAGACTTTATTTTTTGGGGGGCTCCAAAATCACTGCAGATGGTGATTGCAGCCATGAAATTAAAAGACACTTACTCCTTGGAAGGAAAGTTATGTTCAACCTAGATAGCATATTAAAAAGCAGAGACATTACTTTGCCAACAAAGGTCCATCTAGTCAAGGTTATGGCTTTTTCCAGTAGTCATGTATGGATGTGAGAGTTGGACTATAAAGAAAGCTGAGCACTGAAGAATTGATGCTTTTAAACTGTGGTGTTAGAGAAGACTCTTGGAAGTTCCTTGGACTGCAAGGAGATCCAACCAGTCCATCCTAAAGGAGATCAGTCCTGAGTCTTCATTGGAAGGACTGATGTTGAAGCTGAAACTCTAATACTTTGGCCACCTGATGCAAAGAGCTGACTTATTTGAAAAGATCCTGAGCTGGGAAAGATTGAAGATGAGAGGAGAAGGGGATGACAGAGGATGAGACGGTTGGATGGCATCACCAACTCAATGGACATGAGTTTAGGTAAACTCCGGGAATTGGTGATGGACAGGGATGTTGGGGTGTTGTAGTCCATGGTGTTGCAAAGAGTTGGACACGACTGAGCGACTCAACTGAACTGAACTGAACTGAATAACCATGTATTTTCCCAGATAATTTCTGAGGAAGAAGAGTGAAGAAGCAGTCCACTTGGGGATTCTGTCTCAGAGTCACTCATGAAATCAGAGTCGAGCTGTCAGCCAGGACTGCAGTCACCTGAAGACTCAGGGTCCACTTCAAGGTAAGCCAATGGCTGCTGATAGGCTTCAGTTCTTCGTTGGCTATTGGGTGGAAACGTCATCTCCTTACCACGTGGGCCTATCCATAAGGCTGCTCACAATAAGGCTTGCTTCCCCCAGAGTAAGTGATCTAAGAGACAGAAGCAGACAGACAAAGAGACGGACCAGGCCCAGGATGGAAGTCACAGCTTTTAGAACCTATCTCAGAAGTGCTATTTCTACACTTGAGCTAAATCTTATTGGTCACAAACAGAACACCCTGGCACAAGCTAAGAGAGGCTCACATGCCAGCATGTATACCGGGAGATAGGGATTGTTAGGGGTGGGTTGGCTTGGAGGTGGGCTATCACAGAAGGCAACTAGCAAAATCTGCCAAATGTTGACCCCCTCCTTTTTTTTTGGCTTGCCACATGAGTTGTGGGATCTTAGTTCCCTCACCCAGGATTGAACCTGGGCCCTCACAATGACTGCACAGAGCCCTAACCACTGAACCACCAGGGAATTCCTGACCCCTTAATTTATATTTCATATACCACTATTGATATTCCACACAGCCACAGCACCTGGGACACACAAAAAATATTTTTTGAATAGGTGAGTTAAGAAACGTACAATTCAGTGTACCCTTACTGTGCCACACTGCCAGCTTTTGGCCAACAATTAGCAATATAACCATTTTATTAGGACTTCAGCACTTCCTTCTGCAATTATTTCATAGGAGTGATATTCAAATGATGTTCTAAGGGGGCCCAGATGATACCTCCTCAACCCTTCTTGATTCAATCACAGCAGCTCCCCTGAAATCTATTTTTACATGTTGGCCTTCCTTTGAAAAATAATTCTTTAACTAAAAAAGGCGGGGGTGGGAGAGTGTGAAACTAAACCTTTTTTATGCATTTTGCCTATGTTATTTTAAACAAACATTAGAAAATGGGAAAATGAAACTGTGGATAGTGCTAAAAAGTACTGTACTCTAAATTTAGAAATCCTTGGGGAAGCCCAAAGCAGTGAACACTTAATGTCAATTCAGTCATTAGGTTTAAGCTGGTTAACTTTGGATTCAACTACACAAAAATTACACACGCAGGAACACACACACAAAGGACAGGGGAAAATATATGCAAAAATCTAGAAGGATGCAATTAAAGATTATGTCTTAAAAATAAGTTCAAAATAATTTTTAAAAATTTTTTCTAGTTCTTGAAGAGTGAGGACCTTCTGAGAACATATGAGCCTATCTTTTGACCTTTATGTCACTTTCCTATTAGTTTTGGGGCACAAATTACATAGAGAGGTAGACTCTTATCTGAATGTCTGTAAATTTTCTGGATTCATCATCTCATATCTAAAATTCCCCACATTTCCATGGCTAGCCAGACCCTAGTCAAATACTGAAAGTGTTTCAAAGCTAGACAGACTATTTGGATTTCTAGCAAAGTAGCCTTTCTTCATCCAAGTCTCAAAAATCACAAGTCTCTCCAGTTATCTTCTAATTCTGTGTGTTCTATCTTAGCATAGGGCAAAGGTCATTTGCCTTACCATTAGCTCCAAGTCTCAGTTGATTTTAAAGTGCTCAAATATCTACACATTGATGCTAAAATTTCATTAAGGTATATCATATCCTCTTAATTATTTCCATAGAAAGGGACAAGGAAAAAATTAATGACTTAGTCTTGACTTATAAGGGAAACAAAGACCTGAGCTATTGAATTATACTATCTAAAAGTGAAAGTTATGGATTGAATCGTGTCCCCAAAAAGGTATGTTGAAGTCCTAACCCAAACTAGGTAACTTTATTTGGAAATAGAGTCACTGCAGATGTAACCATAATGGAGCAGGGTGGGCCCCTAATCCAAAGATAATTTTTTAATCTATTTTGGCTCCAATTATAAAGTTGAGAGATTTCCCATTAAAATCTGGATTCTACCTTCTCTTAAATAAGAAAATCTGGCAGCAAACTAAAACTCAGGAGGATTCTAGTCCTTCTGCATCTTATCTGCCTTGAATTATAGTTGTTTTTATACCTGCTTTACCCTCTTCCAAGGGCTTTCCTGGTGGCTCAGATAGTAAAGAATTTGCCTGCAATGCAGGAGACCTGGATCTGATCCCTGGGTTGAGAACATCCCCTGGAGAAGGGAATGGCTACCCACTTCAGTATTCTTGCCTGGAGAATTCCGTGGACAGAGGAACCTGGTGGGCTACATACAGTCCATGGGGTCGAAAAGAGTTGGACATGACTGAGCAATTAACATGCACATACCCTCTTTCAAACTTAAATAAATCTCACTTATCTATTCATCCCCTATCACAGCAGCTGTTTAAACTTTAGCAGGCCCCAGAATCACCTGGAAGCCTTATTAAAGCCAACCCACTGGCCCTACCCCAGAGTTTCTGATGCAACAGGTTTGGGGTGAGGCCAGTGATTTGCATTTCTAGAATTTCCCAGGTGACACTGCGGCAGATGGCCCAAGGACCACACTTTAAGGACCAATGCCCTACAACACAGTGTAGGGTCTTGCACATAAAATGGGTTCGATAAATTGCTCAATTATTATAATTATTGTATAGAGATTAAGAGGGGCTTCCCTAGTGGCTCAGATGGTAAAGAATCTGGCTGCAATGCAGAAAACCCAGGTTCAATCCCTGGGTCAGGAAGATCCCTTGGAGAAGGAAATGACTACCCATCCAGTATTCTTGCCTGGAGAATTCCACAGACAGAGGAGCCCATTCCACTACAGTCCATGGGGTGGCAAAGAGTCAGACATGACTGAGTAATTAACAGTTTCATTTTCACTTCAGAGATTAAGAGCACATAAATACCATTTGCAACTTCCAATTTCATCACTATGACTTTGCACAAGTTACTGAATTTATTTGTACCTCTAGAGCCCTCCTTGTTTAATTAGAAAAATAATAGCACTTGTGTAACCCAAAAGGCTGGTATCAGTATAAAATGAGTCAATACAGGTAAAATGCTGCAGCGGATCATCAGTGCTCAGTAAACATTAGCTATAATTACTATTTATTAATTCTTTCTTAGTCTGTATGTTTGAAGCCAGAGTCTTCCTCTCATTTTCCTTTATGTAACCACCCCCTGGACCTTCACCATTATCTAAAGCTGTGCCTCACCCATAACAGGCACTGAATAAACATTTCCTGAACGAATGAAGGAGGAAGCTAACACACATTCAAATTGTGTGGGCTGAATATGTCAGTTAGGACAACCAAGCTGAGTTGACACTTTTCTAGAACCCTTATAATTCTAACACAAAGCTGAATTAAAATGGGTATTCCCCACATTAAAGTGTAAACTCAGAGATGATTGGTAAGTGTAATAATTCCCCAAAGGGGCATTAACAGCTCGCTTTTTGCACACACCCTTGGCGCCAGACACTGTTCCCTGTCCTCTGTGCTCATTCACCCATCGAATCAGACCTTGTTAATGTAAAACCTCAAGTTGATATATCAGTTAGGAATTGCATTTGACTACTTGTGACAGATACCAAAAATAATGACCTGAACACACAAAGGAATTTTCTCTCCTAAGGAAAGACCAGAGGAGGCAGGTCAGAGCTGGTGTGACAGCTAACCAAAATCTTCAGGGACCAAGGCACCTTCTCTCTTCCTGCTCCACAGCTCAATCCCCAGCTCTGTCTTCAAGGACACCGTGGTGTCCAGCATGGCTAATTGGGGCAACAGCCTCATATCAGCTTTCCAGGCGGCAGGGAGATGGGAAGGGCAAAAGTATCTGCCCTCCGTTTGCAGAAGGCTTCCTGGAAGTCCCACAGAATCCTCTGCCCAAGTCCAGTCAGCCGAAACCTGGTCACACGGCCACATCCACCCCAGGGGAAACTCGATCTTTGAGCTGAACCCGTTGCAGCCTTGGGAAGCCAGCTTCTATTAGTAAGGAGACAGGGAGTGCCGGTCTAGAGAGCATTTGCTGTGTGTGTCTACAACAGCTAACCCATGTACACACACACACACACACACACACACTCATACTCTGCATCTTGGGCTCACACTGAACAACAAATCACACGTTCGGAACACGTTTCAAGTTTGTTAGGTAAGTTACTGTGAGGGCAGGTTTCATTCACACATTTCTGCTGTCACTTTTTTAATGAGGCAAAACATGAAGCTTAACTATATCCCAGCCTTGGGGAAAGCAGCTGGCTCAGGCCTCCGTGCTGTGCATGTGAGGAGTGTGAATTTGGATCACACACACACACACACACACACACACTGTGATGATGCTGGCAGTGGGGATAAAAATAAATACCTCCCAACACCCTCCACACTGTGATCGTAGAATTCAAACCTTGAGCCCGAGGGTGCTGAAAGCAAACAGGAGAATGAACACCCTGTAACACCTCCTTCAAGGAAAGCTGATAGGATCTGCAAAAACAGGAGACATCTTTCAGCTGGAAACTCTCCTTCTCTCTCCCTCTCTCTCCCTCTGTCTTTCTCCTCTCCCCCTCCCCATTATCTAAAATGTATCAGGGCTGCAGTTTTAATTAACTTTGTGACTTAAGTTGTAAAGCACCTGTATGCAAACACCCAAGAGCACCTCCTCCATTGAAACCCTCTAAGCCCGCAGCTAACCTGGATTTCCAGCTTCTCTGTGGTCGGAGCCTCGCAAGGCAGACAAAAACTCCTTTATAAAAGTGCTCGGAAAGAACTGAACCCTGAAACGATAGGGTCTCTGTGCTCTTTGTGCAGCTAGGCAATTTCCCAGCAAGGTTTCAGGTTTTGCAGTTAGCTTTTGTTAATGACAATAAAAGAGAGATAGTAACCTTTACAGTGAGTGGTAGCAGCACGCTAACACTAGGCTGTGTGAAAACGGATCACATTACCTGGAGCCTCGCATTGCAGAGGGGGGTTATTGTACAAAACTGGGTTCTGTTGTGGGCATCCAGGTAGCCTTTCTTCATTGAGGCAGGCCATTGCACCTGTGTGAAGAGGATTTTTTTTTCCATTAAAGGAAAAATTCCCTCCCAGCAGTTCAACTGATATTGAAAGTCACTTGCTAAGTGGATTTGCTGTGGGTTGGGGGTCGGGGAAGGGGGAATGGGCAGAGAGGAAGAAATCTTGCAAGGAGCAGGGCAAGCCTCCATAGGCTAAGTTATTACTAAGTACACTACGAGGCTAACTATACTACATAGGCTAAGTCTCACCACAGGGTGAGACCGCTCAGGGATACCCTTGGTGGCTGTGCGTGACCTTTGGTTACCTGGATTAAGCCGCTGGACTAACAGACTTTGGAAAGTGCTGGTCATCGTCACTTACACTTTCCTATGATGAGAACGAATGCTATTAAATTAGGAACTGATTGGGATTTGCCTGGTCATTTGGTTGTTAGGACTCCACGCTTCCACTGCACGGGGCATGGGTTACATCCCTGGTCCGGGAACTAAGATCCCGCAGGCTGCAAAGTAGCAAATAGAAAAGAACTGTTTTCAATTCTGAAGACTTTCTTTTAACTTAGTTCATGGAACATGAGCACTGCATACAATTATACCCTTCCTAATAAATACCAACATTAAAAATCACATTTGCAAGTAGAAAATCGTTCTTCGTGCTGACCTTCTGCTCGTATCACTTAAAGAAAATCGTTCTTATCTATCAATATTAATAGGCCTTCTCCACATCACCATGGAGGGATTGAAACTGTGGAAGAAGGGGTGGATGTTGGAAATTCAGTGTCAGTAAAGGCTGCTCAACTGACAGATATGTACTGAGGAAGACAGTCATGCAATCAATAAATATTTATTGTATTGTACACCACTCTAAGACACTGTTCTAGGAACTAACTAGACCAGATGCCTACCCTGGTAGAGCACAAACCAACATTACTTACTCAGATGCACAGGCAGTTTTCTGCACTAGGCATCGCTGAGGCAGAAAGATCAGTAAATGCACAGCTGTTAATAAATCCTCAGGTGTTTTACCCTCTAGCAAGGGAGATACCAATGCCATGTTAGGAGCTTTAAAGGATACTGTCAGAGCGCAAAAGAGGTTGAATATGCATGTGAAGTGGTCTGAGACTAATAAACTTACAGAGAAAACCAAATGGGTACCAGTTGGAAGTGGCTGAAGAGTTGCAGAAGGGAGCATGGTAAGGTTAGATCAACCCAGGAGGGTGGTTTGGGATTGGCTAACTTTGAATTGGAGGTTTAGGGCTGGCAGCCCAGGTCCCTGCCTCGCTGTATAAATTCCCGCCGGGCCCAACAGGCCATCACTGAGGGCCAGAGCCCATCAGGACCCTCTTAACCACGTGTATGTGTCCTACTCCATCTCTGAGGCTTCCTAGAGGCTGAAAAGTATGTACCTCAGGGGTCAAAAGCAACCTCAAAGAAGTATTGTGTTTGCCCTGCAAAGTTTTTTTTTTTTTGAATCAACATTTCAAAATCAATGGAGATAAAAATTAATTTTTAAAATAAAAAACAATAGCAACCAAAAACAAAGTACCTGTGGCCCTAAAATTTAAAAAATTTAAAAGCAGGATGGGGGACACATGTACATTATAATATTGTAAAGTAATAGGCCTCCAATTAAAATAAATTAATTTTTTAAAAAAGAAAAAATTCAATGGAGATTTCTGTCCTCTTTAAAAGAAACTAGAAGATACGACAATCCTAGGCCTGAACCATGGAAATTTGAGTCCAGAGCTTAAATTTCTGACCTCCACCTCACCATCCAGCGTAGGCAGGCCTTGCCTTCCCCACACACAGTCCCCAGCACTTCCTGCAGCATCATCTACTCTGAAGTCATCCATCAGCTGCCATTTCTTATGAGAGTTACAACACTGGTATTTTATAGCAAAGAAATATCTTCTTTTAATGTCACTGTCAAATATGGGGACATGACAGACCTGAAGGACTACGTATCAAGGGGGAAAAAAACCCCAAATATCATTTGCTTCATTCTACAATTATTTTTAGAGGACCTATTGTGAGCCAGGTACTGTTTTAAACACTGAAGGTATAGGGGTAGGTGGTGGGAACATGTTCCTTCTGTGTCAAGCTGTTTCTTATTTGTGAGAGACAAGCATCAGAAATATAATTGCACTTCAGAGGGTGGTACACAATATGAGAAGATAAAAAAGCAAGGATAGGGTACTGGTGGAGGGTTGGTGGCGGGGGCAGGGCAGGGGGGTGGGTAGGGACAGATATGTTCGTCACAGAAGGCTGCTCCAATGAGGTGACGTTTGAACAGACAGCAGAATGAACTGGAGGAGTGAGCATTGAGATGTATTTCTTTGTGGAAGGGAAAAAAAAAATCTTTCACTGTATTTAATATGCAAAGGGTTTTTGTGTCAAAAGAGCCCACGATATTACTATGAAATTAACCAAGGTAAAAATTACAGAGCAGCACACAGAAAACCTGAGGCCCACTTTTCAAAAAGCCTGCTTTCTAAATGAAATGATTTTTAAGTTTATATTCAGTTCACTAAAGACAAAAATTCAGTTTGATACTAGTAATCAAATTACTTTTCAATCTTAGCAACCTTATGGAATAGGGAAGAATACCTCCATTCTATAATAGAAAAGTAAGACAGAACAGTTAATAAAAGCCCCTGCTTATGGCAACATGGTTACTAAGTAAACAAGACAAGACAAGACAAGGCTAATCTGACTCCAGTCCCAGCATCTTTCCAAGGCTAGAGCTTTAATACTGCTCCTCCTCTGCAGCACCTGTAACAAGAGCAGAGTGTGAGCAAACCTGGGGGCGGAAGTGAGGCGGTACAGAGTTTAGAGGGCCAGAAGGTGTTTTTGAGCATTAGCTCTAGATACAAAGTTTCTTCATGATCTCACACCATTTTTGAAATACAAACGCATTTTACATCTGTTCCTTAATGTATCTGTATTCTTTCAATTTGGGTCAAATGAACATACTACAAGAAGATGTGCTGATTTTTTTTTTTTTTTTGCTTTTGCTTTTTTTAAGTTGGAGTATAACCAGTTTGATCAATGGGTGGGGAAATCCCCTGGAGAAAGAAGTGGCAACCCACTCCAGTATTCTTGCCTGGAAAATCCCATGGACAGAGGAGCCTGGTGGGCTACAGTCCATGGGGTCTCAGAGTCAGACATGATTAAGCAACTAACTAGTACTACTATAATTGCTTTACAATGCTATGTTAGTTTCTACTGTACAAAGAAGTGAACAAGCTGTATTATACACATATCCCCTCCCTCTTGGACCCGCCTCCCACCTACCCACCCCCATCCTCCATCTACATCATCATAGAGAACTGATGTGTCATTTTTACTGCTTAATTTTGCCTGTGTATGTGCTAAGTCACTTCAGTTGTATCCGACAATTTTGCAACCTCATGGACTGTAGCCCACCAGGGTTCCTCTGTCCATGGGATTCTCCAAGCAAGAATACTGGAGTGGGTTGCCATGCCCTCCTGCAAGGGATCTTTCCAACCCAGGGATCAAACCCACGTCTCCTGAGGCCCCTGTATTGCAGGCAGATTCTTTACCATTGAGTTACCATCTACCATGCCCCAAATGCACTGAGTACCCCAGTTTAGAAAACAGGGCCAGAAGCCCTGCAGAATTAACTAGCAGAACCAGAGCCAGCAGTGACTTGAAGACCCACCAGGGCAACAGACCATAATATTCTACATCAAATGCACAATTTTTAAGATACATAAAAATGATATTTTTTACATCGCAATAAGCAAGCACGTATTACAAAGTGGTATTCAAGTATCACAGGTTCAGTTTACTTGCTGTAATTTTCAAGATGTTGAGCACATCTGGAGATAAAATAGTGCAATCTAAGAAAACTGCGGATGGCAAGATCCAAGAATGAAGTTACTATCATTAAACACAAATCAGTGGATTACTGAGACAAGTTTCCCTTTACTGCATAATGTCATTTTTCATTAAGAATAAAATGCAACGATATTGCTCAGGAATGTATCACAAAGATGCTTCCAAAGGTTGATGTCTCTGCTCGCTTCTAATCATAAACTGTTACATATGGGTTTCTGGGGTTCTATGGATCACACATGCAAAGAACTCTCCCTTGCCTTTTCTTTTAGTCTTTGCATAATTGCAGGGAGTACTTATCAATTTTTAGCTCATCTGTAATGGAGAGACCCCCTTCCCTGACTTTTCCCTAAAGTGAAGTGAAGTCGCTCTTTGCGACCCCAGGGACTGCAGCCTCCCGGGCTCCTCCATCTATGGGATTTTCCAGGCAAGAGTACTGGAGTGGGTTGCCCCTTCTTTCTCCAGAAGATCTTCCCAACTCAGGGACTGAACCCAGGTCTCCCACATTGCAGGCAGACGCTTTACACTCTAAGCCACCAGGGAAGCCCTTTTCCCTAAAGGACTCTATTTATACTGCACCTGGTATTTTACCCAATCTCCAAGGAGAAGGATGAACTTGGAAAGAGTCTTTCCTCAACCCATTCATCATGCTTGCAAATGGCTGGCGTCAGTCCACATTATTTCCCTCACATTCCAACACATGTTGTTCCAAGGCATCTTTCCGTACCATGTAGGAAAGGGCCCCACACGCCAAGAAACAACCAAGGAATCTGATACTCAATCCAAAGACCTTTGAAGAAGATACTGATGTTGGTTCATTTGAACTAAAAGCTTCCAGAAATGAATCCAGGTGTAAGTTAGTAGCAGATTTAGAAGGAAGATGCAGAGCTGTCCTTCCAGGGCCCATGTCAAGGGCGGTGGTTGGGGGAAAGGCTTGTTTCATCTGCAAACCATCTGAGGCAGCAACTGACACGGCAGTTCTTCTTAAGCGCTTTCCTGTGGCCTCTAATCCTCTGCTGCTTCCCTCTGTTCACTTCCTTCGCCTCCTTATTTCTGTCCTTTAAAAGGACTGATGATGCAAATCGCTTCAGCCTCCACTTGCTCCGTGGCCCTGGGTCAGGCTGTCCTTAGCTGTCTTCCCCGTTGCTGGAACTACCTGTCTAACATCTCCTCTCTCAGGTCTACTCTTCCTACTGCCCCTAGAGCAAACGCAGCAAAGCACAGACCTGGTCCAGTCCCTCTCCTAATTAAAAGTCTCAGAGGCGTCCCATGCCTGCAGGACATCTCCTTGTCATAGGACCTGGGTTATATTTCTCTTCCATGTCCTGTGGTTCCCTGCTCCCTGTACTCCAGGCCCTACCCTCCCTCCACCTCACCTGTGCTCCTCCTGGCCTCTCCAAATGCAACCCACCCCCACCTTCTCTCTGCCTGTTTCGCTGATGCCTGAATTCCTTCATAATTCAGCTCCCCTCTCTCAAACATCCCCACTCCACCCCAGCTCCATTCAGAGCACCTCAAACGGAGCTCTAACTTACAAGTATATTTTAACTTCATTTGTTCTACCACCTCTCCCCGGGTCCCACCATCCCACAGAAGGTAAAAACTGGGTCTTCCTTTAAAATCCCCTCCCTCAGGGGCACTAACTCCCCTCCACATCCAATCTACCCTGTCTTGAAGAAACCCCAAGACTGGGAGCTGAGAGGTGCTGTAACAGGTGCTCAGGATGGGCCCCAGGAGCAACACTGAGGCCTGTCCAGCACAGCTGCAGCAGAAATTGTGTGAGCTGAGGGCGTACGCCAAGGGCGTAAGATGTGTTTGCTGCAGCCACTCAGATCTGAGTAACCATGGAAACTCAGAGTAGGAGAGCACCACAGAGGTCCTGGGCCCAGCCTCTCACGTAGGGCAAGGATGCTTTCCCAGATCACTGACAATGGGCAGCTTCTGCTCCTCTCCTCCCTTGACCTAGCAAAGTGTTATCACCAGACAGCTCGCTGCTTGGCATCTCTGCCTGCCTGCCCATTCACTAACTGGTGTCTGACTCTTTGTGACCCCACAGACTGGAGCCCACCAGACTCCTTTCTGTCCATGGGATTTCCCAGGCAAAAATACTGGAGTGGGTTGCCATTTCCTTCTCCAGGGGATCTTCCCCACCCAGGGATCAAACCCACATCTCCTGCATTGGCAGGCAGATTCTTCATCACTTTTCATCAAACAAATTGATCTGATTTTAATAATATTTAAAAATTAAATAAAGTAACATTGCGTGCGTGCTAAGTTGCTTCAGTCATGTCCAACTCTTTGTGACCCACTGAACTATAACCCACCAGGCTCTTCTGTCCATGGAATTCTCCAGGCAAGAACACTGGAGTGGGTTGCCATTTCCCTCTCCAGGGGATCTTCCCGACCCAGGGATCAAACCTATGTCTCTTACATCTCTTGCATTGGCAGGCAGGTTCTTTACCACTAGCACCACCTGGGAAACCTTGAATGCTTAGTATATGCCAAGTACTATACTCATCTCACACGCTAGTAAAGTAATGTTCAAAATTCTCCAAGCCAGGCTTCAGCAGTATGTGAACCGTGAACTTCAGATGTTCAAGCTGGTTTCAGAAAAGGCAGAGGAACCAGAGATCAAATTGCCAACATCCGCTGGATCATTGAAAAAGCAAGAGAGTTCCAGAAAAACATCTATTTCTGCTTTATTGACTATGCCAAAGCCTTTGACTGTGTGGATCACAATAAACTGTGGAAAATTCTTAAAGAGTTGGGAATACCAGACTACCTGACCTGACTCTTGAGAAACCTATGTGCAGGTCAGGAAGCAACAGTCAGAACTGGACATGGAACAACAGACTGGTTCCAAATAGGAAAGTCAGAACTGGACATGGAACAACAGACTGGTTCCAAATAGGAAAAGGAGTACGTCAAGGCTGTATATTGTCACCCTACTTATTTAACTTATATGCAGAGTACATCATGAGAAACGCTGGGCTGCAAGAAGCACATGCCAGAATCAAGATTGCCGGGAGAAATACTAATAACCTCAGATATGCAGATGACACCACCCTTATGGCAGAAAGTGAAGAGGAACTCAAAAGCCTCTTGATGAAAGTGAAAGAGGAGAGTGAAAAAGTTGCCTTAAAGCTCAACATTCAGAAAACTAAGATCATGGCATCCGGTCCCATCACTTCATGGGAAATAGATGGGGAAACAGTGGAAACTGTGTCAGACTTTACTTTTTTGGCTCCAAAATCACTGCAAATGGTGATTGCAGCCATGAAATTAAAAGACGCTTACTCCTTGGCAGAAAAGTTATGACCAACCTAGATAGCATATTCAAAAGCAGAGATATTACTTTGCCAACAAAGGTCCGTCTAGTCAAGGCTATGGTTTTTCCAGTGATCATGTAGGGATGTGAGAGTTGGACTGTGAAGAAAGCTGAGCGCTGAAGAATTGATGCTTTTGAACTGTGGTGTTGGAGAAGACTCTTGAGAGTCCCTTGGACTGCAAGGAGATCCAATCAGTCCATCCTAAAGGAGATCAGTCCTGGGTGTTCATTGGAAGGACTGATGCTGAAGTTGAAACTCCAATACTTTAGCCTCCTCATGCAAAGAGTTGACTCATTGGAAAAGACCCTGATGCTGGGAGGGATTGGGGGTAGGAGGAGAAGGGGATGACAGAGGATGGGATGGCTGTATAGCATCACTGACTTGATGGACATGAGTTTGAGTGAACTCCGGGAGTTGCTGATGGACAGGGAGGCTTGGTGTGCGGTGATTCATGGGGTCGCAATGAGTCGGACATGACTGAGCAACTGAACTGAAATGAACCATACTAAGAGCTTGGCATGAACTATTTAATCTTCATAAGTACCTTCTCTGGTAGATACAATCATCTCCTCCATCTTCTAGGTGAAGACTGTAGCAGATGCTGCCTGTGCTTGCCCATCCACTCCAGACTCCTCATTTTAGTGCAAGCTGGCAGACTCCCTTGTGCCCACACCTGCATCTCTGGGCCAGAGCTGAGTTTCCTGGACTATGTTTGGCCAGAAGTGCCAGAGAATTAACACCGCCTTAGAAGTATCTTTCAACCAATGGTCAAGAGGACCGCTCCTCAAGTGGCTTGGCTCTGCAGTGGGTGGTCTACATTGGTTCTCAGAGTCCCCCAGTGGGGCAAAGCTCTGGTCCCACAGCAGTAACACACTTGATAACTCCGCTTTCCTTGGCCATCTTCCCTTCATCTGCTCACTTCCTCATCACCCTACCAGTGTTTTCTGAAGATCACCTCCCAATATTTGCATTGAAACTGGGTCTACTTCTGGACAGCCTAATGAAGACAGGGAGCCAAAGCACAGAGATGTAAGGACACTCCTAGGATGATGTCTCACTCCAGGGCCCTCACATGTCTCCACTATCCTATACTGCTTTCCCACCCAGACTTCCCACTGGAGAAAGAAACGCCATCTTCTCTTACATGAAGACAGTCCAAGCAGCTCTTAACCTTTCTCCCGTGACTGTTACAAACGTGGTTTCCATGCTCATCACCCCCTCGTGAGGCACCCTGTCTAGCTTGAAATTCTCCACTTACAATTAAACATATGAATTTTTTTCTGCTTCAAACCTCTTATAATTCCATCCACATGTTTCTTAATTCTGTGTTATTGTAGAAGCAGAGAATTCTAGTAAGCTATTCAATTTTAACCCTATTTTAATATGAAAAAAAAAATCCTAGAACTATTTCTATGTTGAAAATAGCATCCAAGTAGGCACAATGTTGAACTGATTATAGTGAATCTTATTAAATATGGCAATACCAGTAATGAGTATGTTCATAAGTTCTTATAGATTTAGCAAGATATAAATATTGAACATTTATTATTTATTCATTAACAAAATAACAATGAACACTCTAATAGACTCCTACTGTGCATCTTACTCAATGCACCCTCATCCAGAGGTCCTGGATTTTCTTCTGATATAACTTCTCTGCTGCTCTGCTGCTAAGTCGTTTCAGTTGTGTCCGACTCTGTGCGACCCCAGAGACGGCAGCCTACCAGGCTTCCCTGTCCCTGGAATTCTCCAGGCAAGAACACTGAAGTGGGTTGCCATTTCCTTCTTCAGTGCATAAAAGTGAAAAGTGAAAGTGAAGTTGCTCAGTCATGTTCGACTCCTAGCAACCCCACGGACTGCAGCCCAGCAGGCTCCTCCATCCATGGGATTTGCCAGGCAAGAGTACTGGAGTGGGTTGCCATTGCCTTCTCCGATAACTTCTCTAGCATCTTCTAAATTGGCTATAAATAAAAATTCAGGTCTCAGAGATGAACTCAATAGAAAGTACTCCTAGAAGTAAGCACTTCAGAGCAGGTTGTGTAAAACATCTTTAATAAGTTTAAAGTTCTTGAACTGGAATCAATGTAGGTACAAGGAATCAATCTAGATACAGTGTGTGTGTGTGTGTGTGTGTGTGTGTGTGTTAGTCGCTCAGTTGTATCTAACTCTTTGCGACCCGATGGACTGTAGCCCACCAGGCTCCTCTGTCCATGTGATTTTCTAGGCAATAATACTGAAGTGGGTTGCTGTTTCCTTCTCCAGGGGATCTTCCCAACTGAGGGATCAAATCCAGGTCTTCTGCAGTGCAGGCAGATTCTTTACCTTCTGAGCCACCAGGGAAGCCCAGATACAACACAGTCAACGTAAAAAATTGATAACTTCAGGAATTATGTCACAGATTATGAGATGACAGCTTACAGAATATTAGGGTAAGAAGAACATCAGAGAACATCTATTTTGATTTCATCTTTTGCAGAAGTAAGACGATACAAACAGGTAGTGACATAATCAGATCTAGAACTTGGGTTTCTAAGCTCTCAATTCAGTGCTTAATCTATTTATCATAATCTGTCACATATCCTGAATAATTCACTTTCCATCCATTTACAATAGAGTATCTTTACATATGGAGTCACAAATTCATCTCCATGATAATCAGCACCTGGTTTGGTAAATGAAACTAGTCAAATTTATGTCTCAGGAATTTAAAATTAGGATGAGAGACTGAATCAGCAGAAAGAAACTGAACTGAGAGACTATGCTAAATAGTGTAGAATTAACACCAGGTGCCATTTTGGGCCTATACAAAAAGATTAGTGTAAGTTACCACAGGGTCCCAAAAGGATAGAAAGTAGCCTGAGTTTCACTTTCCCAAAGTTTTTCTGGAGTCTGGTGACATTTGGAACTCATGAAGGTTATTTGTATTTTAAAGTAATATCCCTCAAGGACCTTACTTGAACCAGCTTAAGTAGATTTCCCTTCCTTGAAACAAAAGTCCCTGAGTAGAAGGCTCTTCCCTCTTTTTGCTTCTAAACTAAGCAACTATAAAGGTGAGTGTTGAATAATGGGATAATAAGAATGGCCTTTGGGATCAGCACAAAGGACTGGAATAATGCAAGAGACTGCTGCTGCTGCTGCTGCTAAGTCGCTTCAGTCGTGTCCAGTGTGCGACCCCATAGATGGCAGCCCACCAGGCTCTGCCGTCCCTGGGATTCTCCAGGCAAGAACACTGGAGTGGGTTGCCATTTCCTCCAATGCATAAAAGTGAAAGTGAAGTCACTCAGTCGTGTCCGACTCTTAGCGACCCCATGGATTGCAGCCTACCAGGCTCCTCCATCCATGGGATTTTCCAGGCAAGAGTACTGGAGTGGGTTGCCATTGCCTTCTCCGATGCAAGAGACTAAGTTTAGCCAAATGCCACCTGTGGTTAGAGACTGTCATTGTTGGGGGAAAAGAGGCTGAGATCTCCAACTTGTTAAGTCAGTTTAGGGTCAGTCCCTTGATATGACAAATATATAGGTTTTGAGTGGTGCATTTTCTGCCCGCTTCCAAGTCTAGACTTAGTTTGGTCATTCCAAACCAAATTAACAAAGGAGCCTAATTTGTGAACATGAATTTTCACAAATTGAACTCTCATATGAATTTTCACAATGTGAACTCCCATATTTTAGGGGTGGGTCAATACTTAAGTCTGGAGCAGGAAATGGCAACCCACTCCAGTATTCTTGCCTGGAAAATTCCAAGGATGGAGGCCTCTGGTGGATTACAGTCCATGGGGGTCGCCAGGGGTCAGATGTAAATGAGCAACTGACCACCATACACGCATGCACAGTACCTAAGTCAGTAGGGCCTCTTCTAATTTCATACTGGTCTTATTGGTTTCCTGGACCCCTCAGAGAGTCAATACACCTAAATATAATACAGCATTTTAAAAGATCTTCTACCCAGTAGCATTAAACACAGTTGTATCAGCACTATTTGTTCTCAAACAGCAGCCATTTTCCTACTTCTTTATTGACAGAATCCTGATTATTCAGTGTTCTGTCAACAAGGTGACCCCATCCCTAGCTCACCAGCTCAAGAGAAAAAAAAAAGATGAATTTAAGATAATCATGAAAATGCCATTCCCTTTTTCAGTGATTGGTACAGACATGTTCTTGTCTAATCTAGCCAATGAGATAATGGTAACTAATATTTATTGAATGATAGCTATGTGCCCTCCTCCAAGGACTTTACAGGAACTCATTCTTTTTTCTTTCAATACAATTCTATACTATAAGGTCTATATCTGTCCCTACATCATGTCTTCTAGAAAAGTGAGATAATTAATTTTCTTCATGGTTTAAGTCATTTTGATTTGGATTTTCTATTACTTGTCACAACAAACATTGGAACTAATACTCCAATTCATTTGTTCTCTTCTCTTTAGAATCCCATTTCAACATGTATACAAAGATAGCAAATGGTAATTCTTTTCTTCCTAATTCCTATAAGAGTTTTTTCAGATTTTTTTAATGTGGAACATTTTTAAAGTCTTTATTGAATTTGTTCCAATATTGTTCCTGGTTTTGGTTTTTTGGCTACAAGGCATGTGGGATCTTAACTCCCTGACCAGGGATTGAACCTGCACCCCCTGCATTGGAAGGCAAAATTTTAACCACTGGACCACCAGGAAGTCTCTATATCATTACTTTGAGTGAAAAAGAGGAGGCAGAGGAGAAAAAGTCTCATTTTCATGTTAGATTTATTATTGTGTGTGTGTACAAGCTCAGTTGCTTCAGTCATGAATGACTATTTGTGACCTAATGGATTGTATCCTGCCAGGCTCCTCTATCCATGGGATTTTGCAGGCAAGAATACTGGAGTGGGTTGCCATGCCCTCCTATAGGGCATATTCCCGAATCAGGGATCCAATCCACACTCTCTTTATCTCCTGCATTACAGGCAGATTCTTCACCACTGAACCACCAGGAAAGCCCAAGATTTATTATTAGGATACCTTTTTATTAGCTTTATTCATGAAAAATCACCTTGTAAGTAAATGAATTTTAAGTACATTTTCAGTACAAATCCTTTCAAAAAGATGTACAAATAGCTCTTTCCAAGCTTGTACTATTTCACTTAGGAGTATCACTTGCTGAAGCAATGATAGATTCTTCAATTTTTCATCTCAGGACTCTGCATAGTTACTGAGTGAAATCCAGTCTTTTAATTTTTATGATTTTAATTTTTGGACCATTTCAAATTATTTGTTCATTAGTGAACCATTCCCCCATACAATAACATTTTCACTACATGCTTCCTGGTACATCGTACATTGGTTACATTTATACATATTTTTGAAGATATAGGAAAAAGTATGTTTATTTAGTAGATGTATGTAATAGCCGTTATATAGGCTCTTGGCTATTACATTCCTAATATTATATTAATAAATTATTATTCATGTGTTTTCTTTTTGCTCTCTGGCCAACAAAAGGCAATTCAATCTGACAACTTTTATATGTTTTATATAAATATTTGAACTACATTGACATAGCTTAATACAGTAGTAGAACCAAATAACTAGATGTAAATGCTAACTCTGCAATTTACTGTATTTGTAGCACTGGACAAGTTAATATTTTTGTGCCTCTATTTCCTCAGATATAAAATAGGGATGATAATAATAATAATAACTATCTTTTAGGGTTATTGTGAGGATTAAAGGAATACATACAAAGCACTTAGTAAGTTCCTAGCACATAGTAAGGACCCTAAGTGTTCTCATTATTATTATTACCAGGGTTAATCCTAATAAACAGACAACTTGGTTAACAGTGGCTTAAACCATGAGATTCTTTACCAACTGAGCAGATAACACCACTCTAATGGTAGAAAGTGAAGAGGAACTAAAGAGCCTCTTGATGAGGGTGAAGGAAGAGAGTTAAATGGCCAGCTTAAGACTAAATATTTAAAAAAACTAAGATCATGGCATTTGGCCCCATTACTACATGGCAAATAGAAAGGGAAAAGGTGGAAGTAGCGACAGATTTCCTGTTCTTGGGCTCCAAAATCACTGTGGCTGATGACTACAGCCATGAAAAAAGAAGATGATTGCTTCTTGGCAGGAAAGCAATGACAAACCTAGACAGTGTATTGAAAAGCAAAGACATTACTCTGCTGGCAAAGGTCCATATGGTCAAGGCTATGGTCTTCCCAATGGTCATGAACAGTTGTGAGAGCTGGACCGTGAAAAAGGCAGAACACCAAAGAACTGATGCCTTCAAACTATGGTGCTGGAGAAGACTCCTGAAAGTTCCTTGGACAGCAGGAAGATCAAACTAGTCAATCTTAAGGGAGATCAGTATTTTGGTCTGATGCTGAAGCTAAAGCTTCAGTATTTTGGTCATCTGATGCTAACAGACGACTCATTGGACAAGTCACTGATGCTGGGAAAGATCAAGGGCAGAATGAGAAGAGGACATCAGAGGATGAGATGGCTGGATGGAATCACTGATGCAATGAACATGAACTTGGGAAAATTCCGGGAGATGGTGAGGGACAGGGAGACCTGACGTACTATAGTCCATGGAGTCGCAAAGAGTCAGACACAACTGGGTGACTGAACAACAACAACAAAACCATAAGAACGCATATTATTAATATTTACTTAAGAAGTGTGTTGGCCTTGGGGCTGGTTTTTAACTCAAAGATACCATGAAGCAGTCAGGCTCCTCCCATCTTTCTGCATTGCCATTCTCACTGTATTGGCAAAATTTCCCCTCAAAGTCTGCCTCTACGGCTGCCTCAATAGAATGAGGGCAAATTTTTTAAAAAAATATTCATCTCCTGATGAATATTTATCTTTTCAGAAGAAAAACATCTCCCAGAAATAGTCAATAGATGTCTTCTTTATGTCTTATTGGCCAGAACTGTGTCACATGACCACTTCTAGACCAATCACTGGGAAAGAATACAATTGCCATGATTGATTTAGACTAACCATGAGTCACTTTTCTGGGGCTGGGCCTTTTGTTGCCTGAGCAAAACCAGGTTTCTATCACCAAGGGGAAAAAAAATAACCACTGGGTGTACGACCAATAGTGTGTGTCATCAACAAGCATTCAAGTTGTTGCCTGCTATATGCTCAGCTTGTGCTCCTAATGAAACTGTAGAAACTACCAAAAGAACAATGATATTTTCTTTTCTCCTACTTATTTGACATGTTTAGACTGAAAGCTACTTCTGCTAGGCCCTGCTAAATAACTAAACTAAAGCCTTTAAGGCCACCTTCCTAATCCACTCACTCTGAGTGGCTTCACTTACTGTCCGCAAATGTGGTGGATCTTCCTTTTCTTGGTTGAATCTTTGCATTCCATCTCCACTTTCGAGTAGTGATAACCGAAGGACTGAACAAAGAGTGAACGATCCAAAACTCCTTGTTTAGAAGATCTGAGCACCCCAGATACCCAAGGGCAAATTCCATTTGTCTTTTTTCTTCATTCTACTAAGGACCTACTATGAGCCAGGCACTTTCATAAAATTCTTTCCATTAATTCTCATCCCCAAAACTCCATGAAATGTGTTTCAGGTAGAGGAAAGAGAGATTAATACAGATAAAAATGACTTGTGCAAAGCCGTCAGCTAGTAATAGGAAAAATAATTACCCCTTATTGACCATATGCTACATTTGAGCCATGCATTGTCCTAAATGCCACTCATGAATTCATTCCTTTAATTCTCTTAACCACCAAGTGAAGTAAAGATTCAATCACAACTGATACTTCCCAAGCACCCTCTATATAGATGAAAAATCTGCAGCTTCAAAAGCTAAGAAAGTTCAAGTTCACCCAACTAGAAAGTGACAGGTATTCTACAAAGCTGGGTCTAATTCAAACACTTCCTGTTAAAGTCACACCCACCCCCACACTGCAGGAAATTGAACCCAGGCCTCCTTACTCCTGGGCCTATTCCAAAATCCCAAATGAGAATGGAACACTCTGATGTTTTATTCTACCAGTTTGTTCTGTGAAGTGCTCTCCAAGTAGTTCATAATTGGTCCAGTTGTCTAAAACAAAGTTGGGAATTTATCCAAAAGTATTTAGCAAATTAACAACTCCATCTTTCCTTTCTGAGAACAGATAGGCAAAGCTAGCTGATTCCTATTGAGTTTAAAGAAAGAGACTCTTGGGGAGACAGATTATCAACATTCATCATGTTTCTGCTTTGCCGTCAAGACCCAGATTAGAGGGTAACATTTGAATTAGGCAAAATCACACAGTTGTGCACTTTACCTACTCTAAATTTTGTTAACTGCTCTGTGTTTTAAAAATAATATGACTAGGGACTCTGCTATAAACCGTTAAGACCTTTTATGTGCTGTTAGCCCCAGATTAGAGCTTGCCAGGAAAGAGATTTCACAGTTGCTAACTGCTTCAACTTCGCCCCTGAAGGAAGCTTTATATCCCCGAGTATCATGTTATGTGGCCTTGCTCTGGGAGCCTCCTACTCAAAAGTCAACTGCGGTGCTATCCATAGAAACATAGAGTTCAAAGGATCATTCCTTCCCTGTTTGCAGTCCTACTAGGGACTTATAAGTAATGTAGGGAAGTATTTCTTTTTCTTTCAGTTTTTGTTGCTGCTTTGCCTTGGGTACCTAAGTTTTAAATATTCTTTTTGTTTTTGTTCAGCCACTAAGTTGTATCCAACTCTTTTGTATCCAACCCCAGTACTGTAGCCCACCAGGCTCCTCTGTCCATGGGATTTCCCAGGCAAGAATAGTGGAGTGGGTTGCCGTTTCCTTCTCTAGGGGATCTTCCCAAGCCAGGGATCAATTGACAGGTGGACTCTACTCCTGAGCCACCACGGAAGCCCAGATTTTAAATATGTCACCAGTCAAAATAGTATCAAATCCTGTACCAAAATGCATTTATTTTCATAAAAGCATGAGGTTTCAGATAGCAGAACCTGATAGCTGAACTCTGACACTAACTCCATAGCCCTATACAGCTGGTCCTCAGTAGCTGGGAAATTGTGTTTTAGGGAAGCATATGTGTGCTGATCAAGGCAACTTATATAAACAACCCACCAAGTTATTAAAAGATGGTATGATAATCCTAGTGACCAAGATATTTAAGAAGATTCAGAGGTCTGTGTAAAATAAATGATTAAAGAAAATAGTGTAATAAAGTTATATTCACAGTTTTCTTTCATCTGTATACCAAAACAAACACATATATACACCCTCCAGAAACCATGTCCTGGGTTAGTATCTGGCTTTGCCTTCCTTATCTTCCTTCATTTGTGTGAAGTACTGATATATGTACACTGCCATGTGAAAAATAGATAGCTAGTGGAAAGCTACTGTATAGCACAGGAAGCTCAGCCCGGTGCTTTGGGACAACCTGCTGCTGCTGCTGCTGCTACTAAGTCGCTTCAGTCGTGTCTAACTCTGTGCAACCCCATAGACAGCAGCCCACCAGGTTCCCCCGTCCCTGGGATTCTCCAGGCAAGAACACTGGAGTGGGTTGCCATTTCCTTTTCCAATGCATGAAACTGAAAAGTGAAAGGGAAGTTGCTCAGTCGTGTCCGACTCTTAGCGACCCAATGGACTACAGCCTACCAGGCCCCTCCATCCATGGGATTTTCCAGGCAAGAGTACTGGAGTGGGGTGCCATTGCCTACTCCATTGGGACAACCTAGAGGAGTGGAATTGGGGCGAGTGGGAGGGACGCTTAAGAGGGAGGGGATGTATGTATATATACAGCTGATCACTTTGTTGTACAGAAGAAACTAACACAACATTGTAAAGCAATTATACTCCAAAAAAAAAAAAAGAGTATATATGTGTACAACTGAGTCAATTTGCTATGTAGCAGAAACTGGCACAACAATGTAAATCAACTATCCTTCAACAAAACAAAAAAAGAATTCCAGTTCTAAAAAAACAGCCTCCATCATACTTTCTCTCCCACTTACAAAAACTTTTTAAATGATATTCTGGAGAGAAAATGTTATTTATAAAACAATCCCAAAACATTAATAAAATGGCAATAAAAACGTACATATCAATAGTTGAAAGTGAAAGTAAAAGTGAAGTTGCTCAGTCGTGTCCAACTCTTTGCCACCCCGTGGACTGTAGCCCACCAGGCTCCTCCGTCCATGGGATTCTCCAAGCAAGAGTGCTGGAGTGGGTTGCCATTTCCTTCTCCAGTGGATCTTCCCCACCCAGGGATCGAACCCAGGTCTCCCACATTGCAGGCAGACGCTTTAACCTCTGAGCCACCAGGGAAGACTTATCAATAGTTACTAATACTTTAATTAACAATTTAATGTAAATTGACTAAATAATCCAACCAAAAGACACCAAGTGGCTGAATGGATACAAAAACAAGATCCGTATATATGCTGCCTACAAGAGATTCACTTTAGATCTAAAGACACACAGAAACTGAAAGTGAAGGGATGGGAAAAGTTATCCCATGCAAATGGAAATCAAAAGAAAGCCAGGGCAGTACTTATATCAGACAAAATAGATTTTAAAGTAAAGAATTGCAAGAGACAAAGAAGACATTAATAATGATTAAGAGATTAATCAGAGAAGAATATGAATATATATATACACCCAACATAGAAGCAATCAAATATATAAGCAAATATTAACAGACATAAAGCAAGAAGAAACTGACAGCAACCCAAGAGAAAATGCTTTCTGTAAGGAGCTTAAAATGTGAATAGCATAAAAAAACCTTACAGCTGAGACAGATTTCTAGTCTAGGATCAAAAGCACCACTGCCATAATTAAAATTGTTCTCTAACACAGAGGAACCGCAGCCCAGTGCCGCCAACTTACAGCCCTAGTGTTTCAGCTAACCACAAGGAGTTAATAATTATTAAGTGCTAACTATACAGGCTAAGCACCTACATGCATTATCTCTTTTGAAAAATCGTGTTTGAAACAAAGACTTACTTTCATGCCTAGAGCACAGAATCTATGCTAGAGATTATGTTCAAAGAAATTATTTCACCAAAATAATTGTAGTTACTTTATCAGCTGCTTTGCAAACACTGATTTTTTTTTTCTTTAAGATCTTGGCTCAGAAACAAGCCAAAAAAGCATAGCACGGTCCTCTAAACCCAACCTTGAAACTGTCCTTGTCTCAATTTCTTGCTCTTGTTTGAAAAGCCAGACTTGACATAAAAGTACGACTTCACTGGGTGTGACTGGCAGGCCCAGACAGGAGAGGTGCACATTTCTTTTTAGGGATCAGCATTTGGGGCAACTTCAGAGCAATGTCACCGTGTGGCTAGCGTCTGGATCTCAGGGTGAAAGCTGAGGATCTAAATAAGCTGAAAAAGGGAATATCTGCGAACAAAAAAGGGAGACCCGACTGCAGGTTAATGTGGAAAAACTGTCAAGTCTGGAGGCCAGTTCAGGCTGAAAGGAGGCGTGACGGCCGTGGATCCTGACAGAATCAGACTGGGGTCTTCCAGGGTGCCTGTTGGTGCACCAAGGAGACCAGGAAAGCCTAGGGCAGCACCCCACAAAACCAGCTCAGGAGAGCTGCCCAGAAAGTGGTCCACAGGCAGCCTGTACAGTCCGCAGCCCTGAAACAAATATTGCTCACAAATGTAATGCCAGATGGGCCACCTCTCAGGAGCAAATGCCATCTTTCTTTCGATAAGTTCAGAAACCTGCCTTCCGGAAATCAGAGAAAATCAGCTCAGGAGAGGTTGGATGCAGTGGAAGTTGTGTATGTTTCCGACCCTGTGACCATCTTTTTAATTCTTTTCTCCCCTGCCTGTTTAGTAGCCTTTTTCCTTCTGTGAAAGTACTTTTTTCCTTTGCAATGGGATTTTCATCTTTAGGGTTAGATTACATTCATTTTCATTTTCATTTGTCCTACAGTGTTTTTTCTTTAAAAACATTTCTATAAAAATAAAAGTTGTCTATTATAGAATATACAGGAAAAAAACACAAAGAAGAAAATTAAAATTATACCTAATCCCACCACCTGATTACCACTGCTAATCTTTGTCTTTATTGAATTCAAGTCTTTTTTTTTAATATAAATTTATTTATTTTAATTGGAGGTTAATTACTTTACAATATTGTATTGGTTTTGCCATACATCAACTCTCTTAATTTTCTTTGTTTGTATGTATATATGCACATACTTATATTGTGCAAATGTTTGTACATATAGTCAGTTATTTTATAAAATTGGGATCACTCCAAGGTATAGTTTTGTGATCTGCTTTTTTCCACTCAATATGATGGCAGCCTATTCTCAAGTCATTAAATCTTCTCTGGAAACACATTTTTTAAAATGACTATAATTACTCTTTCTATTCAGCCGTTGACATTGAGCATAGTACATTAAATGGAGAGATATATGGATTGCTCCCCCTTTTTAGTGTAACTTTGAACCATTTGTATTTGATTGCACTCATCTTAATGCACTTTCCTATTGTTTTTCAAGATCAGACAATTTAAGTGCAGCCAATTAAATTGAAAATACTAAGACTGAGAACATCAGGAAAGACTTATTGCTGGTATAAACTATCAAAGAAGCCTAAGCCAGCTATATTTCTCAAAACAGCCATATCTACAATCAAATAAAGTTTATCTCCTTTAAATAAGAGATAACTTATTTTTTATGATTTTAGATATTACAGTAGGCTGACTTAGTCAAGTCATGACCTGGGATGACACTATGCTAGCTATTGGATGTTGACTTGCAAACATCTGAAACCTTTTATCCCATTAGATGTTACTTGTTAGCATGACACCATCTGGTCATCTAGAAAAATCTGGATAATTGACTGCATTATCAGTAGGACTTAACTTTTGAAAGCTTTTATTCCCAATGTTTGATTTCCTGTGTTTGGCTTCAACCTGGTTGTTTGGAGCTCTCAGGAAACATTTTCCCAGAGAAATCGGCTCTAAGTGGTAGCTGACAAGGAACCAGAGGCATAACATACCACACTCAGTTCAGTTCAGTCCCTCAGTCGTGTCTGACTCTTTGTGACTCATGGACTGCAGCACACCAGGCTTCCCTGTCCATCACCAACTCCCGGAGCTTGCTCAAACTCATGTCCATCGACTCAGTGATACCATCCAGCCATCTCATCCTCTGTCATCCCCGTCTCCTCCTGCCTTCAATCTTTCCCAGCATCAGGGTCTTTTCAAATGAGTCAGCTCATCGCATCAGGTGGCCAAAGTATTGGAGTTTCAGCTTCAGCATCAGTAATTCCAGTGAATATTCAGGACTGATTTCCTTTAGGATTGACTGGTTGGATCTTCCTTCAGTCTAAGGGACTCTCAAGAGTCTTCTCTAACACCACTGTTCAAAAATATCAATTCATCAGCACTCAGCTTTCTTTATAATCCATCTTTCACACCCATACATGACTACTAGAAAAACCACAGCTTTGACTAGATGGACCTTTGTTGGCAAAGTAATGTCTCTACTTTTTAATATGCTATCTAGATTGGTCATAGCTTTTCTTCTAAGGAGTAAGCATCTTTTAATTTCATGGCTGCAGTCACCATCTGCAGTGATTTTGGAGCCCCCCGAAATAAAGTCTGTCCTGTTTCCACTGTTTCCCCATCTATTTGCCATGAAGTGATGGGACTAGATGCCATGATCTTTAATTTTTGAATGTTGAGTTTTAAGCCAACTTTCTCACTCTCTTCTTTCACCTTCATCAAGAGGCTCTTTTGTTACTCTTCACTTTCTGCTGTAAGAGTGGTGTCATCTGTGTATCTGAGGTTATTGATATTTCCCTTGGCAATGTTGATTCCAGCTTGTGCTTCATCCAGCTCAGCATTTCACATGATGTACTCTGCATATAAGTTGAATAAGCAGGGTGACAATATACAGCCTTGATGTACTCCTTTCCCAATTTGGAACCAGTCTATCGTTCCATGTCCAGTGCTAACTGTTGTTTCTTCATCTGCATACAGATTTCTCAGGAGTAGGCCAGGTGGTCTGGTATTCCCATCTCTTGATAATTTTCCACAGTTTGTCGTGATCCATACAGTCAAAGGCTTTGGCATAGTCAGTAAGGCAGAAGTAGATGTTTTTCTGGAACTCTCTTACTTTTTCTATGATCCAACAGATGTTGGCAATTTGATCTCTCATTCCTCTGCCTTTTCTAAATCCACCATGAACATCTGGAAGTTCATGTTTCATGTACTGTTGTTGAAGTCTGGTTAGGAGAATTTTGATCATTACTTTGCTAGCACATGAGATGAGTGCAATTATGCAGCAGTTTGAACATCTTGGCATTGCCTTTCTTTGGGATTGGAATAAAAACTGACCTTTTCTAGTCCTGTGGCCACTGCTGAGTTTTCCAAATTTGCTGGTATATTGAGTGCAGCACTTTCACATATCTTTAAGGATTTGAAATAGCTCAACTGGAATTCCATCACCTCCACTAGCTTTGTTCATAGTGATGCTTCCTAAGGCCCACTTGACTTCACATTCCAGGATGTCTGGCTCTAGGTGAGTGATCACACCATCATGGTTATCTGGGTCATGAAGATCTTTTTTGTACAGTTCTTCTGTGTATTCTTGCCACCTCATCTTAATATCTTCTGCTTTTTTTAGGTCCATACCATTTCTGTCCTTTATCAAGCCCATCTTTGCATGAAATGTTCTGTTGGTATCTCTAATTTTCTTGAAGAGATCTCTAGTCTTTCCCATTCTGTTGTTTTCCTCTATTTCTTTGCATTGATTGCTGAGGAAGGCTTTCTTATCTCTCCTTGATATTCTTTGGAACTCTGCATTCAGATGAGTATATTTTTCCTTTTCTCCTTTGCCTTTAGCTTCTCTTCTTTTCTCAGCTGTTTGTAAGGCCTCCTCAGACAACCATTTTGTCTTTTTGCATTTATTTTTCTTGGGGATGGTCTTGATCACTGCCTCCTGTACAATGTTACAAACCTCCATCCATATTTCTTTAGGCACTCTATCAGATCTAATCCCTTGAATCTATTTGTCACTTCCACTGTATAATCATAAGGGATTTTATTTAGATCATACCTGAATGATCTAGTGGTTTTCCCTACTTTTCTTCAATTTAAGTCTGAATTTGGCAATAAGGTATTCATGATCTGAGCCACAGTCAGCTCCTGGTCTTGTTTTTACTGACTATATAGAGCTTCTCCATCTTTGGTTGCAAAGAATATAACCAATCTGATTTCATTATTGACCATCTGGTGATGTCCATGTGTAAAGTCTTCTCTTGTGTTGTTGGAAGTGTGTGTTTGCTATGAACAGTTCATTCTCTTGGCAAAACTGTTAGTCTTTGCCCACCTTCATTTTGTACTCCAAGGCCAAATTTGCCTGTTACTCCAGGTATCTCTTGACTTCCTATCTTTGCATTCCAGTCCCCTATGATGAAAAGGACATCTTTTTTTGGTGTTAGTTCTAGAAGGTCTTGTAGGTCTTCAAAGAACCGTTCAACTTCAGCTTCTTCAGCATTACTAGTTGGGGCATAGACTTGGATTACTGGGATATTGAATGGTTTGCCTTGGAAATGAACAGAGATCATTCTTTCATTTTTGAGATTGCACCCAAGTACTGCATTTCAGGCTCTTTTGTTGACTATGAGGGCTACTCTGTTTCTTCTAAGGGATTCTTGCCCACAGTAGTAGATATAGTGGTCATCTGAATTAAGTTTGCCCATTCCTTACCATTTTAGTTCTCTGATTCCTAAAATGTCAATGTTCAGTCTTGACATCTCCTTTTTTACCGCTTCCAATTTCCCTTAATTCATGGACCTAACATTCCAGGTTCTTATGCAATATTCTTTACAGTATCAGACTTTACTTCCATCACCAGTCATATCCACAACTGGGCATTGTTTTTGCTTTGGCTCCATCTCTTCATTCTTTCTGGAGCTATTTCTCCACTCTTCTCCAGTAGCATATTGGGCACCTACCGACCTGGGGAGTTCATCTTTCGGTGTCATATCTTTTTGCCTTATCATACTGTTGATGGGGCTCTCAAGCATGAATATTGAAGTGGTTTGCCAAGGGGTACCATATAACAGTTTAATAATCACACTGGGAGAACATTAATTCAGAGTACTTTAGTGGGACCACTGACTTTTTTCTCACTTTTTACCCCAATTACCCAGCAGCAGCAGTAAGGTTTCCAGAGAGCAATCTCAGAACATTCAATGAAGCAAAGTCCTGGAAAAAAAAGGCCCAAGGGCTTCAGGGAAGTGTGTCTGCTCCTCAGAGCCTTCTCAGTGCGGTTCACCTCCCACTCTGCTCTGAGCACCTCAGGGTGATCTACCTGCTTCAACTTTCTGCCATTACCATCTGTGGACACTCCTCAAGCTTGACTCCCTACACTCGCCCTCTTTCCAAAATATTTAAGCCTTACTTTTCCTCTAAAAAATTTAAAATCTTATTTGAAGTTTGCCTATGAGTTGGTGCTCACAAGAATACTAAGAAAAAGTGAAAGCTTCCCTGCCAAGTCCAACCACAATTTTAGCATTCTATAGAAAGACAAAGAGAGCAGCGGCGGTGAGGATACAAAGTGGGATTAGAGAATACAGAGATCTAGAGGAAAACAGGCGTCTACATTTCGGAGGAACACTCCATTCCAGTGACCCTCCATCCTGAATATCAGGGCCGCTGGAGAGCAAGAAGGAAGGGTGAAAGGGTAAAGTAGAGACTAGGCTTCTTCCCCAAGGGACCTCAGGAATATTAAAGGAGAAATCTATTGGAGAATCAGCTTCCTGTCCTATTTTCCTCCATTTTGCTATGATAATATCACCACTTAAGTGGATAGTAAACAGGGAAAGTTTCCTAAATTCCTACCACTGTCCAGGCACTGGGGCTTTTACAAATGAGGAAACTGAGCCTCAAGGAGGTTAAGTTAGAAACAAAGAGAAGCAGGAAGAGGATGAAGCTCTTAGCAGGAGTGAAGCCAAGAAGAGCAAGTTGGAGGACAGAAGGAAGCCCCGGAGAGTGTCAGCTGGGAAGGGGAAATGGCTCTCTGTTCCCTGTCTGCCATTCCCTATCCCTGCTTACAATGGGGCTACCATTCCAAAGACCATTCCTACATATGGAATGAAATTAAGGTGTGCATCTGTTGATGGGCTGTATTCTGATTTGGCATCATGCTTACGCCACCATGATATGTTTCGGTTCCTATCAAAAGAAGCCCAGAAAAAATTACTTACAGTTAAATGTTTCCATCCAGGCATTGGTTCCTCCCTCCCTGGTCATCCTGCACTGTCAAACTGAATTTTGTTCCAAGATCTCACTTGAGTCTACAGTCTTTAATTCTGCAAACAAGTTGTGATTTAAACATGAATTCAACTATTTTCAAAATGGATCATGTATGTCTTACTTTCAGTTGTTCTTATGTGAACAGGACTTTTTATTCAACCTGGGATATAACCAAACTCTAAATAGCTGGGTATATCAGTTTAACATTTTAAGCTAATTTGTTTTAAAGCCTTCTAAAAAATCGAAGTTGTAGGGTCTCTCCCTTAGGAGAGTCTTTCCTAATCTCTAGGAAAGTTATCTTTCCTATGATAATTTAGAGCTTTCTCATCTTATTCTGGGGCTTCCCAAGTGGCATTAGTAGTAAAGAACCCACTTACCAATGCAGGAGAGCTAAGAGACGGTTCAATCCCTGGATCGGGAAGATCCCCTGGAGAAGGTCATGGCAACCCAGTCCAGTATTCTTGTCTGGAGAATCCCATGAACAGAGGAGCCTGGAGGGCTACAGTCCATTGGGTCACAAAGAGTCAGACACAACTGGAGCAACTTAGCCTAGCATAGCATCTTATTTTAATAAATCACTTAGCATTATTCTCACTGATAGGTAATATTAACAACAACAAAACCCATTCCTAAGTGAAGGAGATGGACTAGAAAGATCAGACAGGAATTGATATCTTAATAAATATTCCCTGATACTTAGCAAAGTTCATATTTCTGCTCAGTTTAGAACTCAACATTACAAATGTTGTAGAAACAAAAACATGAGCATTCCAGGGAAAGTCTTATTTTTGAAAAGCAAGAAAACACTTGACAACCATGCAGAAAAGAAAAAACCATGCAAACCTTTCAACAGTGAATGAGGAGGAGTGTGAAGTTCCTACCCTCACCAACATCAACAAGAATGGACATTTCAGAAGAGTCTTTGGACTGCCTAGTATATAGAAAAAAATTCCTTGGGTCTCTTCCTGTCCCCACTGTCCCCTAAGCATGGAAAATAAGCAACAGCTTTATTAGCACTACCCTCAGCGAGGGTGCTTCTTCGCACTCTAAGCACACTGGACAGCTTTATTGCTGAAGACAAGCAGGGTCTAGCTCCTCAGGCTATAGCCATGCCAAATCCCAGAGGCAAAACAAGATTGCCTTCCTTATTATGATGGGATGTAAGATGTCTCTAAGGCTTACAGTTCAACTTTTACAGCACTTCCCTTGGCCTTCGGAATTACTCTATATTTACAAGGTACAGTTCCTTCATTCCCACAGGCAAATTTATTTGCTAAAACTGGAACAAAAAGTCAAAGTATAACGAGTTCAAAGACTTCAGGTCCAAAGATTTCTGAAGACTTTGGATTTGATTTCTATTTTGTGCCTTGGGGTTATTATCTATGTGGATTAGGTTATTGTGGATAAGGAGAACTTGTTCTTTCTTTTTAAAAAATTATCCTTAAAATTAGATGAATGTAAAATTGTAACAAGTCAATGCATTTATAGCATATTGGTATGACCTATTATGCTATACCATGCATCATTGCTTTACTTTTCCCATTCAGTCACTAATAATTATGTTTTAAAATAATAAGCCCTACTTTCATCATATTTACAAAGCACAAGTTTTCAATAACTGTAATTTTTCTTTTTAAAGAGTTACATGATATCTTTCAAATGAGCCTGCATTTTAAAGTATCCAGTTCCATTATTATGATTTCCCTTTATTTTAAGTGTACTTATTTTATAGTATCCTAATTTTCATATTGCCTTAATAAGTTCCCGGGATATACATTTTCCTAATTTTTATTCTGTTTCATCTTGTGATATGTGGTGTGTGTGTATGCGTGTGAATGGATTCTGTATGCTGTGGATTGTAGAAATATGCTTATTTTTATTTTTTTCTCTAATGGAAGCCCCAGGGGTTTCATTAGTCTACAGTAAGTTCCTATATAGATTTTTCAGCTTGGTGGTCCCCAAGGAGCAGGTAGGGTAAATTTGGATTTCTAGAATGAGATGGTTAGACAGCACACCAACGCAATGAACAGGAGTTTGAGCACACTCTGGGAGACAGTGGAGGATATAGGAGCCTGGCGTGCTACAGCCCACGGGGTTGCAAGAGTTGGCTACGACTTAGCAACTAAACAACAACGACAAAAACATAGAATTTCAATTTGTCACGAGAAGTATTTTTTCCACCAGGACCCTGGGTACTCCTGAGCTTCCTTGGAGCTTCCCTGGGCCTGTGGGGAATTTTTGAAGTTTACCTTTTACTAAAAGGGAAGGCATCCATAGCCCTGGCTTCAGGCTAGGATCTCAGCAGCCGGGAGTAGCCCAAGGACAGGTCTTTAGGCATTGAAACCCTGCCATCTCCCTAGGCATTTGGGGCATATATCAAAGTCTGATTCTCTTCTGGGCCACGTGACAGCTCCTCATGAGCTTATCATTTTAGTTTTGAATTCCCTCTCTTTTTTTTCTGATACCTGGAGATTTCCCCTTCTTCCTTCCAAGTAAAGCTTTTTATTTTTAACATTTTATGTTAAAATTTCTATTTTATTTAAAATTTTTTTATTTTATATTGAAGTAGATTTGATTAACAATGTTGTGTTTCTTTCATGTGTACAGCAAAGTGATTCAGTTATACATATACTTGTATGGATTCTTTTTCAAATTCTTTTCCCATTTAGGTCATTACAGAATATTGAGCAGAGTTCCCTGTGCTATACAGTAGATACTTGCTGTTATCTATTTGAAATGGAACAGTGTATACATATCAATCCCAAACTCCCAATCTTTTTCCCCCCTGCCACACTTCTGCCTCAGTAACCATAAATTCTAAGTCTGTGAGTCTGTTTCTGTTTTGTAAATAAGTTCATCTGTATCATTTTTTTGGATTCTGCATGTAAACAATATCGTATATTTTGCTTTCTCTATCTGACTTACTTTACATAGTATGATAATCTCCAGATCCATCCCTATTGCTGAAAATGACATTATTTCATTAAAAAAATTCATTATTGTTATGTGTTTTTTGTGTGTACAGAGCTTCTACAATAGCCTGTCATGTTGCTGGAACCAACAATCTAAAAAACCTTTATGTGATTTTCTCATTAACTCATCAGGATAGGGCAGTAAACATATTTCCCCAATTTTAGAGGAGAGTAGAAATTCAGATGTATTAAGTCATAGAGTCAATTCATGATGAAATAAGACTGGTGACAACTAGGCCAGTGTTCTTTCCATTCTGGAACTGTGGCTCAGATCCAGTCTACTAGAGATTCCTAATCAAAAGGTTGAAGTCTTTCAACCTTTTGGCACTAGAAACTGTCTTCAGGCTCAATAAACAATGCCTTAACTCATATATCCTATTGTGTTTCAATTATATCTAAATTTTGTAAATAATGAAATGTAACTTCATTTAAAAGTAAAACTTTAAGTAAATCTATTTGGATGCCTATCAGAGATATTGGCCACATAATCCTAAGGAGATTACATATACGTATATACACACACACATACATACATACACACACAGATATATAACACAGGATGATTGTGCTATAGTTCTCATAGTAGCAAAATGTGAGAGAAAATGTAAATGACCAATAATAGGGCAATGAATAATGTCCAACTCTTTGCGACCCCATGGACTGTAGCCTATCAGGCTCCTCCGTCCATGGGATTTTCCAGGCAAGTGTGCTGGAGTGGATTGCCATTTCCTTCTCCAGGGGATCGTCCCGACCCAGGAAACGAACCCAGGTCTCCCGCACTGCAGGTGGACGCTTTACTGTCTGAGCCACCAGGGAAGCCCAACTATGATATTACTTAGGGGTTAAAAAAAGTGTGGTTCTGTGTAAACTGACATGAAACAACTTTCAAGACAGTGTTGAGTTGCAGCATAATACAGAATGATGTAGTTTGTTAAAAATGCATATGCCACACATAAAAAGCAGTACCAAGTCTTTTTATAGATGCACATCTGTATATGAGAGCAGAGAAAAGTTAAGGGTGGATGCAAGCTAGGCTACTAATAGCAGTTCCCTCCAGGAAGGGGTCTGGAAATGGAGCTCAGGTCAGGAGACGGAAAGCAGGCTCCATCTTTAGAGGCTGTATAACTGAAATTCATAACCAGTTGTATTTAAGTGCTTTCAAAAAGAGGCCATGTAACTGAACCCACAATAGCTTTTTTTTTTTACATTGTGTTATTTCTCAGTCAACAGACACTAAAAAGACATGTTAATCCATGAAAATTGTTGAAGCACGGTGGGCCTCCTAATCACATTACTGGTGACCTCTGTCCCTAGCCACACGTCTCTTTGTGTAATTAATGGCTATGCTAATAAGGCTAGAAAAGCAATCTGGAATTATTGTGAAACTATAAATCCTGGGTACACAAAGTCCATGACTAAGGCTAGTATATCACACTGAGGTGTACATTAAGAAGGAAAGTGTCATGGAAAACAGAAGTAGTTTCTTCAAAAGATTAAAAATAAAGTCACCTGATCTAGAAAACTCACTCCTGGGCATATATCTGGATAAAACTCTAATTCAACAGGATACATGCACCTCTATGTTCATACTAGCACTATTCACAATAGCCAAGACATGGAAGCACCCTAAGAGTCTACTGACATATAAATGGATAAAAAAAAAATATGATATACATGTACAATAGAATCTTATTCAGCTACTAAAAAAATAATGAAATAATGCCATTTGCAGCAGCAATATGGATGGACCTAGAGATTATCATATTAAGTGAAGTACGTTAGGAAGAGTAAATATCATATGATATCACCTACATATAAAATCTAAAATATGACACATATGAACTTATATATAAAACAGAAACAGACTCTTAGACACTGAGAGCAGACTTGTGATTGTCAAAAGTGGGATGGGAGGCAGAGGGATGGATTGGGAGTTTGGCATTAGCAGATACAAACTACTATATATAGAATGAATAAACAACAAGGTCCTACCCATATAGCACAGGGAACTATATTCAATATCCTGTAATAAACCATAAAGGAAAAGGATAAAAAAAAAGAATGTGTGTATGTATGTGTATAACTGAATCAGTTTGCTGTAGAGCAAAAATAAACACATCAGTAAATCAACTATACTTCAATAAAATAAATTTAAAAGGAAAACAGGAAGTATCATATGAACCTGCTGCTACAGAAGTTAAAATATCACAGGCTCTCACTGTGCAAGCCTGCCTTTACTCCTACATCGAACTATAAAATTGACCAGATACAAAGAACAAGCAACCAAAAAAATTCATGTCTTTCTTGTGTCTTTGTTGTATATTGTTTTCTGTCTTGGAGATCCTTGCTAATTGCTATGGGAGAGGCACAATAGGTGTTTATATTACCACTGAGAAAACAGCATTTTTTTTGTTTTCCCCTTAGATTCACTAAGTTAAAAAAAAAAAAAAAAAAGTAGCCCAAATGTATTGAGATCTCCTTCTGTTACAAATTTCTACAAATACAGGCTGAAAAACCTTTAGGTTCAAATCATTTTTAGCTACTAAAGACCATGTGGTGTTCCAGGAGGGCTCGTGGTGAAGAGGCCAAGAAAGAAATGGTCAGGGAAGGTGCATTCTCAAACAGACATTGACTATGAGTTAGCTTCGCAGGTGGCTCAGTGGTAAAGAATCCACCTGCCGATGCAGGAGTTGCAGGAAACGTGGGTTCAATCCCTGGGTCAGGAAGATCCCCTGGAAGAGGAAATGGCAATCCACTCCAGTATTCTTGCCTGGAGAATTCCGTGGACAGAAGGCACTAGCAAGCTACAGTCCATGGGGCCGCAAAGACTCGGACATGACTGAAGCCATTGAGCACCCACACAACAATGATCAGATCAGATCAGATCAGTCACTCAGTTGTGTCTGACTCTTTGTGACCCCATGAATCACAGCACACCAGGCCTCCCTGTCCATCACCAACTCCCGGAGTTCACTCAGACTCACATCCATTGAGTCGGTGATGCCATCCAGCCATCTCATCCTCTGTCGTCCCCTTCTCCTCCTACCCCCAATCCCTCCCAGCATCACAGTCTTTTCCAATGACTCAACTCTTTGCATGAGGTGGCCAAAGTACTGGTGTTTCAGCTTTAGCATCATTCCTTCCAAAGAAATCCCAGGGCTGATCTCCTTCAGAATGGACTGGCTGGATCTCCTTGCAGGCCAAGGGACTCTCAAGAGTCTTCTCCAACACCACAGTTCAAAAGCATCAATTCTTCAGCGCTCAGCCTTCTTCACAGTCCAACTCTCACATCCATACATGACCACAGGAAAAACCATAGCCTTGACTAGACGAACCTTTGTGGGCAAAGTAATGTCTCTGCTTTTGAATATGCTATCTAGGTTGGACATAACTTTCCTTCCAAGGAGTAAGCGTCTTTTAATTTCATGGCTGCAGTCACCATCTGCAATGATTTTGGAGTCCAGAAAAATAAAGTCTGACACTGTTTCCACTGTTTCCCCATCTATTTGCCATGAAGTGATGGGACCGGATGCCATGATCTTCTTTTTCTGAATGTTGAGGTTTAAGGCAACTTTTTCACTCTCCTCTTTCACTTTCATCAAGAGGCTTTTTAGTTCCTCTTCACTTTCTGCCATAAGGGTGGTGTCATCTGCATATCTGAGGTTATTGATATTTCTCCTGGCAATCTTGATTCCAGCTTGTGTTTCTTCCAGTCCAGCTTTTCTCATGATGTACTCTGCATACAGGTTAAATAAACAGGGTGACAATATACAGCCTTGACGTACTCCTTTTCCTATTTGGAACCAGTCTGTTGTTCCATGTCCAGTTCTAACTGTTGCTTCCTGACCTGCATACAGGTTTCTCAAGAGGCAGGTCAGGTGGTCTGGTATTCCCATCTCTTTCAGAATTTTCCACAGTTTATTGTGATCCACACAGTCAAAGGCTTTGGCATAGTCAATAAAGCAGAAATAGATGTTTTTCTGGAACTCTCTTGCTTTTTCCATGATCCAGCGGATGTTGGCAATTGGATCTCTGGTTCCTCTGCCTTTTCTAAATCCAGCTTGAACATCAGGAAGTTCACAGTTCACATATTGCTGAAGCCTGGCTTGGAGAATTTTGAGCATTACTTTACTAGCGTGTGAGATGAGTGCAATTGTGTGGTAGTTTGAGCGTTCTTTGGCATTGCCTTTCTTTGGGATTGGAATGAAAACTGACCTTTTCCAGTCCTGTGGCCACTGCTCAGTTTTCCAAATTTGCTGGCATAATAATGAAAAGATCTAGCATAATATCAATGAAGAAGTCAAAACACTCATGGATGTAAGTACCTCTCAGTGAGGTTTAGACCCATGCTGCTGACCAAAGTCATAACACAGGGTTTAGGGAAACCAGTTCTTATTCAAAATAAAGTTCAAAAGTCATGGGAGGAATTCTCCAAATGCTTGCTTTAGACGACAATTAATTTTCTATCACTTTTTAAAGAACACATATCCCGATAAAAGAACATTTTCATACAGATTTAAGCACTTTAATCCACTTTCAAATACAATAAAATAATTCTTCAGATATTGGCTGAAAATTACAAAGACTCCAGAGTCTTGTGGAACCATGGAAATATTGAAATGATGGTTTTTAAATAAAGCATTAACTTTAGAAATGCCAACCCAGCAAAGCCCTTAGCTGTTTTTGTTTTTTTTTTTCAGTTTCTTCATCATAAGCACCACTATACACTTTGTCTACTCAAAATTTAACCAGTTTTAATGTTATCCCTTTAAGTAAGGGTTCATCTGTACCCACTGAAACTTCCTTATAAATCTGAACAGAAGTATCTTAATTTCCCACTCTAGATAGACCCTTGGTCGAAAGGTTGCAATGAAAAGTTGCATTGCATAGGAAATTAAACTGTGTATTCTCATCCTTCATGTGTGGCTTAGTTGTTCTCAGCTGTGCGTTAAGATCTCCACCTGCCCACCAGGTGGGCAGTTTGGCAGATGTGCTAAAAGTAAACAGAGAGTGAGAATTAGGTCCAACAAGAGCATGTGTTATCACATAAGTCAAAGACCAATAATCACAGGAGTGTTATTTCCACCCAGGCCTTTACAAATCTATTTAATTTTTCCATTTAACAGAGGAGGAAACAAATTACTAAGGCTGCCATTAAATAGAGCACTTTGCTTTAATGCATTCTCTAATTCTCAGTGCTACTTTGTGAGAGAGATACTATCCCATTTAGAGATTAGAAAACTGAGACTGAAAGGTACTAAGACTTCCTTCAGATCTCCCCTCAAATGTCATCTGTGAGGTGTTTCCTTCTTAAATAGAAATCCCTCTCTGGCACTCCCTTCAATCTCCTCCTCATCTTGCTTTATTTTCTCCCTGCCACTTACTTCCAGCCTGACACGTCATACATTTACATCTTTGTTGTTTGTCTCACCGTTCTTGCTTATAAGCCTCATGGGCTTTACTTTGTTCACGGCTATATCCCCAGCACAGAAGAGTACTAGGCCCATAGTTGGTAGCTAATAAATATTTGTTCAGTGATGAAATTATTAAAGAAACCTAAGGCCACTAAACTAGAATTTGGTGGACCTAGCACTTGGATCCAGGACGCCATCTCTTGAGCATGCACTTTTAAACATTTTGCTATTACTGGAGGTCACTTCATTTTCTCTAAGGAATCAGCTTATTTCACATCAAGATATTTTGCAGGGATTCCAGGCCATTCTTAATTTTCTCTGGTTACCTCCCTTGCTGTGACTACACTATGAGGATTCTTATTTGAAGGACTCCCAGACGGTCTGAGAGGCCTAGATGAGATTCTACACTCAGCTAATGAGAGATCAAATCTCTCTACATCTCACTTCTTTAACAAAGAGCATTATTTTTGTTCCAGCTCTCACTCTATTATTCTAAATTTTCAGAACAGATATTTACAACGTGCTAAGGGCTCCCAAAATGATGGCAAAAGCTTCCAAACCAATTTCAATGAAATTAAAAAATAACTGTGTATATCTTACATTCCACTTACCCAACCCCCACCACCAAAAAACAAACCCAGAACACCTATTGATAGAAAAATCTGCAAGAAAACACACAAAAATATTAACAGAGGTGGTTTGTGAGACCTGGGATAATTAAAAAAATTTTTTTTGCTCTGTATGTACTGTATTACTTTTATAATGAAAAAAATACACTTTATTTTAAAAATAAATCTAAAAATAAAGATACAGCCAACATAACTCTTAGGGAAAGCAACAAGGGAAAGCAATTCTTATCAAGAAAGCAACAATTCATTTGTTCTATTATTTTTTAAATACCATTATGTGTTAGTCAAGAAGCAATAGTTAGAACCGGACATGGAACAAGGAACTGGTTCTAAATTGGGAAAAGAGTACATCAAGGTCGTATATTGTCACCCTGCTTATTTAACCATATGCACGGTACATCATGCAAAATTCTGGGCTGGATGAAGCACAAGCTGCAATCAAGATTGCTGGGATAAATATCAATAACCTCAGATGTGCAGATGACACCACTCTTATGGCAGAAAGCAAAGAGGAACTGAAGAGCCTCTTCAATTGAAAGTGAAAGAGGAGAGTGAAAAAGCTGGCTTAAAACCCAACATTCAAAAAAATGAAGATAATGACATCCAGTCCCACCATTTCATGGCAAATAGATGGGGAAACAATGGAAACAGTGACAGACTTTATTTTCTTGGGCTCCAAAATCACTGCAGATGGTGACTGCAGCCGTGAAATTAAAAGATGCTTGCTCCTTGGAAGAAAAGCTATGACAAACCTAGACAGCATATTAAAAAGCAGAGGCATTACTTTGCTGACAAAAGTACTTATAGTCAAAGCTACGGTTTTTCCAGTCATCATGTATGGATGTGAGAGCTAAACCATAAAGAAAGCTGAGTGCCAAAGAACTGACACTTTTGAACTGTGGAGTTGAAGAAGACTCTTGGGAGTCCCTTGGACAGCAAGGAGATCAAACCATCAAACCTAAAGGAAATCAGTCCTGAATACATTGCAAAGACTGATACTGAAACTCCAATACTTTGGTCACCTGATGTGAAGAACTGACTCATTGGAGAAGACCCTGATGCTGGGAAAGATTAAAGGCAGGAGGAGAAGGTGATGACAGAAGATGAGATGGTTGGATGGTATCACTGACTCAATGGACGTGAGTTTGAGCAAGCTCCAGGAGATGGTGAAGGACGGGGGAGCCTGGAATGCTGCAATCCATGGGTTTGCAAAGAGTCAGACACAACTGAGCAACGAACAACGACAACGACAATGTGTTAAGCACTATATTATTCCTCTAAAAAAAAACACAGATGATCAGTCTTTATAAAGTTTAAAAGCAACGAGTCAATGATTACAAGATTTTATTTCACTTTAAAAAATGGGTTAGATTTAATGAGAAGATAGAAAGAAGAGAGACCTACCCTGACCCCAAAGCATGTGTATTTTCCATAGACACCGTGTAACTGCCGGTTTTCATTCTAATTCAGGCATGTGTAAGAGTCAACTTAACACTGACTCAATTTGGGGGTAGGCCATGAGTCTTGATCAGAGCCAGGACATTTTTCTAATGAATATAGGGTGGAATTCTCAGTTTGGAATTCTCCCCCTTTCCTTTCTCCCATTATGGTGCTCCCCTTGACCATCTCACTCTCCTGGTCCCTGGAGTCTCTGCCCCTCTGATATTTTCTTTATCCACCAGGGCCCTCAGTCATGTTGACAGCCAGCATCTCGGTGCCCGCTCCCTCAGATTTGCCATAGCAGAACAACACATCTAACGAGAGAGACAGGGCAAGAAGAAAGCAGCCAGGCTCTTCTGTAGCCACAGTTTATGGACTCATTAATAGTCTTGGTGTTACCTAGTCTTTCAAAAACAGTAGGGCAGTAATCAGCTTGGCTTGGTCAGTCAGCCAGCCCACAGTAAAAGGCAATAAAATGGGAATAAATGGAAAGATAGAAAATAAAAGAGGTTTATAAGCAACATACCTTAAAGTATTTTATTATCTTTTAAAATGAGAAGGCTTAGACTTTTAATTCCATAATTAATAGCCCACGAAGCTACTTGTCTGGACAGAAGGCATACCATCTTTAAGCACCAGAATGAGACTGCCTAGGAGCACAGCAAGGCGCAAATTATGAAATTTTTTATAGACAGCAATGAGGTCTCAGATCCTCTGATCTTCCTCATGAATTTGCTCCCTGAGAGTATTAAGTGTTCTGCTGTCCCTGAAGGAGCCACCTGGACTGGCAGCCTAGGAGCTTCACAGGGCAGTTAGCAAGCAGTTCTTTACCTTTAGTGGAAGCCACAGGGTCTATTCCTGGACTTGGTGCCCACTTCACAAACAACCTACTATGCTTTCAGTGTATACACACACATACACACACACACACACACAGACATGGGCTTCCCTGGTGACTCAGAGAGTAAAGAATCTGCCTGCAATGCGGGAGACCCAGATTTGATCCCTGGGTCAAGAAGATCCTCTGGAGAAGGGAATGGCAACCCACTCTAGTATTCTTGCCTGCTGCTGCTGCTGCTGTTGCTGCTGCTAAGTCGCTTCAGTTGTGTCCAACTCTGTGCGACTGCTTAGATGGCAGCCCACCAGGCTCCCCCGTCCCTGGGATTCTCCAGGCAAGAACACTGGAGTGGGTTGCCATTTCCATCTCCAATGCATGAAAGTGAAAAGTGAAAGTGAAGTCGCTCAGTCGTGTCTGACTCTTGGCGACCCCATGGACTGCAGCCTACCAGGCTCCTCTTGCCTAGAGAATTCTATAGACAGAGAAGAGCCTGGCAGACTGCAATCCACAGGTTGCAAAGAGTCAGACATGACTGACCAACTATCACTTTCACACACACACACATATATTTGTGTATATGTGTGTACACCTATATATATATATATATATATATATCTGTGTATATGTATGTACTAAGTCGCTTCAGTCATGTCTGACTCTTTGCGACCCCCTGGACCATAGCCCACAAGGGTCCTCTGTCCATGGGATTCTCCAGGCAAGAATGCTGGAGTGGGTTGCCATTCCTTCTCCAAGATATGTGTATACATATGCATGTATTTCAGTATGTTTCTATAAATATATTGATATATATACACTCACATGCATATATATTAAATATATATAATGAACTAAGCACAAAGCCAAACATAAATGCCACTTTGGTTTACACCAATGCTGGATTTCAATTTATTCAAATTTTTTCCACGGTCATTCTGACTTGCAATGTTACAATGGAGAAACCTTAAATGTTTCAGACTAGAAGTGAGACAGTTAGAATCTGTCTCACCACCCCTATCTGGTTCATCTCCAAATCTGTTTCCTCATCAGCAAAAATTCCCTGGTGGCTCAGACGGTAAAGCATCTGCCTACTATGTGGGAGAACCGGGTTTGATCCCTGGGTCGGGAAGATCCCCTGGAGAAGGAAATGGCACCCCACTCCAGTGCTCTTGCCTGGAAAATCCCATGGACGGAGGAGCCTGCGGCTACAGTCCATGGGGTGGCAAAGAGTCGGACACGACTGAACGACTTCACTTTCACTTTTCACTTTCATCAGCAAAAAATAATGTTACTGTTGCTGTTGAGGATGATGGTCCTGGTGGCATTGTGCCCACGGTCTTGTTTGAGAAGGTGCTACTACTGTGGTATCTTGAGTGGTGCAGGAGCAGTGAGCTATGCTGAGATCCTAATGCCCAGGGAAAACCAAGGGAAGGAGGAGCCGAAGCTAAGGGAACACAGCTGGGCAGAAAGTGAGCCCTCAAGGGTAGCAGCCAGCAGCCAGAACTATAGTGTGCAAAGGGGCAAGGTGACCTCAAACTCAGCACACACCAGTACGCACAATGCTCTGATGCTGAGTGGACATAGCACCTAGAGACCCCAGACAAACAAGTACCAGCACACCAATTCAGGATGTCCTGGTGCAAAGCAGGATCTAGCTCAGAAAAAAAAAAAATCTGGAAAGGGTTAAGGAGTACATATTGTCTCCAGTTAATCAAGTTACACTTCAAACCTAATTCCAAGGTTGAAAAGTAAGCATGAGGAGAAAGACCACAGCTCTTACCACAATGTTCAGACCCACTACCATCCCAGGATCAGGGGGAGCCAGGTGTAAGTCAGGAAGAGGAAATAGAATTGCTAATACTCTCCACGCCTTGATCAAGATGGCTCTGGATTGGAATTTATCAGTGGAAGATCCTTGATATTATAACAAATGTGCGGGGGGGTGAAATAGGGAAATGAGGGACTGCCCTGAGATTCACTGAAATTTACCAGTGAAGGTTCTCAGCTCCCTGGCATTAACTAATTGAAAAGCCCCAATGGGATAGCAAATGTATGGAGAAAAGTACCATGGTTGTTAACATTTGACATCTACCCTAGCACTGACGGTTAGTGGAAGACTGCTTTTAAATCTTTGTGCTTCCTGAAAGTGAGCATGTGCATGAAAAATCAATACCTCTGAATTCATCAGTGTGTTTCCACTATCAGTAGACAGGGAACATGGCTCCTTGGGGCACAGGCCTGGGAACTGTCTCCTTAGATATCAAGTTTAGCAACAGGGACAACTGTCTTCCAGGTTCTACATGGAACCACCCTCCAAAGACAGGAGAGAATACTCAAGACTAGGAATTTTATCAAGCTCCAGTCTTGACACTTTCAGGGAACCCAGTGGTTACATCTGATCTTGGCAAGGAATTTCCTAACCAGCTTCTGGATAAATGCTTCAGTTCAGTTCAGTTCAGTCGCTCAGTTGTGTCTGACTCTTTGCGACCCCATGAATTGCAGCATGCCAGGCCTCCCTGTCCATCACCAACTCCCGGAGTTCACTCAGACTCACATCCATTGAGTCGGTGATGCCATCCAGCCATCTCATCCTCTGTCGTCCCCTTCTCCTCCTGCCCCCAATCCCTCCCAGCATCACAGTCTTTTCCAATGAGTCAACTCTTCTCATGAGGTGGCCAAAGTACTGGAGTTTCAGCTTTAGCATCATTCCTTCCAAAGAAATCCCAGGGCTGATCTCCTTTAGAATGGACTGGCTGGATCTCCCTGCAGTCAGAGGGACTCTCAAGAGTCTTCTCCAACACCACAGTTCAAAAGCATCAATTCTTCGGTGCTCAGCCTTCTTCACAGTCCAACTCTCGCATCCTTACATGACCACTGGAAAAACCATAGCCTTGACTAGATGGACCTTTGTTGGCAAAGTAATGTCTCTGCTTTTGAATATGCTATCTAGGTTGGACATAACTTTCCTTCCAAGGAGTAAGCGTCTTTTAATTTCATGGCTGCAGTCACCATCTGTAGTGATTTTGGAGCCCAAAAAAATAAAGTCTGACACTGTTTCCACTGTTTCCCCATCTATTTCCCATGAAGTGATGGGACCAGATGCCATGATCTTCGTTTTCTGAATGTTGAGCTTAGTTAACATTATTTTCACTCCTTCTGGGTCAGTAACTAAAAGGTTAGTGGCGTTTTGTTTTAAAACTTCGGGGGAATTTGGTTTCTTGCAAACAGAGCAGCTTGCTCAGAACAATGTTTTTCAGGCTGCTCTTGGAATCATCTGGAAACTTAAAAAAAAATCATCAGTATCAGGGCTTTACCCCTAGAGATTCTGATTTAATGTGTCTGGGGTAGGCAATATGCCAGGGAATGTTTCAAAAGCTCTTCAGGTGAACCTTAGCCCTTCTCAAACTATTAACGTACAGCTGAATCCCTCAGGATCTTTCAAAACTCACAGATCCCAATGCAGTAGGTCTAAGGTGGAGCTTTGGATTCTGTATCTTTAAGTATTACCCAGGTGATGTCCAAGCTGTTTGTCTATAGGCCATATATTGACATGTCAGAAAATGGGGGATAGGGTCAGAAAAGAGGGTTTCACCCTCATTTCCTCCCAGGGGTAGGGGGGTAGGTAGGCGAGCCCTTTCTGACCAAAGCAGACTCCACCTCCACCCCAGATCTGTGGCTTTTTCTTGAACTGTCTGCCAAGTTGAGCAGATGCTCCCAGATCTCAAAGATGACCTTCTGAGTTCGCTATGAAAGTAAGCAATTATCCAAATGCCCAGGAAGGCCTGAAATCAATCAAGGAGACACTAGTGGGAATCCAGGAGTCAAGCAGTGAACTTTAAACAACAACAAAAAAATGAATCTGCCTTTGTTTCATTCTGGCTCTGGGCTTGTGGGGAAACTCCATGAACAGAAGCTTGTGTGGCCCTCACCCCGTCAGATGGTGAGCAGGGGCTGAGAGGGAGGAAGGGGCCCCCTTGATGCACGGCAGCTTGGCAGGGCTCCCCTCACAGTCCACAGACCTCTGCGGACTAAGCCTTGGCCCCTTTGAGAGGGGACCTGGTGAGGTCCTCCTGCAGTGGGTACCGCTATCTCCTCCGCCTTCACCTTCCTGACCTCCTGCTCTCCTCACGTACCTCCCTGACCAAACACGTTGAGCGAGAGGAACTGCAAACCCTGTCTGACCTCCAGGTCTGTGCGATCCTTCAGCCTTACCTCCCAGGATATTCTTGCTTCTCCTCCCGAGCCAGGGGGAGCTGTCTGCTCCACCAGAGCTCTCAGGATGGAATCCCCCACCTGGAAAGTCTCCCTTTCACATTTCCAGTGACCAAAACACTCCTACTTTCCAAGGTCCTGCTTCAGTCCTACCTTTCTTGTCAATCCTACCCTCAGCTACCAGGCCCTACACCTTCCTGGACACTTCTAGAACCTTCCCTTGCCAGCTACAGCTTCCATTAATACATGCCCTGCTGCTCCCAACTTACTATCTTTTCACAAGAATATGGCGTTTCTCCTTCAGCTCATCAGAAACTGGCCGGCAGCACTGTGTCTGTACTTTCTTGTACCTCCTGTCCCTGGGGCACTTCTTTGTAAACAGATGCTCAGTAAGATTTGTCACCTGTTTACAGAGAGCGCACCACAGTGGATGAGGCTGAGGTTCCCGGAGGCCAGAGTCTCGGTTGTGTTCACTGACAGACAAGCCTCCCCACCACTAAGAAAAGCCCTAGCCGCCTCACTGCCTCAGATGCCTCTGAATCCAGGTGTGTTCACCATGAGGTAGCACCAAACCATCCCTCCCCTACATTCCCCCAGGGCCCTGTGCTTCAATCCAGCCGGTCCAGTCCAGGCCAACCCTCCTGCTAGAATGTTCACTCAGCTCAAAAACGGAACCTCGGGCCTACATTTGCAGAGAAGTCAAAGGTCTTTGCAGGATCAGGCCCTCGGCTGGTTTCCTCTGGACAGAAAAAATAGGGTGTGCTTGGCAGAAAAGTAGAGACCCTGCCAAACAACCGTCTCGGAGAAAAACCACTCACACAGCTAGAATGAACAGGTATGGCCACTCCACTAGCCTTGAGCAGAACTCTGCACGGGTGCAGGGTACACAGAGGAACACCATCCAGTGCCGACTAGCCTGGAACCACCACCAAACTTTTCAATGGGGGGAAACTTTTCCCAAAAAAAGAAAAAACAACAATGGAAATTACCATGTGATTCTTGGAATGTACCATGGGAATCCTTGGAAAGCAGAACCTTGCTAAGAGATCTCAGGAATGCCCCAGTGTACTGGCAGCCCTTGACAAACAGCAAAAGAGAAATGGCAGGGCTCAGAGCTCTTATGAATGTGAAGTCGCTCAGTCGTGTCTGACTCTTTGCAACCCCATGGACACCAGGCTCCTCTGTCCATGGGCTTTTCTAGGCACGAGTACTGGAGTGGGTTGCCTTTTCCTTCTCCAGGGAACTTCCCGACCCAGGGATCGAACCCAGGTCTTCTGCATTGTAGACAGACGCTTTACCGTCTGAGCCACCAGGGAAGTCTAACAGCTTCTAACACTCTAAGGCCCACTCTAAGGCCCGCTTTTTTCTCTCCCAGGACACATGGCCATGGACACTGCCCTCGCAGGCACAGAGGGCCTGCCTCAGCCAGCTTCTGTGTTGGCCTTGGGTGCTAGACTGTTCTGAGTCCTCCGCCACCGCCCTCAGGCTCCTCTTGTTTCAGTCGACTTCTCCCGGGTCCCAGTGATCAGGCCTTACAGAGAGGGAAGAGCGTTAGATTCACTCAAGGTGGGGTGGGGGGAGACTTTGCAATTAAATTGCTAATTAAGGAACTACCAACCTGAAGAAGCTAATTTGCACTGACCTATTTAAAATATCTAGCAGCAGATCAGGCAGGCATTGAGGCACAACCCTTTTATGCGTCAGCCAACTGGCTTTCTTTCAGAGCAGCGGCTATCAATAATTCCATGCTGAGGACCATCTGATAGGAAATCAACCGCTGGCCCCTGGAATGCCAGCATTCCCCACTGCTCTGTTTTCCCAGTTGTCAGCTCTGTTTATAAATTGTCCATTTATAGCAAATCCAGCACCTGCTATGAACACCTCATCCTGCCAAGTGTTGGAGTACGTCTCAGAAAGAGGCACTATAGACTTTTTCAGTTCCTTTTAACCTTTTCCCGGTCCGGGAGTTTGAATATTTGCATAGGAATTCTGAGGGAGGACATATTCTGTACAGAAAAGGCTAGATGATCTATTAAAAGTTAGCATTTTGCTCTACTTTAAAAAAAAAAAAGGACAGCAAAGCATCATTCTCTTGAGATACACAATGCTCTCTTTCTGAACAAGTCTGACATTGGGACACATTTAAAATAACCCCTAAAAAAATTCCTCAGGGTAAAAATGCTCTGGAGAAAACTCAGGGAAGGCTTTCTTTTTAACTCTATTATGTAGCTTTTTAGCTCGCTGTCAGCACAGCCGCTTAGCAGATAATGCTGCCTGCTGCTTGAACCCATTATGTAAAATATATTTTAAAATACCATCTTCGGTGCTGAAAACGCACTATGTGACCTAGAATTTTTTTTTTTTCCTTGTCAAATTATCCATCTGTAAAGTGCCTAGAATTAATTCTCAAAATCCCACCCCTGCCCCCAACCCCAACATGTTTCTGTTCATTTTGCTCTATGCAAAACAAAATAAAATCTATGGCACAAGTAGAATATTCGTGGAGTGTGGGTTCCTGGTTTCTAAAGGGTTGTGAAGGTCAAACCAGACGTGTGTGGATAACCTTGGGGTGGTGGGGCAGCCGGCTTGATGCTTCGGTTTATAGCTTGCCGTGGTAATCCTCCTCAAGCAGAAGATTGTCACCCTTTTAAAGCCCTGAGGGAGACCCTGAGGAAGACCACGTGGGCAGAGGCAGCTGGACTCAGGGGGCAGCATTCCTGGGTCCCAGCTCTGCCTTCAGCCAAGGAGGCGGACCCATACTTTTAGGAGAGGACTCAAGGGCTTGATGTTTCTTTTCTTTTAAAAATAGAAAAGTTGAGTTATCTGGCTATAAAAGACAACCCAGGCAAGATTATTATTCATGTTTGAGCAAAGTTAGGTGGTCGTGAAATCAGGAGAAACTGAAGTGATTCAAAAATTAGAATCAGAGAGCATGAAATTAAACACCTGTGATACTAGAAATGTCGCTCTGATACAACGTGTCTTTCTTTGCACAGGGCAAGGTCCTCAGCTTTCCGGAGCATTCCAAAAACTTGTAGCTTTTTGTCACAGTCCATATAGATTAGGCTAATCTTATATTGCATAGGCATCAATCATTTCCTTCCATAGTGGGATTGTGCTTCATCAGTTGCGTGTTATTCCCAGGCAAAGCATCCTCGCTTACTTTTTCGTCACTGGATGGCTATCTGTTTTACCAACCTGGATTCTCTCACTCATCACAAAGTCAAGCCCCCGTTACCGGAGATGATCTCTGAGATGCCCCTGCTGGAGAAAGGAATGTGCAAATTAGGAGACTACAAATCAGTTTGAAAACTCAATGACTCCTTCCCATAAATCTGTGTCCTTAATATTAAAAATCATTTAGAGGTGCTGAAAAGAAAGAGAACTGATCGCTAACAAGAAGCAGCAGCCCTACTCTCTTTGGGGCATGGATTAGTAGTTGAGAGGAGTAACGCAGATCTAAATCCATATTCTGCTACCAAAAATAGAAAAGAGGAAACCTTTGAAAGCAAAGGAGGCCTAAGAATAACCATCAGCAACGAGCTAGAGCGACATTGGCAGGAAGCAAAGCTCAAGTGGCAGTTTTGTGCTGCCTTTTTTTTTTTGTCTCCTTTCCCAGTGGCTTTCACATTCATCCTGTTAAAAAGATAGTTTCCAAAGACAACCCCTCCACACAGACACAGGGGCCTTCAGAGCCTGCCCTTCCGCAGCAGCTCAGAGGTCTGGAGCTCCACATACCTTCCACGAGGCCTTGGCTTGGGTGCTACTTCCCCCCATGAATCACTTCAATCTGTTCAAGGCTGCACAGTGAACCCTTCACAGGCCACGTTCTGCACAGCGTCCTCAGCAGGAAATGGTTGGCTGAGCAAACATTTGTTTCCTGTTTTGCTTTTGATGATTTTATATTTCAACTCAACCTAGCTTTCCTCTTTTTGTTTTTGTAGTAATGAAAATCAACACACCGAACCAACAAAATTGGTTATATCTCATGTGCTTTGAATGATGGTATTAAAAATACACTTGAATATATCTTATAAGAGGTATTGGTTTTAGAAGAGGGCGATGGAGCTTCGGAATGGCCTGGGGACTGCTGGAGAGGCACAGAAGATAAGAGGGTTACTAGAAGGACGTTGAGGGAGCTTAAAAGCCTGAGGTTGGAAACTAGGGGATGGGGAGAATGCAGATAAAACAGACATTGAGAAGATAGAGCCTCTGCAAGCCATACAACTTGATGCAAATTAGGAGGTGCCCCTTTTACTGAGCGCCCATAGACCTGTGAGAGCGGGCTGGTTTGGCCAGGTGCCCTTCTGAAAGGCAGGACCTGTATATAATATATGTGGTGCTCAGGAAAAATGTGTGCAAGAGACTGCAAGGCCCAAAGGAAAAACTGACCAAAAAAAAAAAAAAAAGTCACTGATGCTTCTGGTAGCATACAGGAAATCCTGTTTTGAATCATAGATCTTCGCTGGTGAGTGTGGGTGGGGGAGGATGGTTGGCAAATTTGATTTCTCCAAACTAGCTATATCAAAATGTGCCGGTGGAACTTTTTATCCTCTGTCATGTTTTATATGATACATGTATCATTCATCTCACGAGAGCTTTGCGTTCATCACATCTAATGAATAACATCAAGGATTAATACAGTTTATATTTGTCAGGATCACAATCCATGCCTAGGCAAAAATTGCTGTAACTGGTTATAATCTGAGCACAGCCCTCAGCCAAGACCTAAAAATACTTGGATTTCACAGGATGAACAGTTGGGGACTCTTTACAGCCTTGATCTCAAAACCCTTGAATGTCTTATTGAAACAACTGGTTAAACTTCAGCCAAACAAAAATACAAAAACCTCCACTCCTCAGACAGATTGCTTTCCCAAGGTCATGGCCCCAATTTGTAATATAATTCCTTATCAAATCTGTCTGGGTTAGGTCCATGAATTGCATCATGGTTAGGAAAACTGAAGTGGGCAAAAATTAAAATTAAAATCTCATAGAAAATAGAGAAGAGAAGAAACAGAACGTGACATTTCATACCTATAACATAATCAGTATGTAGCAATGCACTCTTCTCACTCAGAGCATTCAGTGACCACTAGGGAAACATTCATGGTGACAATTTACAGATTTCATAGCTCCTCAACCACCATCCATGCACCATCTTGTCAAATCCTTGTAACGGTCCTCTGAAGTACGCATGGCTTGTCATTACCTTTTGGTAGATGAGAAAACTGAGAGTTCATACAAGATGAGAGACTTGCCCAAGACCATCCAAATAGTGAATGACAGGCCAGGCTTCAATTCCAGGCCTTCTGGCTCAAACAAGCAACCTTGCTAATATGCTTTCTAGTTCAAACAGAGGCATTGTCTCTGAAGATGGTCTTCTGCATCATGGACAGGTCTACCTATTTCTGGGATGAAAAACAGCCTGATGTGGGATGGGATCAGCAATGATCCCAAATAAGTTTGTTTTATTTTTTAATCAGATTCCACATATAAGTGATATCATATGATATATATCTTTCTCTGTCTGACACTTCACATAGTATGATAATCTCTAGGTCCATCCATGTTGCTGCACACGGCATTATTTCATTCTTTTTTTGGCTGAGTAATATTCCATGCATGTGCATGCCACATCTTCTTTATCCATTCCTCTGTCAATGGACATTTAGGTTGTTCCCAGGACTTGGCTACTATAAATAGAGTAACTATGAAGACGGGGGTACATGTATCCTTTTGGATTATGGTTTTCTCTGGATATATGCCCAGGAGTGGAGTTGCTGGATCATATAGTAATTCTATTTTTAAGTTTTTTAAGGAACCTCCACACTGTTCTCCATAGTGGTTGTACCAATTTACAGTCCCACCAACAGTGTAAGAGGATTCCCTTTTCTCCATACCCTCTTCAGCATTTATAATTTGTAGACATTTTGATGATGGCCATTCTGACCGGTGTGAGGTGATTTTAACAGAAAGGTGTTTAATGAAGTTTAAAATAAGTCTTGCAGGGAAGCCATGGCTGAGGCTGATTCTAAAGGTGGGTGCATAGTTGATCACTTATTATTTGACCAACCATCCAAGTAGAGTACAGTCGCGTGTGCCAGCTCAGCATCCAGATCAGTAACTTCATGTTAAAGGCTAAGATTAAGATCCTTCAGACAGTTCCTCTGCCAAACACACTTTTGGAGAAGATGATAACTGATGTCAGTTGACAACAGTCTCTGAGTTGTCTGTTTCTATAACATCCTCTCTATCTTAAGTTAGATTGCTGATTAAAAAAGTATTTTTCAAAATTGAAGATGCCTCTTTAGCCTTTAAAGAGTCTGAAACCCATTTGAGTGGATATAGAATATCGTTATCTCAAGTTGTCTAACAAGTACCTATCTACTTTGGGAGGTTGTAAGGTCAAGGATGGCAGTGATCCGTTAGAAGACCTGCTTCCTCAAAGATTTCAGCCGTGAGACCAAACCATGATGACAGATGGTGAGCCTCATCCATCATCACATCTTTACAATAAAAGCATCAGCCCTTGGAATAAATCTAGTGTAAATGACACATACAATCTAACCAAGTAACAAGTGATAGTTCCCATAAGTAGAGCCTTCCTGCTTATCTTCAGTCCTGCGTGTCCAGATTACGTTGTTTAAAAATATCATTTCCCAACCTACTCTATGATACCAGTTCCACTTCTAGTTCTTTAACCTAGAAAAATTCTCGTTTTTATGAGATGCATGCAAAAATGTTCATGGCAGTACCATTTGTTATTTTTTTTTAAAGTTAGAAACAACCTAACTGGCCCTCATGAGAGAAATGGATTTAAGTGTTTTGACTCAGTGTGAATACAGAAGAATGATAATGAATACAATGAATGGACTGATGTACACATTTCACGATGGATAAATCTCAAAATATTGTTGAATGAAGAGAAGCAAACTGAAAAAGACTATGTTGAGTGTGCTAATTGTTGTAATTCATTCAGGCTGCTACAACAATATAACCACAGACTGGGTAGCTTACAAACAGCCAAAATGTATTTCTTACAGTTCTGGAGGCTGGAAAGTCCAAGATTATTCTGCCTGCATGACCAGGTTCTGGTAAAGACCTCTTCCAGGTGGCAGATTTCCAAACTTTCACTGTGATCTCACATGGAAGGGGCCAGGGACCTCTCTGGAGCCACTTTAATTCTATTTGTGAGGGCTCTGCCCTCAAGATGAAATCACTTCCTAAAGCCTCCACCTTCTGATACCATCATCCTGGGAGATTAAGATTTCCATGTGCATTTGAGGGAGGTGTCTCACAAGTACTCAGATCATAGCACTACTATCTAAGCAAAAACTTAAAGCATAAAAAATAAGCTGTAAGTACCTACAAACATGAAATAAATGTATCAAAGCATTCATAGAAATTACACACATTGACATCACAAATGCTTATCTCTGGGGAAGGGTAAGATGAGGAGAGCTTTACTTATAATTCTTTTCATCTTTAGATAGATTTAAAATTCTTTTCACAGTAATCAAAACAGTATGCTACTGGCATAAAGACAGGCATATCAACCAGTAGATTGGAAAAGGAAGCCCAGAAATAAACATCTCTGCCTATTTGGTTAAATAATTTTTAACACAGTTGCCAAAACCACTCAATGAGGGGAAACGATAGTCTTTTCAATGAAAGAAAAGGGAAAACTGGATATTTATGTGCAAAAGAATGATGTTGGATTTATACTTTATACTATATATAAAGCTAACTATATAAGATTAACTACAAATGGATTAAAGACCTAAACACAAGAATGAAAACTACAAAACTCTCAGAAGAAAGTGTGGGGGAAAGCTTCATGGCATCAAATTTGGCAATGACTCCTTGGATATGACATCAAAAGCATAGGCAACAAAAGAAAAGATAAATTATTCTTCATAAAAATTTAAAATTTTGTGTATCAAATAGCACTCTCAACAAAGTGCAAAGGCAACTCACAGAATGGGAGAAAATATTTAAAACTCATATACTTGATAAGAGATAAATATCTATAAAATATAATGCACGCTTACAAGTCAACAACAAATCCAATTTTAAAATGGGCAAAGAACTTGAATAGATAGTACTCCAAAGAAGATATACTAATGAGCAACAAACACATAAAAATATATTCAACATCACTAATCATTGCTGCTGCTGTTGTTGCTAAGTCACTTCAGTCGTGTCCAAATCTGTGCGACCCCATAGACGGCAGCCCACCAGGCTCCTCTGTCCCTGGGATTCTCCAGTCAAGAGTACTGGAGTGGGCTGCCATTTCCTTCTCCAATATATGTATGTATGCTAAGTCGCTTCATAGGGGACTGCAAATGAAACAAATGAGATACCACTTCAAATCCATCAGGATGGTTATTTTAAAAAATAAGACAAAACTGTAAATATTAGGGAAAATGCAGAGAAACTGGAACCTGATGCATTCCTGGTAGAAATGTAGAATGGTGCAGCCACTGTGAAAGGCCACATGTTGGCTCCTCAAAAAATTAAACTTAGAATTGTCAAATAATCCAACAATTCCACTTCTAAGTATATCAGTTCAGTTCAGTCACTTAGTCGTGTCCGACTCTTTGTGATCCCATGAACTGCAGCACGCCAGGCCTCCCTGTCCATCACCAACTCCCAGAGTCCACCCAAACCCATGTCCATTGAGTCGGTGATGCCATCCAACCATCTCATCCTCTGTGGTCCAGTTCTCCTCCTGCCCTCAATCTTTCCCAGCATCAGAGTCTTTTCAAATGAGTCAGCCCTTCACATCAGGTGGCCAAAGTATTGGAGTTTCAGCTTCAACATCAGTCCTTCCAATGAACACCCAGGACTGATCTCCTTTAGGATGGACTGGTTGGATCTCCTTGCAGTCCAAGGGACTCTCAAGAGCCTTCTCCAACATCACAGTTCAAAAGCATCAATTCTTTGGCACTCAGCTTTCTTTTAGTCCAACTCTCACATCCATACATGACCACTGGAAAAACCATAGCCTTGACTAGATGGACCTTTGTTGGCAAAGTAATGTCTCTGCTTTTGAATATGCTGTCTAGGTTGGTCATAACTTTCCTTCCAAGGAGTAAGGGTCTTTTAATTTCATGGCTGCAGTCACCATCTGCAGTTATGTTGGAGCCCAAAAAAATAAAGTCTGACACTGTTTCCCCATCTATTTCCCATGAAGTGATGGGACCAAATGCCATGATCTTCGTTTTCTGAATGTTGAGCTTTAAGCCAACTTTTTCACTCTCCTCTTTCACTTTCATCAAGAGGTTTTTTCATTCCTGTTCACTTTCTGCCATAAGGGTGGTGTCATCTGCATATCTGAGGTTATTGAGATTTCTCCTGGCAATCTTGATTCCAGCTTGTGCTTCTTCCAGCCTAGCATTTCTCATGATGTACTCTGCATAGAAGTTAAATAAGCAGGGTGACAATATACAGCCTTGACGTACTCCTTTTCCTATTTGGAACCAGTCTGTTGTTCCATGTCCAGTTCTAACTGTTGCTTCCTGACCTGCATACAGGTTTCTCAAGAGGCAGGTCAGGCAGTCTGGTATTCCCATCTCTTTCAGAATTTTCCACAGTTTATTGTGATCCACACAGTCAAAGGCTTTGGCATAGTCAATAAAGCAAAAATGGATGTTTTTCTGGAACTCTCTTGCTTTTTCCATGATCCAGCAGATGTTGGCAATTTGATCTCTGGTTCCTCTGCCTTTTCCAAAACCGGCTTGAACATCTGGAAGTTCATGGTTCACATATTGCTGAAGCCTGGCTTGGAGAATTTTGAGCATTACTTTACTAGCATGTGAGATGAGTGCAGTTGTGTGGCAGTTTGAGCATTCTTTGGCATTGCCTTGTATCCCTCAATAAAAAGCAAAAGCAAGATTGAACAGTTACTTGCACACTAATGTTCATAACAGCCAAGAGATGGCAACAACCAAATTGTCAATTGACGGACAGATGGATGAAAAAAATGTGTACACACACATAATGGAATATTATTCTGCCTTAAAAAGGAATGAAATTCTGATTCATGCTGCAACATGAGTAGCTCTTGAAAACATTATGCTAAATGAAATAAGCCAGTTACAAAAGGACTAATGTTGTATGATCCCAATTATGTAAGTTACCTAGAAGAACCAAATCATAAAGGAAGATGTTATTGTTATTCATTTGCTAATTCATGTTCAATTCTCTGCCACCCCATGGACTGTAGCATGCCAGGCTTCCCTGTCTTTCACCATCTCCCAGACCTTGCTCAAACTCATGTCCATTGAGCCAGTGATGCCATTCAACCATCTCATCCTCTGTCGCCCCTTCTCCTCCTACCCTCAGTCTTTCCCAGTATCAGGGTCTTTTCTAATGAGTCAGCTCTTTGCATCAGGTGGCCAAAGTATTAGAGCCTTATCTTCAGTTTTCCAGTGAATATTCAGGATTAATTTCCTTTAGGATTGATTGGTGTGATATCCTTGCTGTCCAAGAGAGTCTCAGGGTCATACCCAGCACCACAGTTCAAAAGCATGAGTTCTTCTGCCCTCAGCCTTTTTCATGGGCCACCTCTCACATCTGTACATGACTACTGGAAAAACCATAGCTTTGACAATATGAACCTTTATTGGCAAAGTGATGTGCTATCTAGGTTTGGATGCTGCTGCTACTGCTGCTAAGTCGCTTCAGTCGTATCTGACTCTGTGTGACCCTATGGACAGCAGCCCACCAGGCTCCTCCATCCACAGGATTCTCTGGGCAAGAATACTGGAGTGGGTTGCCATTTCCTTCTGCAGGTGTACAACATAGTAGGTTTGGATAGTGGTTACCAAAGGCCGGGGGAATTGTTGTTTAATGGGTTCAGAATTTCAGTTTGAGAGGAAAAATTCTGGATATGGAAAGTGCTGTTACACAACAATGTAAAGGTACTTAATGTCGCTAACTATACACTCAAAAGGGTTAAACCTATCATTTTTGTGTTATGTATACTTATCACAAGAATTTTTTTCTAGTGTGGGAGAGAGATGAATCAAATATGGCAAAATGCCAAAGCTAAAATCTTTTTAAAACTTAATAGATCTAATGATGGTCTATTACATTAGTTTCTGTACTTTTCTGTGTATTTGAATTGTCTCAGCTGTTAGTTTTTATAAACTTCAAAATAACAGTTTTCTTAAAATTATTCTGACCCTCACTTGCAGATAGAATGATGAGAATATATAATAAGGTATGAGAGGCTGAAGGCTGGCTCTCTAATTACTTGATTAGATTCCTGTGATCTAAAACAATGCTTCTCAAATTTAGCACGCATACAAATTACCTAGAGATCTTATTAAAATGCAAATTCTGATTCAGTTGGTCTGGGTTGTGTGCTAAGTCACTTCAGTCATATCTGACTTTTTACGATCCAGTGGACTGTAGCCTGCCAGGCTCCTCTGTCCATAGAGTTTTCCAAGCAAGAATACTGGACAGGGTTGCCATTTCCTACTCCAGGGGATCTTCCCGACCCAGGAATCAAACCCTCTCTTAAGTCTCCTTCATTGGCAGGCAGGTTCTTTACCACTAGTGCCAAAATGCAAATTCTGATTTAGTTGGTCTGAGGTAAGTTTCCATTTCTAAAAAGCTCGCAGGGGATGCCAGTTCTGCTGGTCCTCAGATACATTTTGAGTAGCAAGGACAGAAAGAATGATAACATTCTACATATATTATCTTCCATTTAAAAGTTTTCTTAATTATGTACTTCTGGATAGACAATTGAAGCTAGATTTGATTATTCTTAGATGAAAAATTTGTCATCCTATAATTTGTTTGATAGATTACTGTAAAGCAAAAGTAAACAAACCCTAACAATTATTGAAGATACTTCACAAGGACTACATGTTTAAAAACCCTAAACTGGAAACTTTGACTCAGCTGTCAAAATCTATAATAAATGCATACTTTAGGACATACTAATCCGTCTTCCCCAAACAAGTTGTGAAATAGGAATTGCTTTAACATACATTTCCACTGATGGCAAGTTACTTCACTTAATTATATGGTCTTTAAACTGGCTCTTTATTTTGTAAATTCCAGGATAATCCTAGGTTAAGAGCTAATAATTTCACCTACCATAAGAAGACTGATTAACTGTCCAGAACTGAAAAAAACCCCAAAAGAAGATTTCTTGCCAGAATTGTTTAGGATCTGTTCTGTCTGGTGGGCTGCTAGGTGCTAATCTAGTTAAGTGAATTAAAGCTTCAGGAGATAATACTCCCAGAATGGGCTTAAATGTGATCCACCCCATTACCAAAAAGAGATCCTTTGTATCCTCCAGTTAACCATTGGCCTACTGGACTCCTCTTAAGAACCAAGTGGTGCATGCGTGTGTGCCAAGTCACTTCAGTCATGTCCAGCTCTTTGCGACCCTATGGACAGTAGCCCACCAGACTCTTCTGTCCATGGGATTCTCCAGGCAGGAATACTGGAGTAGGTTGCCATGCCCTCCTCCAGAGAATCTTCCTGACCCAGGGATCAAATTCTCCTTACCTCCCACGTCTCCTGCACAGGCAGGCAGTGTCTTTACCACTAGCACCACCCGGGACGCCCCCAGAATCAAACGGTGAGATTCTCTAAGTGAGTGTAGTTGATTAAGAGTAAGCAAATTCAAGCATAATCATCCCACTATGAGCTTGTTTTCTTTTCAAATCCAGGAAAGTTTTAAATAATGTAAGGCTATGTGTAACATTCACTAATATTTCATCAGCCTGTGCTTTTGGAGGCATGAATTATCTTTAGTCCAAACTGAAAATTTTGACAAATATCCTAGGTCAATGGTTGTTTGCTCTTCCAAACAGAATAATTATAATAATACATATGTACAGCTAACTTTTATGGTGCCCTACCTCTGTGCCAAGGCTTGTTCTACCCGCTTCACATGAGTTCTCTCATTAAATCCTTATAACAACCCTGTGAGACAGGTATGACTATCATCAACTCACAGTTAAGAAAACGGACTCAAATCACTATGTTGTACACCTGAAACTTATAATATTGTACCAACATGAATTTGAGCAAACTCCAGGAGATAGTGGAGGACAGAGGAGCCCAGCGTGCTACAATCCGTGAGGTCACAGCTTAGAGACTGAACAACAACCTCAACTCTACCTTATAAAAAAAAAAAAAAAAACACACAGAAAACACAGATTCAGAAAATAAAAACATATATCCAAAGCCACAAAGTAAGTAGCAGTTTCTTTCCACTGTGATGCTCAATTGCTAGTGTTAATTGTAATTGCGAATCCCAGTCATGAATGGTGTCAGGGCTGCACCAAAATATTAAGAACTCCAGTAAGTTGGAAGCACGCCCCTTTCTTACAGCAATCATTCTCCTCCTGTCTTTATTCATGCTCATTTGGAGCAGTCACTAGAAACATATGGGCCTGCTACTAATTGCCGTCAAAAATTTTTTGATATTTGGCAGTCTGCAATATTTAAGTAACAGTTCACTAGAACCTCTATTGAATTACTCAGCTCAGTTTAGCCACTCAAGGTAGTTAATATTAGGAGGGCTAAAATCTAAGGGTGTGCTGAAGTTTCTTTCTGAAGAATGGCTGGCTATAGTGCGGGCCTGGAAATAAAAAGCTGGGGCTTGGATGGTATCAGCATGTTTTTGTTTCTAAGGCAATTGAATTCCCTTCCAAATGACTTACTTTCTGCACAAAAACTAGGTTCTTCCTTCCTGGGCTTGATACTTCATTGACAAGTAGAAGAACTCTATATACATGGGAAATATTAATAGTTCAAAAGGAGGTCATGCTGAATCAAGAATCATCTATCCACCTGCTGTGTGAGTGTCAGAGAGCTCGCACTCTGGGTAGGTCAAAGGAGGAAAGAGCTCAAAAATATTGATAGTATCAAGTCAGAAAACAGAAAGCCCAATATATTTCAATCCCATTGTACTCTTAAATTATAGCTTTTACTGATGGAGTCACTATTTCAAAAAGACATTCCTCAATTAAACATACTTTAGGGGCAATTTGCTTGTCAGAGGCCAATGGCTGACTCTTCTGGATTCACAGAGCACATATTTCTCAGGATCTGAAGGCACGAAAGATTTATTTATCTTAATATTAGGGGACCAAGAGGCTTCCTAACAATACAGGAAAATGAGTGATCATTCTTTTCAAATTAGCAATTACAAACACTACCAAAAAATATCAAACAGAAGAAAAGCAATTACAGGGCCTAAAGTTCAGCTCAGTTCAGTTCAGTTCAGTCACTCAGTCATGCCCGACTCTTTGCGACCCCATGAATCACAGCATGCCAGGCCTCCCTGTCCATCACCAACTCCCAGAGTTCACTCAGACTCACGTCCATTGAGTCAGTGATGCCATCCAGCCATCTCATCCTCTGTCGTCCCCTTCTCCTCCTGCCCCCAATCCCTCCCAGCATCACAGTCTTTTCCAATGAGTCAACTCTTCGCATCAGGTGGCCAAAGTACTGGAGTTTCAGCTTTAGCATCATTCCTTCCAAAGAAATCCCAGGGCTGATCTCCTTCAGAATGGACTGGTTGGATCTCCTTGCAGTCCAAGGGACTCTCAAGAATCTTCTCCAACACCACAGTTCAAAAGCATCAATTCTTCGGCGCTGAGCTTTCTTCACAGTCCAACTCTCACATCCATACATGACCACAGGAAAAACCATAGCCTTGACTAGACGGACCTTTGTTGGCCTAAAGTACATGTCCCTTAATTTTCTTTAACCTCACAAATACGGAGAGAAAATGGCAGATAAAAATTGCATCCTGAGAAGAGTCAGAGCTACAGCAAGGCCATGAGATATGGAACATGCTATATTTTTTAGTTTGTTTATTTACAGATTGAGCCACCTTAATTACTTCTTTGGGGTTATGCTAAAGGCACGGGTTTATTTAATGAAAAGCAGAGTCAGAAATCATCTCTAGGCCACTCACCACAGATGCATGAGCAGAGATTGATGGAAATACTGGGTTAATGCACAGGCTCATGGCAATTTTGCACAGAGCACTGGCCAGTGCTTAACTGATGAGGAAACAGGAAACACAGATATTGTAAAACAAAGATCATTTATTATTCTACTCACCATATTTCCAGACTTCATGATTACCTTGTAAAATTCAACCGATTATTCTCATAGAATTTATTCTAATAGATTATTAGATTAATAATATTATTAGATTATTATTAGTATTATTAGATTATTAGATCTAATAGATTATTCTAATAGACTATTATTCTAATAGACTTGTCAAAAATTTTGGTCTTGGAATCTTTTCACACTCTTAAATTACTGCAAACCCCAAAGAGCTTGTTTTTAGGCAAGTTATATCTATCAATATTTACTGTGTAAAAATTAAAACAGAAAATTTTTTAATATTTATTCATTAAAAATAAACCCATTATATGTTAATATAAATAATGTTATAGTAAAAAAAAAAAACTATTTTCCAAAACAAAAAAATCAGTGAGAAGAGTGGCTTTGCTTTACGTTTTTGTCAGCGTTAATGTCTGGCTTAATATAATACAGCTGAGTCCAGAACAACTGTTCTGACATGTTTTGGTTGAAGTAATGAAAAAGTTCCACACTCATTCACAGATACAACCAGAAAAGAGAAACATCAGTAACTTTTGCTGGTAATTGTAGATATTCCTTTTTTGATATTATACCAAAATTCAATAAATAGTTTTCTGAAGATTAGTTGCAATGTGGAATTTAAAACTGCATGAATAAACTTTTCATACTGGTACATTAAAATTCATTGATTTTATGCACTTTCATGGATCTTTTACCTATGTTAGAATGTAACACTACACATTGTTTAGGAAGTGTTAGTTCACTAAAATTATGCAAATCTTCCAAATTATTAGACATTTCTTTATGCGATAACAAAAATGTACATATTAATATATAGTAACACTGTTCTCATAAAATCTAGATGTTGGGACGCTATCAAGCTCGGTGATGGACACAGTATTAGACTTTCAATTTTTGCTTCAAATCTCAGAGTATTTAAAACTTATTTTTAATTGGCAAAGCTCAGATTTTAACATTAGCAAAATACCATTTGTTTTCCTAAAAGTGGCATTTTCCCTTTGTTTACTTTGGAAAATAATGTCAGCCAAATACCCAGATTTGAATATGCATGATTTGTCTGTCAGTCATTCCTCCAAGTAAAAATAGTGTTCCAAAATAAAGTTCTAATTCAAACAACTGCACGCATTCTTTTTTTTTTCCAAGACAACGTGCTGTCATTGATGACAGAAGTGCTTCATAGAGCAGGCTTCCTATATCATCACACAGAATATGAGAAGCCATACTAACTGTATGATGGTGAAGAATGAGCACAACTAGCGCGGTCCGGTGCCACTGCTCTGATTTGTGTGAAGGCACTCTCACCTTTACCCACCATAGCTTTTGTGTCGTCAGTGCAAATGTCAATGTGGTTGAAAAGGCAAGTTTTTAATAAAACGTTGCTCTGAACCTGCAGACTCCCTGCAGAGTTCTCAGGAACACCCCTAGGGGTCCCAGAGTCACACTTTGAGAACCACCAGAGTGGACTCCAGCCCACATAAATACTTGTCTTGCTTGAATGTGTGTTCTTTAGGGATAATGACTCTGCAGTCCTGTAGCATGTGGTTACTGAGCAGATGTTCTACAAGGAAGAAGACTCTTGATGAGGACCAAATGTTTTATGCTGCAGTGCCACTTTCATTTGAAAAATTGTCACTCTGCTTGTATGTCATTGTCTAAGAGATAGATGACAGTAACCATGAATGTGGGGAGAGGCGAACTGCAGCAGGGAGTCAGGGAGATGAGATTGGAAGGATGTAGGAATCTCAACGACAGACCTAACCTAGTTGATTCAGAGCCGGGGCCTGAGCCCCACATCTGGCAGGCCATAGCAATGCTGGGAGCCTCTGGGAGGGAAGAGAGCCTGGCATCTGGCATTCCAAAGGGCCTCAGGCAAGAGAGAGATGGCATGGAGATTGCTGGATCTGTGTGCTGGGCATTTCCGAAGAGGACGTTGTTAAGCCCTGGGGCCCCTTCCCATCATTGTGGCTTAGTTGGTGGGACTTCTTTGTTCATCATCCTTCTAGATCCCTTTCAACACACACCTCCACGCTCCAGTCCCAAATGGACAATGAAGTTTCAAGAGAGGAACAAAGCAGCTGCTCGCCTCCTCGTACCCCAAACTGGGAACCCATTATCTGAACAGACATCTTGAGGTTGGACATTCTTGGATTCTATCTTGAGGTTAGAATCCAAGAATTCAGGTTTAAAATATCTGTTTCTGATGTGAATCACCTCCTTTGTAATGTTGTGTTTTTAAAACTCGTAATCTTATTATTCAAAAGTGGCATCTCTCTCTCTATGGGTTCTGATGAGATTTTCATTGTTTGGGTAACAAGAAGGAACAGTTGAGGGAATGGGTATATACAATGTCTTTTGTGAACAGAAAATACTTAAGGGGCACTGTGAAAAGTTCTTTTACCAGTGCTACATAATTTTATCCATAAGCAATTCTTCTTATATTTTTAACATCTGTAAGCAATTTCCACTTTATAGATGGAGAAATTGAGGCACCCAGGGCTTAGATGACTTGGATAAATCAGTGGATAAGATGTAGATGTGAATACTATCAGCCCAGTGTTTTCTCTCCTACGTCAGTGGTTATACCCCCAAAAAAAATTCAGCCCGATTTTCTATACATATTGTTGATTATATCTGAGGTATTAATTAGGAGAGTAATAATGACAGGGAACACTAAGTATTTGTTAGCCACAAGAAAGGAAATAAAAGTTTACAAGAAAAGTTTTTCTATGGTAAAAAAAAAAAAAAAACTAAAAAAAAATTGTTTTAAAAAGTATATGTGTCCTAAAAAATAAACTCAAATGGATTAAAGACTTAAATGTAAGGCCAGAAACTATAAGCTCTTAGGGGAAAACATAGGTGGTACATTCTCTGACATTGCAACAAAAGCCTCTCTGACCTACCTCCAGGTATAATGGTAAAAACAAAAATACACACCTCGGACCTAATTTAAACTTAAAAGTTTTTGCACAGTAAAGTAAACTATAAGCAAAATGAAAACACAACCCTCAGAATGGGAGAAAATAATTGCAAAAGAAGCAACTGACAAAGGATTAATGTCCAAAATATATCAGCTCATATGGCTTGATATCAGAAAAACAAACAACCCAATCAAAAAATGGGCAGAAGACCTAAACAGACATTTCTCCAAAGAAGACATACAGATGGCCAATAAACACAGGCAAAGGTGTTCAACATCGCTCATTATTAGAGAACTGCAAATCAAAACCAGAATGAGGTATCACCTCGCACTGGTCAGAATGGCCATCATCAAAAAAATCTACAAACATTAAATTCTGGAGAGGGTGTGGAGAAACGGGAATCCTCTTGCACTGCTGGTGGGAATGTAAGCTGATAGCGCCATTATGGAGAGCAGTAGAGAGATTCTTCAAAAAAAAAAAAGAAAGGAAGAAATCTATCATATGGTCCAGCAATCCCATGGGTATATACCCTAAGAAAACCATAATTCTAAAAGACATTGCTGCTGCTGCTGCTAAGTCGCCTCAGTCGTGTCCGACTCTGTGAGACCCCATAGATGACAGCCCACCAGGCTCCCCGATCCCTGGGATTCTCCAGGCAAGAACACTGGAGTGGGTTGCCATTTCCTTCTCCAATGCATGAAACTGAAAAGTGAAAGTGAAGTCGCTCAGTCGTGCCCGACTCTTAGCGACCCCATGGACTGGAGCCCATCAGGCTCCTCCACCCATGAGATTTTCCAGGCAAGAGTACTGGAGTGGGGTGCCATTGCCTTCTCCATCTAAAAGACACATGTACCCTCAATGTTAATTACAGCAGTATTTACAATAGCCAGGATATAAAACATGCTACTTTGAATTGATCTGTGAACCCAGTTGCTTTGTTCACCCTATCTTTGTTCTATAAAAAGAGCTTCTGTTGGATTTTGATTTATAGTACTAAGTATACCCTGACAGAACTAAGCCAAAGCCCCAGTGTTCTTAAGGCTTCATTCAATTAAAGGTAGAAATAAAATTAACCTTCCTGCAGTGCAGATAGCATTCATACTGGGTGGAATATTTTTGGAACAGTGATGCTTTCTGCTGCCTATATTTCTGCTTTTGTCATTGGACTTCCATCTCTCACCCAGGCATTTAGCTCATTATAGATACCTGAATTATCAATAGCAACTAATTAGCCCTTTATTAGGACATTGTGACACAGTTGTGTCTGTTAATAGCGGTTTCTCTTCACTCGCCCCAGCCTGCCATACTGCATCCTGCCCTTCATAGGTTCACAAAGGGCAGACAGCAAGCAGAGTTGACTCAATTAAAAAAAAAAAAACAACAACCAACACTGCTATCAAACCACTTCCAAATGCTTAATCTATTGACAGGGAATCAACAGCATACCCTCAAAAGAATATGTGATTCTTATTTTGTCTTGAATTTGTACAGGGCATTTCTAACAGTGAAAATCAAAGCACTCCTGAAGATATCTTAAATCATCTTAATATTGATTCAGTGCTTTTAGTGTTCCTGACATTATTCTAGCCATTGTGGGGGATGTAAGGCCTGCTCCCTACTTTATTGAAGCCTAAAATAGATGCAGGAAAATAATAATTACAGTTTATATGTCAAGACTTATCCTGAAGATATTGTTCTAAATGCTGTATGTACATTGTTGCATTTTCCTCCCAACTATTTGGGTAGGTATTATCAACTCCATTTTACCAGCAAAGAAATTGAGGTTCAGGAAGAGTACACAATTTACAAAAAAAAATTTAAGTGCTTGTGTTATGGCTCAAATTCATGCCTCTTTGATTCTAAAATTACCTATAATGCTACGAAGTGTAAAAACTTAAAATAGTAAAACATCCCCCCCAGATTACAATGAACATATCTAAAATGTTCCTACAACTTTCCAGTCCATAGATAGAAAAAGAAGTCACAGAAATATCAATAATGCACAAATCCTGTTTTGTGTCACTGTACCCAGAGAGTGTCAGGCTGCCCCTACCCCTATTATTTCCCGAATCTGCAAAAAAAGATGCAATCTCACACATGCCCTCAAACAGCCCGGTCAACCAGGGCTCTACAGAACTTAAAGAGTTAGAAGTTGACTTTGAAGAACAAGGAGTCATCCCCTTGCTTTAATGAAAGAAAGACTCTCAGCTGGCTATATCAATAGTGTTGAGAGGACACACAAATAATTCCACTAATTTATATTTAATTTTGGAGTGTGCTCAGAGATGGTCACTTACATACACATTCACAGATTGAACCTGGTTTCCCAAATCTCAGTCATTAATAAGGGCATTCATTTCTTTAGAACTTGAATTATAAATAAGAGAAGTTTATGCAAATATGGAATTGGGGAAGATGAGAAGTTTATGCAAATATGGAATGGGGAAGTGTTTTTTTTTTTAGGAAGATAGGGAATTTTTGAGCTTGGTTTCTGTTACAAAGAAAATATCATATGTTCACTATACTAATTTATCTTTCTGAACACACAGAAAGAATGCATTGTCTGGCTTCTTCTGCAGACAAGTTGAGAACTGAGGGAATATGGATGAAAATAATTAAGCCATTTGTTACTCTGGTCAGTAAAAACATTTACTTCCATCTTCCAGCCTGCTCTTTCTCCTTCATGGAGGTCTTGGAAACCCCACGTTCAGATACCATAATCAAACAAGGAAAGAAGTCTGAATCCTTGAGTCTTTCACTGGAGATGAGATGCTGAGTAAAGCCACCTGACCTGAGTTAAACCCCAGCCTGAGCAAGAAATAAATCTTTGTTCCATGAAACCAGTGAGATTTGGGGAGTTATATTACCAAAGCACTGTTTGATCTATCCTGACTGACTTCGTCCCTTGGAGGAAGTTCCAGGACTGTCAGCAAACTTAGCAAATACCAGCAATGTTTTTCCTCAGGAAATCACTGTTTGATGCTTAGAATAAATAAACAACTGGGAGAAAGATTGTGCGAGACCTGGAGTCATGTCACCCAAAGATCGTTTGGTGCTAAGATGATAAGGGAGGAAAGGGACTAACAGGAACAGTACCACAAAGGAGCACCAAAACTTAACCTGTGTCTGCTGGCAGGTCCATGGGAGGATATGCAGGACTGGATTCTGAGGTCCTTGATTGAGAGGGCTGAGACATAAAATTGGATAGTGAATGGTTTGCTTATTGGGATTATTTTTCTGAGAAACAGGATTCAACACCTTGAGTGAACCAGGAGAATAGTGTAAACTTACTAGTATCTTGGCTCCCAGAAGTTTGGAAAAGGTGGTGGACATGCTAAGTAAAGTTGAATCCAGAATTACCATGGTGGTTGATGGATGAAGGGATTAAGAAGCCCAGGGAAGTGGGCATGCTGGAATGGATATATTAAACACAACCAGAAGACTCATTAGAAGATTACCACAGGATGGCCCAAAGAATACAGCATCTGTCAAGCCGTAAGGTATACACTGGGCTTCTCCGTTGGCCCAGGGGTAAAGAATCTGCCTACCGATGCAGGAGGTTTGGGTTGGATCACTGGGTCGGGAAGATTCCCTGGAGTAGGAAATGGCATTCCACTCCAGTATTCTTGCCTGGAAAATCCACGGACAGAGGAACCTGGTGGGCTACAGTTCATAGGGTTGCAAAAGAGTCAAACGTGACCGAGCGACTGAACAACAAGGAAACACTAGCAAGAGGGGTGAAAACTTAGGGTTGCTCCCCTCGTCGGCCAGGGCCGACCAAGGTAGGAGGTACCATTACAGAGCTGAGCTTATTGAGGCAAAGGAAATGAAAGCACCTTAAAACCTGCCATCCAGGTAGAGCCCTTAACTGCCAGAAGCCAGGGGTTTGTGATGACTGCAGGAACCAACATGGCTCAGAGCAAAACATCCACAGGGTCAAAATCATAGATGAGGGCAAAGGTACTACTCAGTTTGTACCAGTAGATAGCGTTAAGGACAGATGACTGGAGACTGGGGGCACTCGTCCCAGTAAAAAGTCACAGTTCTTGCCCAGTTTCTGGACTTGAGCCACTTTTCAGAACCTACTGATTGAAGATGTGGACAAGTCTCCAGGAAAGAGAACACTGTTACCCTATTAAGAAGGAAGCACAAGCCCTGAGAAGGCTTTTGAGGTTCTTGAGATAGTATATCCCACATCGAGGGATGCTTGGTCAGTCCATATATTGGGGGACCCAAAAAGCTACCCTATTTTTGTGGGGCCCAGAACAGCAGGTCTAGCCTATGATAAAAGTAACCCCGCCACTAACTAGGGCCATGTGATCTGCACACACTATGATGTTGGAAGTATCCATAATAGGAGAGGATGCCATGTGGAACTGATAACAAGTCTCAGTGGGAGAATTATACTACAGATGTTACAGGTGTTAATCCCTGACTCGTGTCTGCTTCTAGGAAATCCAACCTACGGCTGGGGTAAATGGGATATTTCTAACATTGCCCCAGGGTTAAGAGGCAAGACAGAAAGAAAAATTAGGTAAAAACACAAACTTTATAAGAAGCATATATTTTAGGTCTATTTATATATGATGCTTCTGTATTTAGAGGAGAAAAATTACTTCCATAAACAAACAACTCATTACTTCCCCCATGAAACACGTTCTGAAGAATATTGCTAAGATTCACTCAGTGTACCTTTAATAGAAGGAGGCCACTGTTCTTTATCTTTCCAGTCACACAAGACCCAGCACTCAAGCAACAGCAGCAAAGCCTTACCCTTGTATTCACTGATGAAGGCTGTCAAAGAATCGAAGAACCATAGAATACTGAGGATGGAAAAGATTTTTCAGATATTTTTCCATCTTCTTTTGGAGCTATGGCTTGAGACCTAAGAGGAAATCTATGGGGGTCTTCTAGGAAAGGCTCTTGCCCTAATAAAAAAACTCACAAGACTCACAAGTAACAGTGAATTCTCCTCTTCGATCTGATGGATCTGAACCCTTGGCATACTAAATCACTTCAGTCATGTCCAACTCTGTGCAACCCTATGGACTAGAGCCCACCAGCCTCCTCTGTCCATTGGGGATTCTCCAGGCAAGAATATTGGAATGGATTGCCAAGCCCTCCTTCAGGGGATTTTCCTAACCCAGGGATCTAACCCGCGTCTCAGGTCTCCTGCATGGACAGGCGGATTCTCTACTGCTGTCAGGAGAGACATCACTGTGAATATGACAATGCAGTAAGACAAAGCTGATATCTGTGAATATTTCCCTGAGCTATCGAACCAATCCATGAAATAAGCATAAATCCAGATTTTGATTTTGACAGAATATGTTCCTTATTTTAAAAGTCATTTTTATACTTGGATACTCTGATTCATGGGCTTCCCTGGTAGCTCAGCTGGTAAAGAATCTGCCTGCAATGCAGGAGACCCCCTGTTCCATTCCTGGGTCAGGAAGATCCCCTGGAGAAGGGATAGGCTACCCACTCCAGCATTCTTGGGCTTCCCTAGTGGCTCAGATGGTAAAGAATCCATCTGCAATGCAGGAGACCCAGGTTCAATTTCTGGGTTGGAAAGATCCCCTGGAGGAGGGCATGGCAACCCACTCCAGTATTCTTGCCTGGAGACTCCCAAGGACAGAAGAGCTTGGAGGGCTATAGTCAGTGGACTCCCAAAGAGTCAGAAAGGACTGAGGGACTAAGCAAAGCGCAGCACTCTGATTCATAGCCAAAGCACCCTGATTATGGATTATCTAATCTAATAGTTTGGTTTCACAGATCAAGAAACTGAGATGCTGAGTAAGTAACTTGCTCAACACCCACAGTGATTAAGTGACAGGACTACAACTCAAATACAGACATCCTGATTCTTGGACTAAAGCACTTTGTACCCAACCTTAGAGAACATTCTAGCTGGAATTGAAAGGAAGTGAGATGACTGGAGGGGGCCCTGGTAGTCTCTGAAGGGAAACAAGCCCCGGCACCTAGGGAGAGAGGGCTTCTGCTAGCGAGTGAGGATCCCTTCAGGACAGAATTCCAGCCAGTTGTGAGTGACTCTCCTCCCTGGTTCCTGACCTCTTAGCCCATTCTGTGTTCCCAGAAAGCCAATGAAAAGTAAGCTTTGACAATGTCACTGTCCTAGATACATAAAAATAACATTACTGTACATGACCAAAAGTGAACCAGATTCTCTGAATTTTTTTTTCCAACTTCCAAAAATAGTTAGGACTTTCTGCCAAAAAGAATGGGACTTCAATTCCCATGAAAAAACATCACTCCATGGCATTTGCTCCAATGTAGAAATAATTAAATATACTCTGAAGAATGGAATTCTCAGGGCTCTCACCCCACCACCCTGTTTTCTAAAAGTAAAGGGAGAGGGGGTTGGAAATGGGACAACCACAGTGTAGTAAAGAAAGCACCGAACTTGGAATCAAGAACACTGGGCTCTAGCTTGAAGGACATTCCTTTCAATCACCCAGTGATTTAATCCTTTCTTTACAGGATTGTGGAATATCTCATTGTGTAAGTTTTAAAAGCCAGATAGTTATTTTCCCAGCCTCCTTTGCAGCTATCATTTTAAGTTCCACTGTGAGGGTTAATCTGATGTGTCAACCTACTGGACCATGGTGTGCCCAGAGATTCAGTTAAGTGATACTCTGGGTGTGTCTGTGAGTATGTGTCTGGGAGGGTGTTTCTGGGTGAGATTAACATTTGAGTCAGTAGACTGAGGGAAGCAGATTGATTGCCTTCTACAGTTTGGAAATGCCTCGTCTAACCCCTGGAGAGTCTGAAGAGAGCAAGAAGCAGGTAAGGGAGAATTTGCTGTTTCTGCCTGAGCTTCCTCAAGCTGGGACTCTGGTCTCATCCTGCTTTTAAATTCAGATTGGAACTTATACCATTGGTTTTCCTGGTTCTTAGGGCTTCAAACTCAGACTGAAACTATACCATCAGCTTTCCTGGGTCTCCAGGCTTGCCAACTGCAGCCTCTGGAACTTCCCAGCCTCCATCACCATGTGAGCCAACTCCTTACAATAAACCATAAACATACAGGAAAGTATATATATATATATATATATATATATATATATATATACACACACACACACACATATACATGTATACACACACATATATAAATAATAATATTTTTCCTGTTTTTCTGGCATATCTATATTAATATTATCCACCAGCCCAAAAACACCATCCCCAGATTTTGAACAGAAAGCCAGTGTGTCAAAGGAGGACCTGGAAAGGAGGGTTAGTGAAGACAAGAGGAGGAAGAGAGAGTTGATTAAACACTCCTAGTTGAGATTTGACCTGGAGTCACAGGAAAGCATCGCGTGGTTTTACAAAATGACAAAAGGTGTGGGCTTTTGTTTTCTCTCTCGGTGCTGAGGCCTTGGACGTTGTTGATTCACAAGTCAGACTCTGACTCTCAGCTGGACTGGAACCTCCCTGAGGAGAGAGACTTTAATAACCTGTTCGCCACTCTATCCTCAGCACCTACCTCCGTGCCTGAAGTCCTGTATCTGCTCAAAAAGGTTTGTGAAATGAAGTCTACTTTGTGTAAGACATGTCAGCCAGTTCTTGTAAATAGGATCATTTTCTTTTGAGACTGATCAAATCAAACCTTGCTCAATCTAGGAGCTTTAAGGAAACCTCAGGCTAACAGAAGCATAATCATAACCAAAGAGGTTTAGATTTGGCCTAAACTTCAGGTTTGACTTTGATTGCAACAAGCCACAACACAAAACATTGCACATTTCTCTAAGAAGAAGGATCTAGTGACAGGTGCCTTGGCCAAAAGGGTGATACCTTCCAGTCATGCACATTCTCATGTCTTGTGCCAAGATGCAATGCGGTATGGGGTAACAGCACCTGCCGGGACCACCTCCAACCAGACACTCTCAGCAGTGGCTCAACTCTCATTCTGGTCTTGCTTATCACATTTTGCTTATGCAATTAAAGGAGGAAAGGGGGATCAAGGGAGCAAGCAGATTCCCCCCTGTGCAATGTAGCATGTAATCAATCTTTACATTTTTAGTTACTTATTGACATGTTTATTATACTCCAAGAGAATTTTAGTTCATAAGTTAGCAGAAGCCTAAAGTTAGATGTGTATAAAAATTGAAAATGTTGCTCCTTTTGTCACAGTGTTATTTCTTCAGGCCAGTGTGTGGGTGTGGCAGTAAAAAAGGCAGGCACACACAGACCCTGGACAGTTCTATATTGGAACAGAAACTTTTGGGCTGACCCTGGGTGTCCTAAACCGCTCTAAGGTGTAACCAACACGAGCTAAGGCTTCAAGAGCTTGTGTTACGTGCCAATCACCATCTCAACACTTTATACATATTAACTCAGGTAATCCTCACACATCTCCTCGAGTATGTTACCATCATCGTCCCCATTTTACAGATGATGCAAGGCAGGCACAAAGGAGTAACTTGCTCAAATTCACACAGCAAGGCAGGGAGGAATCAAGATTTGGACTCACATCTGATTCCAGAGTCTGTGCCCTTAACTACGCAAGTGAATGCTAACCAGAAAATTCAGTGCTTCCCCCCAGAAATAACATGGTGCTTACTTCCAAAAAGATGAACCAGGGCTAAGAATCAGTGAGCAGAGAAGGAGGAGGAACAGAGTTTTTCTTTGTTTGGTTTTAAGTCACAAAAAACTCCATCCCTGGTGCTGTTTACTGCTGACTAAAAAAATAAGATGCTCATAGAAAACATGAAAAATAACAAAGTATAAAAAATAAAACATATCTCATGTAAATCTGAGTTCTTTCAACCCACCCACGGGTTTCACTCATTCATCTGCCCACCTAGCCAAGTATTCAGTATACTTTTGCCTTGTGCTACACTTGACTCTGTAGAACAAGTGAAATAGAACAAGTCACAAAAACCATTCAATTTTAGTTAGTTTAGAAGTAAAAGCAAAGCACATCTAAGAAATGTCTTCTTGTGTACAGTTTGAGGCAAGCTGCAATTAGAAGTGATACAATGGAGAACAGAGGATTTGAAGGCAGTGAAACTAAGCTGTATGATACCAGGTTATACATTTGGTAAAACCCACAGATGGTTCAACACCAAGCTTGAACCCTGATGTAAACAATGGACTCTGGGCAATTATCATGACTCACTTCTAGGTTTATCAGTTGTAACAAATGTGCAACAGGCTGGTGGGAGACGATGAGAGTGAGGGAGGGGAGGCTTTGCAGACTTGGGAGCAGGAGATATAAAAGCAAGCTCTGTACCTCCTACTCAGTTTTGTGGTAAACATAAAACTGCTCTGAAAAATGAAATTTAAAAAATTAAAAATTAATAGTGTGAAAAAAGTCACACAAATTTAAAACAACGAATGCTTTGTGTTTACTCTGTGCAGCACACAGTTCTCAGAAACTCTATGAGCTAACTCATTCAGTCCTCACTACAACCAAATGAAATGAGACTATCTTTAAATCCCCCTCTTACAGATAAGGAAACTCAGGGGCAGAGAAACTACACAAGTTACCAACAGTCACAGCTGTTAATAGTGAGTGGAACCAGTCTATGAACTTGAGCAGTGAACTCCAGAAGCCACACTCCTCATTTCTATTATCTGTTGCCTGCCTCCCAGGAGGTTTGGAAGGCTAAGGATGGAGGGATTACTTCCTGGGATGGGCAGGGGTGGGTGGGGAGGAGGGAAGCTCAAGAGTGCCAAGAGAGGGACAGAGGAGCGATTGAGGCAGGTCAAGAACAAGTCTTCACTTTTCCCCTTCCTGAAGTATTTCAGAGCCTCACAATACCAGAGTGGAATTCTAGATTTCTGGTCATTGGGTGGACGGTTCACACCAAGCAAAATGACAACCTTTCCCAGAAAGGCAATACTGGCTGGTAAGCCCAGCGCTGACAAGCACTGTGGATAGAGAGTCTTTAGGGCAGAGTAGATCTCTGTCTCAGTTAGTCATTCCTTCCCCTCACAGCCCTTTGTATCTCAAATCCCTTCCCAGTGAGGGCTGCCCCAGGACACAGCCCTGCCAGCATTCCCCACACCCTCTTGCCTGGCACCTCTGGCCAGGCTGCAGTTGGGCCCCTGAGGCGTGGACTGGCTGGGGACAGCCCAAGCTGAACCTCAGAGAACGGGAAAGTTCAGTGTTGGCCTGAGGGCTGGCAAGTCACTCAACATTAACTCCTCATTCTCCATCCCAGTAGAGCCCTCGGCATACATCCAGACCTGCGGAGGAGGGCTGGTCTTAACAGGCCTGCTGCCCTCCACTCATCCTCCTTCAAGGGGCATTAGCAAGATTTCTTTTGACTGAACTTTCTTTCTGCGGAATTTTGTAAGCATTCAGCCACTTCTGACGCTTAAAACACTACCAAACTAAACTTTAGCACGTTTTCAAAAGTGGTGGGTGGTTAACTTAACTCCCAAGAGGGTTGCCATCAGTTTCTACTCTCCCCGTAGGCACTGGCCGCTCTCCGCCTGGGAGGTGGAATCCAGCCGTACTTACCCTGGGATCGGAGCTGGCCTCTGACTCCTCTGAAGAGAATGGTAGAAATGACATTGTGCCAGCCAGGGCCCTAGCCTTGAAGGAACTGACCGCTTCTCCTCCCACCTCTGGGACCCCGAGTGGAACGAACAAATCCAGGCCACTCCACTTCACTGGACAGGCCACGTGGTGGAGGAGCGTGGAGACATTAGACTCACACATGAGGAAGCTCTGCTGAATGTCCAGCCTGGTGAAGTCTCCCAGTGACTCCAGCCCCAGCCTCCACTTGACTGCATGAAATCCCAAACAACAACTGCCAGGTTCAAACCATTCTACCCAGAGACTCCTGAATGATAAAAAAATTAAGTCATTCATTTTAGGATCAGTTTGTTACACAGCAACAGAGAGCCGAATTTTGATCATTCACTTTAACCCAGTAATTTTAAGAACCTAGAAAATATTCTGGAATATAGACCAAGGCTCACAAAAAAAGATGTTTAATACTTCATTAATGATCACAAAAAAAGTAGAAAAATAGGATAATAGTTAAGTAAATTGTATACGTGATCTATTATGTAGTCATTAAAATAATTCATAAATGTGTTTAGTATCATGAAGTGTTTACAATATACTAACCAAAAAATAAAAAGGAAAAGAAGTTGAGTTCCTCAAATTGTAAATACTGTATGACCACATAATATGTGTATAGAGATGATTGGAAGTTAATTTGCCAAAATGTTAGCATTTTTAACTGAGTGTTAGAAATGGATGATAATTATTTTTGTCTTTATGTGTCTCTTGATTTTTCCAAGTTTTCTACAGTGGCATGTATTTTTATTTTTTGGATTATAAAAGGCATGTATACCCATCATAAGAAAAATAATTCAGACCAGACTAAAGGTCATAAAAGGAAAGTGATAGTAAAGCCAAGTTCATCTTATAGAGATAACCACTGTCAACATTTTGGTGTTAACATTTAGGATTTATTTTCTTCTATAGATTTCCATATAGTCAAATGGACCTTAGGAAGCATCACTATGAACAAAGCTAGTGGAGGTGATAGAATTCCAGTTGAACTATTTCAAATCCTAAACGATGATGCTCTGAAAGTGCTGCACTTAATATGCCAGGAAATCTGAAAAACTCAGCAGAGGCCACAGGACTGGAAAAGGTGAGTTTTCATTCCAATCCCAAAGAAAGGCAATGCCAAAGAATGTTCAAACTACCGCACAATTGCACTCATCTCGCATGGTAGCAAAGTAATGCTCAAAATTCTCCAAGCCAGGCTTCAGCAATACATGAACCGTGAACTTCCAGATGTTCAAGCTGGATTTAGAAAGGGCAGAGGAACTAGAGATCAAATTGCCAACATCCATTGGATCATTGAAAAAGCAAGAGAGTTCCAGAAAAACATCTACTTCTGCTTTATTGATTATGCCAAAGCCTTTGACTGTGTGGATCACAACAAACTGTGGAAAATTCTTAAAGAGCTGGGAATAACAAACCACCTTACCTGCCTCCTGAAAAATCTGTATGCAGGTAAAAAAGCAACAGTTAGAACTGTACATGGAACAACAGACTGGTTCCAAATCAGGAAAGGAGTTCGTCGAGGCTGTATATTGTCACCCTGCTTATTTAACTTACATGCAGAGTACATCATGCGAAATGGCAGGCTGTATGAAGCACAAGTTGGAATCAAGGCTTCCAGGAGAAATATCGATAACCTCAGATATGCAGATGACACCACCTTTATGGCAGAAATCGAAGAAGAACTAAAGAGCTTTTTGATTAAAAAAAAAAAAAAAAAAGAAGGTGAAAGAGGAGAGTGAAAAAGCTGGCTTAACACTCAACATTCAGAAAACTAAGATCATGGCATCCGGTCCCATCATTTCATGGCAAATAGATGGGGAAACAATGGAAACAGCGACAAACTTTATTTGCTTGGGCTCCAAAATCACTGCAGATGGTGACTGTAGCCATGAAATTAAAAGATGCTTGCTCCTTGAAAGAAAAGCTATGACCAACCTAGACAGCATATTAAAAAGCAGAGATATTACTTTGCCAACAAAGGTCCATCTAGTCAAAGCTTTGGTTTTTCCAGTAGTCACGTATGGATGTAAGAGTTGAACTATAAAGAAAACTGAGCGCCAAAGAATTGATGCTTTTGAACTGTGGTGTTGGAGAAGACTCTTGAGAGTCCCTTGGACTGCAATGAGATCCAACCAGTCCATCCTAAAGGAAATCAGCCCTGAATATTCATTGAAAGGACTGATGCTGAAGCTGAAACTCCAATACTTTGGCCACCTGATGCAAAGAACTGACTCATTTGATAAAACCGTGATGCTGGGAAAGACTGAAGGTGGGAGGAGAAGGGGATGACAGAGGATGAGATGGTTGGATGGCATCACCGACTCAATGGACATGAGTCTGAATAAGCTCCAGGAGTTGGTGATGGACAGGAAAGCCTGGTGTGCTGCAGTCCATGGGGTCACAAAGAGTCGGACATAACTGAACAACTGAACTGAACTAATAAGATTTCCGTATATAAAGGTACATTTTTAAACAGGCTAGGATATTGTAAATGCTGTTGTTTTTATCTTTGTATCTGTTTTGTAAGAACATAAATCTTTAAAACTAAAGTTGATATAATTTTTCTGAGAAACTTCATGGCCTTTAACCTTCTTTCACATACAAGTTTGCAGAGATATGTAAGTTCACACAAATAGTATAAACACAGGGGCAAACCTACCAGGCCCAAAATGATAGGGTAAAAATTATGACACTTAACAGCAATTCACAAATGAGGAAAGCTGCTATTTAGCAACGTGAAAGAGAAGACTTCTTGGGGCTCCCTCTTCTCTTACAATAGCAGGCCTTTGTTAGCAGACTTTGAACTTGACACTCGTCCACAGTAAGTGAGGCCTGTTATACACAGAAGTTACAGGCAGAGCTATGCCCAGCCAGCCTGCCTGAGTTATCAATAGAACTCCTCCTCCTCTGCCTCAGGCTGGCTTTCTGACCTTGGACAAATGACTTAATTTCTGTAAACTTCCATTTTCTTATCAAAAAAACTGAGGCGAATCTATTAATGACCTCAAAGTGATACTGTGTTGAACTGGGCCGTCCATGTGATGTGCTTAGTACATTCAGTTAATATCTAGGTGGTGGTGAAGTCATTCTTGTTTTCTAGAAAGGGTTGTTACACTTGATTTGACTTGAATCCCAACCAGACAACTGGCATTTTGTCCTTGCCCATATTCTGCTCACCTTATGATGAAAGGTTTTAAAGACTGGAAAATGAAAAAAGCAACAGCAGCCGACCTTATACATTTATAGTATGTATGCTATAATAATGTTCCACAGTCTGTTGGTATTCCATGGCATTAACAGAAATCTTGGAAACAGGAAGAAAGGTTAACATTCAGGTGTTTACACATTTTATTAGCCATAATAGTTGGACACGACTGAGCGACTTCACTTTTCACTTTCATGCATTGGAGAAGGAAATGGCAACCCACTCCAGTGTTCTTGCTTGGAGAATCCCAGGGACGGGGGAGCCTGGTGGGCTGCCGTCTATGGGGTTGCACAGAGTCGGACATGACTGAAGTGACTTAGCAGCAGCAGAAGACATAACAACAAGAAGTGTTTTACCTTTAGAGAAAGGAAGAAAAAGGCAAACAGTTTTTACATGTTTTTAATATGCCAAGCAGCATGCTCAGAGCGGCTACAGAACTAAATCCTCCAGACACATATTATTACACCCATTTTACAAGTGGGAAAACGGAGGCTTAAGGAAATTAAGCAATTTACCCAAGGGCATACAGTTGGTAAATGGGTGACCCAGGATTTGAACCAAGTGTGTTTGATTCCAAACTTCTGAGCTCAATCACAAGGATAATCTTCCCAGAAAATTCTATGGTGTAGGCATTACCTGCAGTGTTACCCAAGGTTACCTCCTAAGAGGGTCTCCATGCTGGAATACACAACATCTTTTCGGAATAGTCACTCCTTCATGGCCCACAGATACTGGGTTGGCAAAAAGTTCATTCGGGTTTTTCCATAAGATGTTATGGAAAGATGTTTTTCCATACATGTTTTCCATAACATCTTATGGAAAAACCCAATGAACTTTTTGGCCAACCCAATACTATTTTCCTGTTCAGAAGCTGATTTCATGGCTCCACATTAAAATTACCGAAAAAGGATTTTAAACAGTCTCCCATTTTCCATGGTTTCCCCTGGTCAACCATGGCCTAAAAATATTAAACAGAAAATTCCAGAAACAAACACTTCATAAGTTTTAAATTTCACATCATTCTGAGTAGCATGATGAAGTCTTGTGCTATCCCGCTAGGAACATGAATCAGGCCTTGTCCAGAGTACCCCAGCTGGTAGTCACGTAGTAGCCATGTTGGTTATCAGATCAACTCTTGCAGGGTGGCCATGCTTGTGTTGAAGTAACCCTTTACTAATAATGGCCCCAATGCACAAGAATAGTGATGCTGGCAACTCAGATATTCTCTTACTGCGCCTAATTTATGAATTAAACTTTACCATAGACAGGTATGTATAGGAAAAAAAAAAAAAACATATTATATATAGGGTTCAGTACTATCCACTGATTCAGGCATCCGTTTGGGGCTTAGAACACATCTCCCATGGATAAACCAGGGTTAATCTCTCTATGGAGGTTCTAATTTACTATGCCCTCCTGGCCCCAGGCCCATCTTGGCCCAACTGAGCCAGCAGAGAGAAGCACTGCCCTCAAGTTTGCCAAGGGCCCCCTCTGCTTCCAAAGGGATGCTCAAGCAGTTTCTGCATCCCCTCAGCTCCTGAGATTTTCCCTCCATCCAGCAGGACCTATGGCTTTTGTCCTTGGTTTGCTCTGCTCTCTCTCTCTCATTGATTCTTTGCTCTGCCACCAGTGACCTTAAATCGCTTTCCTGAATAATCCACTTCTGCCCCTCCACCACCACCCTTTCAAAGTTTCCTAGAAAGCTTTGGTGAAAGTATGTTCTATTTGTTTGTTTCAGTGTGCTTGGGAAACCACTCTCTGTGGAAAAGGAAATTAAAAACAGAGAGAGAGAGAAAAAAAAAAAAAAAGCTCAAAATCACCATTCATCGTTCCTAGGAACCTACCCTATCAGTGATTTTTAAGAAGAAAGGAAAACTTGTCAAACCTCTCTTGCCTCTAAAATTCGCTGGCAGGGATGCTTCTGGCTTTTAGAAGTGTGTTCTGGATAGGCAGGCTATCTTGGGGGCTGGATGACCCTAAGGAGCGACAGCTTCTGTTTTCTAAAAGTTACATTACTTAGTCTATGGAGCACTCTAAGTACAAGGACCTTATTCCTCAGAGCGTTCAGTTCTTAAAAATCTCAGACCTTTTAACTGCTAGAAAGGAAAAACCACCCTGAATTTTTTTCCCCAGTAAAACAATATTAAAATATGGCTCCAAACTAACAAAACAAGATTTGTCTGCTTTAAATCATGTACCACTGTTGTTTCTACTGACCACTCCCTGTGGCACGTTCTATATTCACATATGAAATACAATTCTGAAAATACTTCTTTTGACCTACATAAGTCTTTATCCTCCCATGTTAATTGTTTATCTCCACCTCAATTATCTATCACAGAGACATCAGTCAATGTAAAACTTTTACTACTTTTCACTGATAAACCCACAGAAAGGGGCTTTTATTTGAGATGAATTAACTGTTCTCTCTCCTTCTTCTATGACAGTTTAATATCTACGTGGCCACAAGAAAAGCTTTCAATAGCTCAATCTTCAGCCCTGGCTCTGGTGAGAACCAGGAATAAGAATGATAATCTCGTCTAAACAACCTGAAACCGATTCCAGCCTCGACAGAAGGTTTTGCAGTTTTGCCTCCCAGAAACGTCCAAGACTTTAGGCAGAATGTGAGAACAGAAACCACCATATTGCAGTACAGGCGTCTCTTAAAAGGATTTTGGCTGATTCATCTGCACCTCATTATTAATTTACCTTTCCTGCAGCAGAGGCCAAAAGAAAAATGCCCAAGAACCAAATCTCAAAGAGGCCTCACTGAGCAGAAGGAACAGGATTTATCCTGCTGTTTCTGGAAAACAGTCCCTGATTAGTACAGAAATTAGAACAAGTTGTTCCAGCAACACAAGATTGCTTCTTTACCAAATTGGCTTTTTAAAATCCTAGTTTACAAATTATAGAAGTTCTTATTAACTTTTAAAAGTCACTCAACATCATTTTTTTTTCGGTACACGTAAGCATCTTCTGGAGAAGGCACGTTAAAATGTAGGAGATGTGCTCAGTTTTACAGATAATGTGAAATCAGTTGAAATCAGGGTCAGACAACCACAAGGTGGACCAAGTTGCTACAATATTTAAATACACTTGTTTAAAACTCTTCTAAGAACACAGATATAGATGAGTAAGTGGATACACACTTTTATCCTGGACTGATAATTGTGAACGATGACTATGTTTAATTTTCGTTTCACGTTCAGTGTGAAGCTACTCTGTTGAGCTTTCTAACCATATGTGAGTGACAGTTTCTTTATAGTGTAATAAGTATTATGGTCAGTGAGGACCATATGGTCAGTGTCCATTTTAATTCTTCTATATTCTTATGTTAAAAACCAAATACATTCTATTTTTAAATTAAACATCATTTTACCCATTCTATTATTCAAAAAATATTGGGGAAGTGAGAAGCCATCTCAATAAAGTTAGAACTAGTAGAAAAACACTATGCAAGACATGCTCTCGGAATCCAAACAGACTTTCTCCTGTTAGCATATTTAATTCCCTGCCCACTCACAACCAGTAGATTTTTAGTTGTATTATGTTCTACTTGTTAAACTTTCTGAAATTAAAAAAAGCACTTCAAGACCCACCAGAATAGAGAATTTTTTGAATGCCATCAAGTTATCATATGGTAATATTAATATTTAAGTAGAGCCATAGGAGAGGGGGGAAAAATCTATGGTTTCATAAACTCTACTGCAGGTTTTGAGTAGAGTATGCTGTTCCTCAGAGCTATGGGTACTTTTATATGTCTTTACTTCTTTGTTCCTCACAAAGTATTATTGTTTTATGCTTTCCATTGTCCAGTCCCCCAGAACCTTGACTGAAGAACCAGCAGTCTGTGCGGGGTTTGAATTCACCATTAACACCCAGGGTAACCTCAGTCCACAGAATGTAAGAAGACAAGCGAGGCAATGTTTGTGGAGTCCAGTGGCTGAATCCGTTCCACTCCAGAAGAAATGCCCCAATTGTCCTTCCTAAGCAAAAATTGCCACGATTCCCCATAAACATGCAGTTGTCCGTTGACTGTTATAAATAGACTTTAATACACAACCAGCTGTCTGAGAGAGTTTATAACTGTTGACCAAAGACACAGTGGGGAAGGGAAATGGGAGATTTCCACAAAGCAGAATGGCTTGTCAGCAGTGAGTGAGCTTGTGCACAGATCCCCCATTTAAAATATGTCAGCATGCCTGGATTTGAGCTAAAATTAGGGGACAGCACAATGGGCTTCATGTGGGAGCCTTCAATAGATACTCTATTCTTCTCTCATGGGCACCCTTGAATTCAGGATTGTGAAATAAGTGGCAGTTACCAGCAGAGAGCCTGTAAAGTGCTGGTCAAAGGAGATATTTCAGATGATACAGAGCAAGATGCACCAGTTGGGCTGTGATAGAATTAACCTCTGCCCCTAGCTCTTCTCATTTCCGGTACTATTTTTCTTTATATTTTCCAAGATGTCTCTTTTGCCTTCTTTTCCAGCCTCCCCAGATAATCATTCTCTAAGACTGTTCTGAACAGTTTAGTTTAACTAGACGCAATCCCTGGGGCAAAATGGTGTCTCAAAATCTAATGGGGTGTGACAGAATGGGGCCCAGAGCCAGCCTGCTCTGGGTTTTGACCAGCCAGCGAGAGATCACTGGATGTGACTGTGGCTGAAAATGGATGGGCTGCTGTTGCAAAGCTCAGTGAAACTAAGCAGGGAAGGAGAGACATGCCTTCAAGGAACAAAGATGGATATAAAGGGGACAGACAGAAGACAGACACAGAAGTAGAACCCAGAGGGAAAAATGTATGTTTCTTTACCCTGTAAAATACGTAGGAGCAAAGAATGAAGATCATATTTTAGAAGAAAATAGTGCATTGTGTGCATTTTTTAGATATACCTTGTCCCAAAGGTCTGCAAAATATGCTACAAGATACTGCAATTTCTCTTCATACCCTCAGTTTAATCCCCACCCCCCAAAAAAATTTTTAAGAGGTATTCTGAATTTTAATTGAAGTATAATTGACTTTATATTAGATTCAGGCATGATATTAGATTTGATATTTTCTTATGTTACAAAATGATCACCATGATAGGTCTCATTACCATACAAAGACAGTACATATAGTTTTACTATTTCCCCCACACTTTACATTTCATACTCATGATTCACTTACTTTGCAACTGAAAGTTTGTAGCTCTTCATCCACCACTGCCCCACCTTATTTCACTCATTCCCCTCTCAGCACAGCTTCCCCTTTAGCAGCCATAAGTTTGTTTTCTGTATCTATGCCTCTGTTACTGTTTTGCTTGTTCATTCCTTGTTTTGGATTGAATATATGAGTGATATCACATGGTATTTCTTTCTCTGTACGACTTACTTCACTTAGCATAATACCCCTTAGATCTATCTGCTGCTGCTGCTAAGTCGCTTCAGTCGTGTCCGCCTCTGTGCAACCCCAGAGACGGCAGCCCACCAGACTCCCCCGTCGTTGGGATTCTCCAGGCAAGAACACTGGAGTGGGTTGCCATTTCCTTCTCCAATGCAGGAAAGTGAAAAGTGAAAGTGAAGTCGCTTAGGTGGTCTACTTGAAAGGTATACAGTCGTGTCCGACTCCTAGCGACCCCATGGACTGCAGTCTACCAGGCTCCTCTGTCCATGGGATTTTCCAGGAAAGAGTATTGGAGTGGGGTGCCATTGCCTTCTCCTAGATCTATCTATGATATTGCAAATGGCAAGATTTCATTTCTCATGACTAATATCTCATTGTGTGTATATGTATCCCACATCTTTAGCCACTTGTCTGTAGACACATATGTTGCTTCCATATTATGAGGGTATTATAAATTCTCTTTGGAAAACAAGCCTCTTATGATTGGTGCTCTGTGATGACCTAGAGGTGTGGGATAGGGGCAGGGTGGGAGGGAGGTTCAAGAGCAAGGGGAAATATGTATACCTGTAGCTGATTCATTTCATTGTACAACAGAAACTAACACAGCATTGTAAAGTAACTATATTCCAATTTTTTAAAAAATTATCATAGCACAGTAACGGCATATAACTTTAAATACCTTTTGAGTATCCACCAATAGTATTAATACACTTGGTTAATTGGAACTATGTTCCTATGCAAAGAAAGCAGTCTGGCAGGGCACACATCAGGCCTAATGGTAATGACTCTGGGATAGGATTGGTGGTGGAAGGCAGGCCTTTCATTCATAAACTTTACTATTCTTTACATTTATAGCACAAACTACTTCCACAAATGTGTTAGAACTTCACTGGCAGAGGTACAAAAAAAATATCTACCAAACAAGTTAATACATCTGCTTTACAAAATACCAAGCTCTGAGACAGAGCTTGGAAAAGACAAGAGCAGAAACTCTTCTGTCTTCTAGTTGAGTCCCCATCCCAACCACCATTCTTCCATATTGCCAACGCCATAAATTATGCTTCAAGGGGCAGGCTGACCCATCCCAACCACCATTCTTCCATATTGCCAACGCCATAAATTATGCTGCAAGGGGCAGGCTGACATGGAAAACTGTGACCATCTGCTGAGAACATGAATGCAGCTATATTAAGATTTCCAACTGTAAGTGATGTATACTCCTCCCCTTTCCTAGAATTTTATAACCGATCAGATAACATTAAGGTACTGAGTAAATGCGGAATGTCAACTTGAACTTTCAGTTTCTCTTCTGCACCAACATCTAATAGGTAATTTTTGCATTTATAGCCACACTGGAGTACTTCCTTATATTTTTGTAGCTAGGTTTCAGAACCTAAAACCAGAAGACATGAGTAAACACTGTAAAGGATAAACATTTCAAAGAGCGATTTGAATTGCTTCTCTTTTCTGGGATCCTTGACAATAAGACTTGAGACCCAATATATTCACTCATTCTGATTCAGACACTCAAGGACCTCAAAAGAGAGCATGAGACTCACAAAATGATTACAGATTCTAATAATTATTATATAGATTATAAAAGATTTCTAAGGATAGCAAAAGAGCTAATATAACTAAGTTAAACCATCTTTAGGCAGTGATGGTGGTGGTTTAGTCACTAAGTCATGTCCAGCTCTTGCAAGCCCATGTACCTTAGCCTGCCAGGTGTCTCTGTCCATGGGATTCTCCAGGCAAGAATACTAGAGTGGGTTACCATTTCCTTCTCTAGGGGATCTTCCCAACCCAGAAGTAGAACCCGGGTCTTCTGCATTGCAGGCAGATTCATTACTGACTGAGCTACAAGGGAAGCCCATCTTTAGGCAGAAAGTCACTCAAATGATAATGAGAGACAATCTGTCTGTTGGGGGGCTTCCCAGGTGGCTCAGTGGGTAAAGAATCTGCCTGCAGTGCAGGAGACTCAGGAGATGCGGGTTCGATCTCTGGGTTGGGAAGATCCCCTGAAGGAGGGCATGGCAACCCACTCTAGTATTCTTGCCTGGAGAATCCCATGGACAGAGGAGCCTGGCAGGCTGCAGTCCATAGGCTCACAAAGAATCAGACACGACTGTTAGGACTGAGCATGCAATCTCTCTGTGAGGTCAAAGTTCTCTGTCACAGAGGGTCAGTCTCCAGCAGGGTCCTCCCTGTCCAGTGGTGCCCAGACTCCCAGCTGACACTCACTAGCAGCTAAGGCCTGGAGTCCTCCACCATGGCTGTCCTATGCAGAGTGCTCCCTTGGATCAAGTCCTCACCTATTCCAAAGAGGCTAGGAACGTTAGGTGTGGAGGAGTTGACCATCTGAGGCTTGACAGCTTTGGCCCAGCTGCAGGCCTATGAGACAGAGACAGAGAAGTGGAGGGAAATAGATTGAAAGAGTTCAAAAGCAGAGCCCTGTTTAACACTAGTAAAGGTTTTCCCCCAACCCCAAGGGCAAACACACCCATCCTAGCTCCTGCTTCCCCTCCTATGTGACCCCCAAGGTGACACTACACCCAGCCAACTCACTGTCTGGAGCAGTATGCAGACGTCCTGACACGCAGTGGGCCCGGCTCACTCAGTGCTGGGGTAAGACTAGCGCTAGAGGGGCCTCTGCTCTTGTCAAAGACAAGCATCCAAGGAGGAGTTACTCACATAGCCCCATCCTTCTTACTGTGCTTCGAGAAATAGATACCAAAGAACTTTAAAGAGCTCTCGTCACTATGAGGGCTAATCTGAATCCCCAATAGAGTCCCAAAACTTGAGTGGCTGTGGGGCCAGTGGGAGGCTCCAGGTTGATCAAAAGCAGCCACACGTTTCTATTAGGGATGTGTTCACGCAACACACACTCATTGTGTTCATCATCTTGAACCATCAAATAGAAAAGCCTGACCTCAAAGGGACCACTGACCTCTGTGGAAGAGGCAGGTGTCTCCTGATAGGAAGGGAAATTGGATGCAACAATACACTCTTTGCAAGCAGCTCTGTGAAGTATCACCTTGTGATCCTACAGATGACAGAGCTTCTCTGCTGGACACTTAGCCTGGCCAGGCCCTAGCTACCAGTGACACTGGCCTGGGGACCCACTTCAGGGACAAAGGGCTCCTGCAGGTGGGCAGGTGAAACAGAAGGCACTGCTCGAGGAGCCAGGACATAAGCAGCAGCCCTGTATCCCGCTTGCCATTAGGTGTGGACATGCTTGTTCAGGCCAGTGTCAGCAACTAAGTGATGGAAACGTTTCCTTGGCCATGAGAGTGGGTACCAGCTCCACCTAATATATTAGCAAACAGTAGATAGATCTCCAATAACAGTCCTTTCTCTGACTGATAGGATGGAGAGACAATGGAAAAAGAACCCAGAAGGAATCTTTAGGTGCTCCTCCAATGATCCTCAAACTCTAGAACTAGCTCAGCTGGATGGGGGTGGGGAGCAGTAGGCATTCAGGCCTGCAGCTGTATCAAGGAAATCCCCGAGAAGGGGGCTGCTTCAAAATGGAGAAGCCAGTAGCTGTATAGGATGCGGGAGCCTATAAAGAAGAACAGAGGATGCTGAAGGAGGCTGCCATCACAAAGCATCCAGCCAACGAAAAGCCTTCCTCCTCGTGCACCTATCTCAAACGATAGGGCCAAGTCTTAGCAGACCCAGGGCATGTACACACATTGACCCACCTCCCATCAAGCCAGCTCTTGACTCCTCAGCAGTCTGGCATGGAAAGAGCTTCCTCTAATCCCATCACCTACCACTCATATTAAGACCAAGAAGGATAGCCTTGGGGTGGACCATCCTCCCAGTCACCATGACCCAGGAGAAGCCACTAGCCCTGTCATGTCTCGTAACACACTCTAGTTGCCCAGGCTAGTAGATGAACACTCCACATTTTAGAGCATCCATGCATACAGAATACTAAGGACATCAGCCACAAAGCTTAAGAATACCTCACCCATCACAGCTGCAGAGCTGAGACCAGGAAACACACTTCTTTCCTGCTAGACCCACTCAGGGTTACTTCCTGCCTCTGTATCACCCAAGAGGTCCAAACTGTGGTCACTTACTACTCCTACACTGGCCCCACAAAATGCTACCAGAAGTGTCTGGAACATTCTTTCCCCGGCAGGGACCAGAGCTCTAGTTACATACTCTAGAACATGAGGAGGGAGTCACATTGCCTGGCAGAAAAGATCTTATCCACAGAATAAGATTTGGGAAGGCAGAATCTGGCAGGAAAAGTCCAGTAGCTCTACTCAGGTAAACCGCGTGAACCAAAAGCCCAGAGACAGAAGCACAGGGACAAACCAACAAATCAGAGTGGCCCCTCTTACAGCTGACCTGACATTGTTCCTGCTTGCAGAGGTTGGTAGCCCTATCCAAGGCCTTTAAATAGGTGTAAGCCCTCAACCAAATCACATTGATTTGCACACCTCATATACAATCAAAAGAAGAGAAACTTACGGTTTATTTATCCTCACTTAAAAATTTAGAGTGTGCCCCAAATTATACAAATCAAAAGGAGTCACAATCAGAGCATTCCATCTTTAGAAATGCTCCACCAACATTAGCTTATGAACTCACTCGGCAAGCTGGTGAGGTAGGCGTGATTATCCTTGTTTTGTGGATGGAGAAACTGAGGAAGGAGCATGTAATGACTTGCCCAAGGCAGGTATGAGGCTGCGCAAAATGCAGAGTAGACACTATGTTAAGACAATTGCTTTGGAGTTTTGTCTCCTAAAAATCAAGAAATACAAAACACAACCAAAGGAGAAAAAAAACTTAATTTGGAAAAACAAGCTTTGGTGAAAAGAATAGGGTTTTTTTTTTTAAGCTAAGACCAAAATTTCACAAGCTAATAATTTGTATGCCTCCAAGGTTCCTGCTCTGCATATAAGTTAAATAAGCAGGGTGACAATATACAGCCTTGACGTACTTCTTTTCCTATTTGGAACCAGTCTGTTGTTCCATGTCTAGTTCTAACTGTTGCTTCCTGACCTGCGTATAAATTTCTCAAGAGGCAGGTCAGGTGGTCTGGTATTCCCATCTCTTTCAGAATTTTCCACAGTTTATTGTGATCCACACAGTCAAAGGCTTTGGCATAGTCAATAAAGCAGAAATAGATGTTTTTCTGGAACTCGCTTGCTTTTTTGATGATCCAGCGGATGTTGGTAATTAACTTATATGCAGAGTACATCATGAGAAACGCTGGGCTGGAAGAAGCACAAGCTGGAATCAAGATTGCCGGGAGAAATATCAATAACCTCAGATATGCAGATGACACCACCCTTATGGCAGAAAGTGAAGAAGAACTAAAAAGCCTCTTGATGAAAGTGAAAGTGGAGAGTGAAAAAGTTGGCTTAAAGCTCAACATTCAGAAAACGAAGATCATGGCATCTGGTCCCATCACTTCATGGGAAATAGATGGGGAAACAGTGGAAACAGGGTCAGACTTTATTTTTTGGGGCTCCAAAATCACTGCAGATGGTGACTGCAGCCATGAAATTAAAAGACACTTACTCCTTGGAAGAAAAGTTATGACCAACCTAGATAGCATATTCAAAAGCAGAGACCTTACTTTGCCAACTAAGGTCCATCTAATCAAGGCTATGGTTTTTCCAGTGGTCATGTATGGATGCGACAGTTGGACTGTGAAGAAGGCTGAGCACCAAAGAATTGATGCTTTTGAACTGTGGAGAGTCCCTTGGACTGCAAGGAGATCCAACCAGTCCATTCTGAAGGAGATCAGCCCTGGGAGTTCTTTGGAAGGAATGATGCTGAAGCTGAAACTCCAGTACTTTGGCCACCTCATACGAAGAGTTGACTCATTGGAAAAGACTCTGATGCTGGGAGGGATTGGGGGCAGGAGGAGAAGGGGACAACAGAGGATGAGATGGCTGGATGGCATCACTGACTCGATGGATGTGAGTTTGAGTAAACTCCAGGAGTTGGTGATTGACAGGGAGGCCTGGCATACTGTGATTCATGGGGTCACAAAGAGTCGGACACAACTGAGCGACTGAACTGAACTGAAGGTTCCTGCTAATGACCACCACCTAAACTGTGGTTATCTTTCTAGTCAATGAGAGGTTGATCGTAATATTCTTTCCACCTGATATGCTTTATTTTTCAATGAGTAGGTTTTTATGCAGCCCCAATTAAATATGTAGTGAGCTTATGGAATTCCTAACATATGGATGGAATTTCTAGCAAACATGACTTTCCTTTTTGTTTAAATTAATCTTCAAATTTTCAGCCAAGAATAAAGCAGTTGCTCCTGAGTAATTCCCAGAATTTCCCTAAATGACTTCAAAAGCTATATCAAGTATGAACATGTTAAGTAAAATCCTTCATGAATTTTAAAATTGCTCTAAATAAAGATTTTCAATAGTAATCTTGAATGAGAGGCTTGTTTTAGTAATTTATAGCTAAGCAGCTGTTGTTTGGGTAGCATCTTCAGTTTCTTTTTCACAAGAAAATCTGAAAATGAGTCATGTAGACAGGAAGACCAGATTGCTTTCCATGGTAAATGTTATTATATTCTTGTCTCATAGAACTTTTAAAGTTTCAAAAAAGTAAACACCAAAAAAGATCATTCGTTAACCATTACACTGGAGAAAACATTAGCCAACGGTATATTTAACTTATATTCCAATGAACTTTCTATTTTTGTATGTCATTGCCATACGACCCCTGAGTGTATGTGATTACCTCATAGGCTAGCAAAATGCAAGTCAACTTCTCCGATGCCCTGCAAAGTTCAGCAAACGGCTCTTCAAGGGTGCAAGGTAGGACGGACTTCTCAAGTTATTTCCCCTGGTATGCCTCTCTGCACCACTCAGTTCTGTCCTCTTGGACTCGGCGAGAATCAGGAGTTGATGAAAAGCATATAGTTACTGATATGCTCAGGATCCTCTTGGCACTTGAGCTACTTTATGTAAAGCATTCGTTATAAATTATAAACTGCAGTTCTCATCTGTAGATAAGAATGTCATATATTTCAGTAATGCAATTATTTCTAAGCTTTTGATTGAGTACCAGCAAGAAGAAATTAACATTTAACCCTATATCTATGTATGTTTATTCATTCATTAATAAACTATATATGTATATTCTCTGATAATATATTACATTATATATTATGGCAACAAAAATAGAAATTGAAAAGGGATAAGAATTTAGCAGTTTATTCTTACTTTCAACAGATAGTCTTCAGAGATAGTCTATTGCTGTAAGGGAATGTTAACTCTATCGTGAAAATAAAGGGTGATAATTATAATGAACATTTACATAGCATAGGTAAATACTGCTAACTACCATTCATTCTAGTGCTTTATGTATATTAACTTGTTTTATCTTGGTATCAGCCTTATGCAAGACGTGTAATCTTCACTTCCCAAATGATGAAACTGAGAACAGACTGGTCACGTAACTTGTCTGTGGCCAGATAATTACAAAAAGGGATGTGATTTAAACTGAGGCAGTCGAGAGCTAGATTCCAGCTAACCTGAAAATCTGAAAGCCTGGCAAGTTGTTATCCTTCTAACTAGAGAGGGACAGAGGCTCCAATGCATTTGTTTCCAGAATGCCTGCATAATGGCATGTATCCTATCATATTTAAATGGTTGCTTCGAGTGTTCCTCTCTTCCAGGAGAATGCAAACTCCTTGAGTTTGGGGACTGAAGTATTTTTATGTTTGCATCACGGCTTTGAGCACAGTGCCTCACATCTAGAAAGCACAGTGCCTCACATCTAGAAAGCACTTGTTGAATGGATGACTATATGAAAGAAAAAAAGATTTTTAAAATGGATAGATCAATTGGTAGTTTTACCCAAAATTACTAGATAGTCACTGAAATTTGAATGCCCTTGAAATAGGGACAAGAAGCTATCCTACCAATAAAGATACTCTCAGACTTTCTTCCTAATGGGATGTTGCTGCTGCTGCTAAGTCGCCTCAGTCGTGTCCAACTCTGTGCGACCCCATAGATGGCAGCCCACTAGGCTCCCCCATCCCCAGGATTCTCCAGGCAAGAACACTGGAGTGGGCTGCCATTGCCTTCATTGCTAAACCAACACATAGGAAAAAATATCCTGCTGATGCTATCCAAGCCCCTTCAGACAGGAGTACTGTCCCACCCATGAGCCTTCCAATTCTTGACCCTAGAGAAACTGAAAAGGTGAAAGAAGAAAAGATGGGAATTCTGTTCATGGAAATAATATTTTTTAGGAGGCTTATTCACACTTCCTCTCATGAAAAGAACAAAACAAAAGGCAAATCTGCCCTTGTGCTCTGGAGTCAGCAGGAAACTATTTCATTACTAACTTAGCCTGGAAATCACTAGGGGGGAGGGGAGAGGTTGAGGGATGGATAGGTGAATGAATGAATGATGGGCTTGCCTTCTAAAAAGTGGAGTTGAGATATCTAGTTTTCAATCCAGTCTTAGTTCAGCATAAGTGGTTACATTTCTTTTAGCAATAGACTTTGTCATAGCAAAAGCTACCCAAGCTTCAAACTGATATTTATCCTCAAACCATGGGAGTTAGTGTATTTCTTTTCCTTAGTTTTGCACGATGCAACTTAGCAGCAGCAGTTGTGGCACATAAGCTCTAGGGTGTCTGGGCTCAGCGGTTGCAGCTCATGAGCTTAGTTGCCCCACAGCATGTGGGATGTTAGTTCCCTGACCAGGGATTGAAGTCATGTCCCCAGCATTTGGAGGCAGATTCTCAACCACTTGACTTCCAGAGAAGTCCCTTTTAACAGTATAAAAGCAATAAACTGGTTCCAAGAACATGGAGGACTGTGGTACTGGAGAATCTCTCATATTACAGCATGCAGAAATGCTTAATACAAACTGAACACCAAAGAAATAATAGAAAATCTGAAGATGCAAAAAATGGGACGGGAGGACTTCCCTGGTGGTCCAGTAGTTAAGAATCTGCCTACCAATGCAGGGGACATGGCTTCGATCCTTGGTCTGGGGAGATTCCACATGCTGTGAGACAACTAGATCCATGCACCACAACTGAGTCCACACACCACAACTACTGAAACCCGCGTACCTAGAACCTGTGCTCTGCACCAAGAGAAGCCACCGCAATGAGAAGCCCACACACCACAACTAGAGAGGAACCCTCACTCGCTGCAACTAGAGAAAGCCCTCGCACGGCAACAAAGACCCAGTACAGTAATAAGAATTTTTTTTAAGTGATACGGGCATACGGGAACCTACAAGGGGAACAGTAACCAAATGCCACAGCATGTCCCAGGGGGTGGGGTTTATTACCTACATGGGAACAGAGATGTGACTTGGGCCCAATGAAGCAGGGACCTAAAACTGAGACTCTTCATAAAGCTGAGACACCCCCCACCCACAGTGACAGGAGGATTAGAAAAACTGCTCTCTGGCCAAGGAAAGTTGGTCTTTTCCTCAGGTTCTGAGCAGAAAAAGAAAGATTATGTGGGAGATTTCAGTCCCCAGTGGGCCTTGTGTAAATGTGGAGACTTAACACTGGAGGATGTGGAAATCCCAAAGTGAGATACTTGAAACTCCCTGGACCAGAAGAAGCAAAAATGAAACCCCCTGCGAGAAAACCCCCTCCACAGCCCAGGATAGCTCACAGTCACCCAAAGACAGAAAGAGAAAAGGTCAGTATAAAAAAAAAAGACATTTTCAAAGAAGGAGAGTCTACCATCCCAAGTCCTTGGCCAAAAGAGCCGCTAAAGACTGTTCTTCAGTGCAAAGGAAACTGAAACCAGAAAGAATTTCTTATAACTGCACAATATAAAGACAGCCCAATTTAAAAATGAGTGAAGAACTGGAATAGACATTTCTTTAAAGAGGAAAATGAAGGACCAATAAGCATAAGAAAGCATGCTCAACATCATTAGCCAATAGAGAACTATGAACAAAAATCACAACGAAATATCAATTCATGCTCACTAGGACAGCTACAATTTTAAAAACCGGTAACAGTAAATGTTGGTAAAGGTATGGACAAATTAGAGCCCTGATACATTTCAACTGTGAGTGTAAAACAATGCAACCATTTTGTTGGAAAATAGCCTGGCAGTTCCTCAAAATGCTAAACAGAGCTATCATGTGACCCCATAACTCTACTCCCAAGTATATACCTATGAGAACTGAAAATATACTCACACAAAAATTTGTACATGAATGTTTGCAATAGCATATTTATAAGAGCTAAAGGTAGAACTCAAATGCCCATCAGCTGATGAATGGATAAATACTGCATGACACATTTATACAATGAAATGTTATTTAATATTATAAATAAAAAGGAATAAAAAATAAAAGGATGGATAAATAAAAAGGAATGGAATACTCCTACATACTACAACTTGGATGAACCTTGAAAACAATATAGTTAAGGGCAAGAAGTCAGTCTCCAAACCATCTATTATAGTATTCCACTTATGTGCAATGTCCAGAATAGGCAAATCCATAGAGAGAGAAAGTAGTTTAGTGGTTGCCAAGAGTAGAGAGTAGGAGGGAATGGAGACCTACTACTAATAGATATGGGCTTTGTTTGGGGTTGATAAAATTGTCTTAAAATTAGACACTGGTAACATTTGCACTGTGAATATACTGAAAACCACTGCATTTTATACTTTTAAATGGTGAATATTATGGTATGACTTCCCTGGTGGCTCAGAGGTAAAGAATCTGCCTACAATATGGAGACCCAGGTTTGACCCCTGTGTTGGGAAGATCCCTTAAGAAGGAAATGGCAACCCACTCTAGTATTCTTGCCTGGAAAATCCCATGAACAGAAGGGTCTGGCAGGCTTCACTCCATGGGGTTGCCAAGAGCCAAACACGACTGAGCAATTAACTCTTGTATATTTTCATTATGGTGTGTAAATCATATCTCAGTAAAGTTGTTATAAAATAAAGGATAATGAGAAAAAACACGTAGGATGCAGAGAAGTAGAACTTTGAGGAAAATCAGTTCAGTTCAGTTCAGTCACTCTGTCGTGTCTGCTTCTTTGCAACCCCATGGACTGCAGCACGCCAGGCTTCCCTGTCCATCACCAACTCCCAAAGCTTTCTCAAATTCGTGTCTATCGAGTCGGTGATGCCATCCAACCATCTCGTCCTCTGTCGTCACCCTCTCCTCCCGCCTTCGATCTTTCCCAGCATCAGGGTCTTTTCCAATGAGTCAGTTCTTCGTGTAAGGTGGCCAAAGTATTGCAGTTTTAGCTTCACTATCAGAACTTCCACCCAGGGCTGATCTCCTTTAGGATGGACTGGCTGGATCTCTTTGCAGTCCAAGGGACTCTCAAGAGTCTTCTCCAACACCACAGTTCAAAAGCATCAATTCTTTGGCGCTCAGTTTTCTTTATAGTCCAACTCTTACATCCATACATGACCACTGGAAAAACCATAGCTTTGACTAGATGGACCTTTATTGGCAAAGTAATGTCTCTGCTTTTTAATATGCTGTCTAGGTTGGTCAAAGCTTTTCATTCAAGGAGCAAGCGTCTTTTAATTTCATGGCTGCAATCACCATCTGCAGTGATTTTAGCGCCTCAAAAAATAAAGTCAGCCACTGTTTCCACTGTTTCTCCATCTATTTGCCATGAAGTGATGGGACCAGATGCTATGGTTTTAGTTTTCTGAATGTTGAGTTTTAAGCCAGCTTTTTCACTCTCCTCTTTCACTTTCATCAAGAGGCTCTTTAGTTCTTCTTCGCTTTCTGCCATAAGGGTGGTGTCACCTGCATATCTGAGGTTATTGATATTTCTCCTGGCAATCTTGATTCCAGCTTGTGCTTCTTCCAGCCCAGCATTTCACATGATATACTCTGCACATAAGTTAAATAAGCAGGGTGACCAATATACAACCTTGACGTACTCCTTTCTCTATTTGGAACCAGTCTGTTGTTCCATGTCCAGTTCTAACTGTTGCTTCCTGACCTGCATACAGGTTTCTCAGGAGGCGGTCAGGTAGTCTGGTATTCCCATCTCTTTAAAAATTTTCCATAGTTTGTTCTGATCCACACAAATACATAAACTCAAATACATATATTGAGGAAAATTTGAACATTAATGAATTAGTTTTCAATTCAAGAAATCAGGAAAACAATCACAGAATAATCCCAAAGAAAGTAGACAGAAGGAAATAATTTGGTAAGAACAAACATCAATAACAGAAAACCAAAGAGAATGTCAATAAAACCAAGCTCTAGTTCTTTGAAAGTTCTTTGAAAAGACTAAAAAATAGTAAAACTTTATTATGAGAAAGAACAAAGCCCAGACCAAAACTAGGAATGGGAAAATGAGCATTCATTACTTTTGAAAAGTAGACTTTTTAAAATTCTAAGAGATTCTATGGGCTACTTTAAGATGATAAGTTTAGCTCTTGGAAAAATGTTAATTTCATCAGAAAAAAAAGTCTAAAATGTTTATAGGGGAAATTATAAACATCTATTGCAGATAAAAATGAAGACTTTAATATATGGTGGAAATCTCCCACCATATTGTTCTGTAGAAATTGTCTCTGTATTAACACTGCCTTTCTTCTCACTCCTTAAGTGAGTTTTTAATTAGAGAGTTGATTTATCTGACTTCCATGGGCTCCATTTGCTCTACTGGATGGAGCTAGCCTATTAAACTGTCTAGAGTTGGACACGACTGAAGCAACTTAGCAGCAGCAGCAGCAGCAAGAAGTGCAGATTCACCCTCTCTGCTGCCTGTCTTCACTCCAGCTGACCTTAAGTAACAAAGCTGGCTGAATTATTTACTTTGCAAGTCCAAACTTTCCCTCTGTTACATATTCACTGAAAAGCTATACAATGATATTCCAGGTAGCGCTTGATTTTGTATACATAGTGCATGGCTTCTTAGAGTCAGGGCCCTTTGGACACCACAAACATTGAAAAGATTATGGAGTCCTTTTACCTCATTGATAATTCAAATTTCTACTTTGACACAAAACTTTCATGTATGCTAAAATTAAGAGTTCCTTTCTACATTTTTAAGTGTGAAGTTCTGGAAAACTATGTCAAAGTTGGGCTTCCCGGGTAGCTCAGCTGGTAAAGAAACCACGTGCAATGCAGGAGACCCTGGTTCAATTCCCAGGTTGGGAAGATCCCCTGGAGAAGGGATAGGCTACCCACTCCACTATTCTTAGGTTTCCCTGGTGGCTCAGTCGGTAAAGAATCCGCCCGCAATGTGGGAGATCTGGGTTGGGAAGATCTTCTGGGGGAGGGCATGGCAACCCACTCCAGTATTTTTGCCTGGAGAATCCCCATGGACAGAGGAGCCTAGCAGGCTACAGTTCACAAGGTCGCAAAGAAGCAGATGCTACTGAGCAGCTAAGCACAGCACAGCACACGTTAAAGTTAACTTGTTTATTTATAGAGAAAAAATACTTTTGCTCTGCTGGTACTCTGAACACATCAAAATCTGTGGGGCAGTTGCATGCTGTCTCAGCTAAGTTAAAGGGTTCTTTAAAGCAACCCATTATTTTAAAACTTAGAAGTGACTAGAAAAAACTTCTAGAGGTTCTAAGTTTTCACATTGGTTTCAGGAATCAGATTCTAGACTGAAAAAGCAAACACTCAAGTAGTTAACCAGATAGCTCAGATGGTAAAGTGTCTGCCTGCAATGAAGGAGACCCGGGTTTGATCCCTGGGTCGGGAAGATTCCCTGGAGAAGGAAATGGCAACCCACTCCGGTACTCTTGCCTGGAAAATTCCACGGACAGAGGAGCCTGGTAGCCTACAGTGCATGGGATTGCAAAGAGCCAGACACTACTGAGCAACTTCACTTTCACTTTCAAGCAGTTAAATCATTAAGTACCACAGGGCTGAAACCTAACATTGAGATGCTCATTTATGTTCTCCCATCCTCTGACATGGGAGAAGGTAATGGCAAACCACTCCAATATTCTCTCCTGGAGAATTCCGTGGACAGAGAAGCCTGGTGGGCTGCAGTCCATGAGGTCTCAAAGAGTCAGACATGACTGAGCAACTAACACTTCACGTCACATCCTTTGATGCAAAACGAGAATGTGAGACACCTGTGCAGTTTAGACCTACGGCCTTCTGCATATGTTACATGAACCTTTGAAAAAGCTATAGTCTTTAGCTTCAGGACTGCTTTTGTTGTGGTTGATAGAGTGCAATTACTGAAATAAGATTGTCTTGAGATGTCTTTCGCGGCCAGTGCTACAGACTTCTGCAAATAAAAGTCATGTAGAAATATATTTTTTTAAGTTTCAAAAATAAGGTTAATTGGAACAGAAGATAGAGCTAATTAATTTTAAGCTCATGCCATATTACTTTTTATTTTCATAAACTTGTTTTGGCAAACTTGTTGAGAGCAGAGACTATCTGTGACATTCTGCACAGTATCCAATGAGGTGATTGGAGAAATGTCCAGGTGTTACATTACAAATCATGTCAACTCTTTTCAAGTTATGTGAAGACATTAAAAAGTATATGCATTAAAATTCGCATTAAACTAAAAATTTGATTTTTTAAAACAAATATACAGAACTACCTATTTTTGTAAAAAGTCCTCTTTTTTGTATGATTCTCCAGTAGTCATGTATGGATGTGAGAATTGGACCATAAAGAAGGCTGAATGCCAGAGAACAGATGCTTTCGGGTTGTGGTGTTGGAGAAGACTCTTGAGAGTCCCTTAGACTGCAAGGAGATCAAACCAGTCAATCCTAAAGGAAATCAAGCCTAAATATTCATTGGAAGGACTGATACTGAAGCTGAAGCTCCAAAATTTGGCCACCTGATGCAAAGAACCAACTCATTGGAAAAGACCCTGGTGTTAGGAAAGATTGAGGGCAAGAGGAGAAAGGGGTAGCAGAGCATGAGATGGTTGGATAGCATCACTGACTCAATTGAAGGAGAGGGGAGGCTTGCGTGCTGCGATCCATGAGTTCACAAAGAGTAGGACATGACTTAGCTATTGAATGACAATGATGATGAAACTGATTTAGTAAATCCAAGAACACCACCAATCAATCTGTTAATTAATCAATGTTATTAAGTCCTTGTGATATGAAAAGAATCTTAACAGTTACTGTGTGGAATTTTTTTTAAAGGCATCAAGGTTTTGCCCTTAAGAGGTTTATAATTTGGTCAAGAAGAAAAAGCTTAAGTATATGACTGAAAAACTAACACACATTAAAACATAAATTGCATAAGACAAAAAAAAACACAAAAGCAGACAGAGGCAATGCATGATCAGCAGTCCAATCTAAATAAATATAATGCTTTTGTAAAAGGAAGAAATCATTGCAGAACAAAATTTGCTATATGAAAATTTCACTATTTAACCAGGAAACACTGAAGGATGGGCCAGCCACACAGACCAGTTGGGCAAGAGTTGCTCCAGTGTTAAGACCAAACTAGGTCAGACTGTCTGGGTATTTACATGTCTTCAAGGTTGTGAACCGAGGTTGTAAGCAGGGGAAAGATTGGAGTAAACAAGCTGAGGTTGGAAAACCAAAATGCTGAGTGCCTTGCGCACCTCCTGGGAAAACTTCTGCTCTACCAATGGGACGCATTTGATGTGCTTAATATGGATGGATACATTTGCATGTACTCTTACAAAATGGGTAGTATTGTTTCAACTGCATGCTAACTCTGTCTCAGCCTTAATGAGATATAGTTCACATACCATACAGTTCAACCATTTAAAATGGATTAATCTTCTCTGCACTGATGCAAGACTAGCAACAAGGCCTACTTTCATTCTGTTCTAAGTTATAGCGTGTGAACAGAGATGCATTAGGTTTGCTAGTTCTTTCCCCCAACTATGCTGTTTCTGTACCAGTTAAAATCACCTATTAATAGATGCTTCCACTTTGTGAAATAGTCTAATTTTTCTAAGCTGTAATTTTTGTTTGAAAATGCTCAGCAAATGATTTTTAAAAAGTCATGAGAGCCCAAAATAATAGAAAATAAAATGAACAAATCACTGGTTTTTACCTTCACAGAGTGGTGCAACTGCCACCACAACATAAACCCTGCAGATGGCGACCGCAGCCATGAGATTCAAAGACGCTTCTCCTTGGAAGGAAAGTTATGACCAACCTAGACAGCATATTCAAAAGCAGACACATTACTTTGCCAACAAAGGTCCATCTAGTCAAGGCTATGGTTTTTCCTGTGGTCATGTATGGATGTGAGAGTTGGACTGTGAAGAAGGCTGAGCACCGAAGAATTGATGCTTTTGAACTGTGATGTTGGGGAAGACTCTTGAGAGTCCCTTGGACTGCAAGGAGATCCCACCAGTCCATTCTGAAGGAGATCAGCTCTGGGAGTTCTTTGGAAGGAATGATGCTAAAGCTGAAACTCCAGTACTTTGCCCACCTGATGCAAAGAGTTGACTCATTGGAAAAGACTCTGATGCTGGGAGGGATTGGGGGCAGGAGGAGAAGGGGACGACAGAGGATGAGATGGCTGGATGGCATCACTGACTCGATGGACGTGAGTCTCAGTGAACTCCAGGAGTTGGTGATGGACAGGGAGGCCTGGCGTGCTGCGATTCATGGGGTTGCAAAGAGTCGGACACAACTGAGCGATTGATCTGATCTGATATTCTTATTTTCCTATAAAGAAACTGTACCTACTGGGGAGACACTGCCCATCGCCTCTCTGCCCAGTCCTTGGCAGCCATGAATCTACTTTCTGTCTGGATGGATTTACTTCTTCTGGACATTTTGCATCAGAGAAAGCATACAATGTATCTTCTTTTGTGTCTCACTTTTTCACTTAACATAACAAGGTTTATTCATATTGTAGCACAAATAGGTATATACTTCATTCCTTTTTATGGCTATATGATATTTCATTGAATGAATGTACTATATTTTGCTTTATCCACTCCAATTGAATGGATAACTTTTGGGCTATTATGAATAATGCTGCTATGAACATTCATGTACAAGTTTTTGTGTGAACATATGTTTTCAGTTCTCCTGGGTGGAAGTGTAAGAATGGAACTGCTGCATCATATGGAATGTCTATATTTAGCATTGGGAAGAACTACCAAACTTTTTCAAAGTAGCTGCACAATTTTACATTCCCATCAGCAATCTCTCCTCAGTTTCACTAACACTCCTTATTTCTCTTTTTTGTTACAACCATTGTAGTAGATGTAAAGTGGTATTTCAGTGTGTTTCTGATTTGCATTTCCCTGATAGTTAATATTCTTAGGCATCTTTTCATGTGCTCATTGACCACTTTTATATCCTCCTTGGAGAAATGTGTATTTCAATCCTTTGTCCCTTTTGAAATCAGGTTATCTGTCTTTTACTGCTGAGTTGGAAGAATTCTTCTTATATACTCTAGATACAAGCTATTTGTCAGGGTTGAGTTTTTAATTTCTTAATAATGTCCTATGAAACAGAAAAGCTTTGCATTTTGATGAAGTACAAATTATCTATTTTTTCTTTTGTTTCTTGTGCCTTTGGCATCACACCTAAAAAATAATTATGAAACACAAAGTCACAAAGATTTACCCATATGTTATCTCACAAGAGTTTTATAATTTTAGCTTTTACATTTGATTCAATTTGAGTTAATTTTCATATATTCTGAGGTAGGAATTCCATTTCATTCATTTGCACATGACTATCTCATCCCAGAGTCATTGGTTGAAAATACTATTCTTTCCCCATTTAATTTTCTCAACATTCTTGTCAAAAATCACACGAGTGTGTTAAGTCACTTTAGTCGTGCCCAACTCTGTGCAACCCTACAGACTGTAGCCCACCAGACTTCTCTGTCCATGGGATTCTCCAGGCAAGAATACTGGAGTGGTTTGCCATGCCCTCCTCCAGGGGATCTTGTGGACCCAGGGATCAAACCTAGGTCTTTCCGTCTCCTGTGTTGGCAGGTGGGTTCTTTACCACTAGCGCCACCTGGGAAGCCCCTAACAAACATCAGCTGACTCTAAATGTGAGGGTTTACTTCTGGATTCTCAGGTCCTTCTATTAATCTAGATGCCTGTCCTTATGCCAATACCACAATGTCTTAATTACTGTTGCTATTTAAACTGTTTTGAAATGTTTGACTTTTCCAATTTTGTTATTTGTTAAGGGGGCATATTTTTTATTCCTAGCATTTTATTTTTTATCTACATATCCCTTTTATAGTTGATTTTGAAACAAAGACCTAGTGATAATTTTACATAAAAGCTGTCTTTTCCTCTTTGTGGAGGTGTTCTGTCATTCTCTTCTTTGGGTTGATGTAAACACCAAAACTCCTCTTGCTGGAACTGACGGAGGCAATGCTTCCAAACAAAAGCCTTCTGTGAAGGTGGCAGTTCTTCCTTCTTCCTCCAAGTTCCTTCTTAAAGCAGATCTCATCTCTTTGCATTGTTTTTTTAAACTCTTGAGACCTTTAGGAGAATTGCTCTATCTCTGATAATTCCAGCCGAACTGCTCAAGCTGAAACTGAGCTAGTGAATGCATTAATAACAGGCTTTTCTATAAACTCCTTTGCTGTATACCTCTTTCCAATGCTCTCTTCCACATTACTAGGGAATAGTAGAGTCTCTACAAACGATCCATGGTCAATTGATGACATTAGTTGAATAAAAGCCAGTTTTAAATGTTAATAGCATTTAACCAAAAAGAAATCCAAATCTATAATTTCTAAAATTACTTTACCTATAAATACTTCATATATGTTGTTGCATATAGAAGTAGAACAACTAACACTTATGTAGTACTCTCTGCGGTCCAGACACTATTTAAGTGCTTTTCCTATTTTAACTCATTTATTCCTCTTAATGATACTACAAGGTACTATTATTCTCATCTCACAGATGAGGAAATCAATGCATGTGGCGATTAAGTAATTTGTTCAAGGTTACATTAGTATTAAGTTGCAGAGTCAAGCTGAAACTTGGACAGTGTTGCTCCAAAGTGTGTGTGTGTGTGTGTGTGCCACCTGTTTATACCAACATGGTATAATACCATCACATGGTAGAGGTAATTAGAGAATACCACAACATATGATAGTGTGCAGTGTGGTTCAGAGAGAGTGTAAAAGCGATCAGAGAAGAAAGAGGTCCTAATGAATAGAAATGACTGGAAAAGAACTTCCTAAGTAGAGAAGATAGGAGAAGGCCATAGGTCAGTTTTCTCTAAGTAAATTTACCAAATGATCAAATTATCAAATGAAAAATTTGCTAAAATTTGTCATGAAGTTCACTGCAGCTAGTTATGGTAACACTGCAGCTGTTACCATAAGAGCCATCCACATGGCTAAGAGCAGAAAGGGATAGAGGTATCTAAATTGTGAGACTGATAGTCATTTAACAAGTCTAACAAGTCTCTAGCTATAGGGTTATAGCAATGCTTCAAGGAAGCTAAAAAGTGAGGAAAGTCCCCAGTAAGGCAATGAGTTGCTGATTCAGCACATTAATCACTTGTGGAATTGATTTTTGGTGAACTGGCTTATGGCGAATTCACTGTCAATGAATTGATTTTTGCTGCATACGCCTGATTCAACATCTAGAACTGGAAGTTATGAACATTGGTTTGGTCCTACAATCCCCAAATCAATGACCTTGAATCCTTTTTTACTGTAACCTACAGTAAGGAATGAACATTTGCACCTTACAGTGTGACCACACACACACAAACACCCCCAAGACTCACACTGCTCTTACCTCAGGCAATGAACACAAACACCCCCAAGATTCACACTGCTCTTACCTCAGGCAATGCACACATACACCCCCAAGATTCACACTGCTCTTACCTCAGGCAATGCACGCTGGTATTTTCTATTATATTTCTTTTTTTTCCAAACTGGTTACAACCCAATAAAATGATTTTGCAAGCATTCAATTGGTTATGACCTGCAGTTTAGAAAACCTCATAACAGAAAACCTGTTGTAACTTTGAATACACAGTACAAGGTTCATAGTCCTATAGCACCAGACTAACATGCGTAATACTATTTTGGAGAAAATAACGGATATAATTCTAACTCAGTGTTCCAGGATACAGTTCTCCACTTATAATGAGACAGGGAACATTCTGTCTATTAATACTCTAAATTCTGCTGTGAGGCTGTTGGGAGATCTTGCAGATCCAAATTGCTGGTATTGCTGCCATGACCTGGTGGGTACCTGTGGAGCTAGTTAAGGGGCTGAGGGCAGGAGTATGCCTTGACCACCAGATGCCTCACTAGTGAGGCCCGTCCTTTTCCTCTACCAAATTTACCAGTTCCACTTTTCACTGCTAGAACTTGCTATCTGGTGACTGTAAGAATTGCTCTTTCCCTTGTTCCACTAATAAACCAAATGCTATTTTTCACTGCCTCTCCTATCCTGAAATCAAGTCATCAGTCCTTCAAGCTTTTCTAAGAGGGGTATAGTGCTAGTGAAAAGAAGATGTAGATGGGCCATGTAGGAAAGAAAGGATTACACACAGATTCTTACGGTGGGTTGTCAAGTACAGCAACATTGATTTACCACCATCTTGAGAAAAACCAGACTTGGACTGGTCTGACAGGGTTTTCAGGTCATCTGGCTATTTTAGGATATTATTTATAATTCAGTGACATATAAATATTAGAGGGAAAAATAATTTTTTTAAAGTATATCATGTGCTATCATATAATGTCCCTTCATTTACCATAGATTTAAACAAGTTAGATGCTGATTATACTTCAAGTGTAAAATGCTGAAGGCCTATTCTGCCCTTTTGAGTTCAGTTAAATTTTTAATTACTTGGTAAATGGAACTTCAGGAAAGAGAAGTGACATTTCACTCAAAGACTTTTCTAAAGTTAAGAATTGAACAGCAATATTTTTATGTGCTATTGTTGGCTGATGACCAAACAACACTGTTGTTCAGTTTTAACCAACTCCATTTGTTCAATTCCAAGGGATTTGTACCAAACCTATTGAATGCTAGGACTTCCCCGGTGACTCAGCAGTAAAGAATCCACCTGCAATGCAGGAGCCACAGGAGACACAAGTTCAACGTCTGGGTCCTGGGTTGGGAAGATCCCCTGGAGGACGGCATGGCAACCCACTTCAGCATTCTTGCCTGGAGAATCCCATGGACAGCGGAGCCTGGTGGGCTACAGTCCACAGAGTCGCAAAGAGTTGGACACGACACGACTGAAGAGACTTAGCACGTGCGCACACACACTGAATGCTAACAGAAAAGACTGGAGTCAAAGACAAAGAATAAGGAAAATATCTGGGACTTAAAAATCTCTGAGATTATACTCTTTGCAGCTGGAATTTTCCATATTGGAGTCAACCCAAAACTTATTTTAAAGAGAAACTTTGATTAGCTTTCCTTCAGTTATGAGGACGTTATAAAGCAAAGTGTTTTCATGGCACCTTTGTTTTAGATTTTTTTTCTTTCTCATCCATGTGAGCATCTTTAGAAGAAAAAAAAGAAGAGCTGCACTTTGAAACAGACTTCACTGAACAAGGTGAGTGTGAAGTACTCAGTGTGCAAAACTGAGAAAACACAAAAGTGAAAGTATATCAGCATTTGAGTATCTTGAATGCCTACTGGGCCTGCTGAATGATCTCACTGAATGCGTAAGAATCTGCTCTGGTCCCACATTCTCTGGTGTCACCCTGCTACCTCTGTGAGTTGAAGGGTTAACACTAATGAGGTGACATGGCAGGCATGGTCCCTGTTTGAGTTACTCAGCATCATTCTGAGAAATTTGATTACTTTTACCACCAACTAAACTTCCAGCTCCAATGAACTGCGGGGACATCTTGTGCTACTGCTCCCAATAGCACTGGCCGAGGACTGTGAGTGATTACGGTACGGTTGCTCAAAAAACCTTCAAGTGCCTGGTACCTTATCAGCACTCGATAAATACTGGTTGACTGATTAAGTGCCGCCTGATTATTATACAAGAATACCTTTATTCTTCCTGGAAGCAGTGACATAGAGTGGGAAGAATACCAAATTTAGGGTTAGTAGCCTATCCTGCTAATTTGCCAGCCAAGTGATTTGGGGCAGGATGAAAAGTTCTCCCTGAGGCTCCATTTCCAAGTCTATAAAATGGGAGGAAGAAATCGGTCTCGCAAAAGAGTCATGCGAGAAATAGGGTGACAAAACGTAAAACACCTGCCGCATGAGGGAAGTCTCAGCAAGCACTAGGTGGATCAGATCCCAAATCACTCATTCTCAGGAATGAGTAGGTCCCTAATGTTGCTTTTTCCACCAATAATTTTCTTCTATATATTTATTTTGTTCTCTGAATTATCTAGTATTCCTCCTCCCTTAAAAACAATCAACTCATTTTTGGCAAAGTACAGATGCAGGCAAAAATAATAGGAATATGAAATATTACAATGTCAATACAAAAGGGAGGAAAACCTTCTTTGAGAAACTAGGAAGCTCACCAGACAGCTTCAGGCTCCTCTGTGTACATTAATAAGGGAGGCAATGAATCCAGTGGCAAATTCCCTGGGTTAAAACATTTGGAGCTTTTTACAGAGAATCCAATGGATTTAAGTTTATATCATCCTCTCATCAGGGATGGCCTCCTGGCAGTCACCTAAGCTGGCATTATTGCTAGATTAATATGAAAATTTATGAGAGATGCTGAAATACTTCCCTTTAAATAAAATGAAATTAACATCCACAGAAGAAGAAAGATACAAGAGAAGGGGCTAAAAATCAGCTGAATTAGAAGGGGCCACTCCAAACATATGCTCATCCTCTAAAGATACTAACAGCTTGGATCTGGGACAGGCCAGACTGTTTGGGAGCTGCTTTTTCTCTTCCCCCAGACCAGAGGATAATCAGTAACTGCCACGTGAGTAGCAGAGCTGGGCCTGGGCCTGACACTCAGTGAGGAATACCGGTTGCAGACAACACTCTTGCAAAGTCCCGAGTCTCTTCAGCCTTCAATGCAGAACCTTAAGTACCACCCAACATGCAGTCAGCTGTTTCAGGATGATAATTCCTTTTAGGAAAAGATAGCAATTTTAAAATTGGCTTAGAAATGTCCTTATATTTCAGAAGATTTTGATTTCCAATGAGATTCCCATATAATTTTCATCCCTGAAAATTTTAGTGTCTGAAAAATGAAAAAAAACTAAATCTTCTTGGAATTAGTTCAACTGACTTTGTCACTAGCTCTTTCTAAAGGAGATGACTCTTCAAAAACAAATCTTTGAGACGCTCCAAGATATAAAGTGATTTAAAATAAGAGGAAGTGTTTATTTCCAAGGTCTTATTTTGCCTGGTCCACTGATTTCTTACCTTAAAATGAGTTGGCACTCCAGTATTTTCATATGTGCTAATGAGCTATAACAACAATTTCTGTTCAGTCACTAAGTTGTGTCCAACTCTTTGCAACCCCATGGACTGCAGCACGTCAGGCTTCCCTGTCCTTCACTATCTCCTGGAGTTTGCTCAAACTCTTGTCCATTGCCCACCCATTTAAATGAGTCTAGTAATAAAGAAGATAGTCTTGTTGTTTCCCCCAACATTAGGAGTGCTTCTCAAAGAAAAGCCATTCTTAGTTTACCTTTCCCTCTCTCAGACTAGGGTAGGATATGACTTATTTTGTAGATGACAAATTGAGGAGAGTAAATGCTTCCTTTTAAGCTTTCATATCTTACCATCTTCTCCTACAATTGGTCCCGCAGACACTCCGCCACTAAATCATCTGAAGCAACAGATGCATCCTGCAATTGCCAATAAATATGTGTTTGGGGAGGGCTCTCTGCAGACGTTTCCTGTGTTTTAGAGCCATTACTACATTGACACTTTTACTTTTTCATCTTAGAAATTACTTTTCTTTATAATTTAATTAGAAATGGAAGTCAGTGAAGGTGTCCTCTTAGCAAATGCAGAGCAGTACTAAACTGAGTCCCCAAACCAAGACTGTTTCCCTCACCTCATGAGTTGTATTTCTTTTTCACTTTTCTTTTTTAACTTTGCAAAAACACTTTAATTTCTTAATGTACTTAAAAGCATGCTGTGTCCACAGTGTGTGCTGAATATATCACAAGGATCAGTCTTTCCATGTTGCAATTCTCCCCCCCCCTTTTTATTTTATATTGGAATATAGCCAATTAGTAGGCTTCCCAGATGGCTCAGTGGTAAAGAATCCACCTCCCAATGCAGGAGATGTGGGTTCGATTCCTAGGTTGGGAAGATTCCCTGGAGAAGGAAATGGCAACCTACTCCAGTATTCTTGCCTGGGACATCCCATGGACAGAGAAGCCTAGCAGGTTACAGTCCATGGGGTCACAAAAAAGCCGGATATGGCTTAGTAACTAAACAACATAGACAATTATCAATATTGTGATAGTTTCAGAGGGACAGTACAGGGACTCAGCCATACATATAAATGTATCCATTTATTCTCCCCCAAACTTCCCCCCGATCCAGGCTGCCACATAACACTGAGAAGAGCTCCCTGTGCTATACAGTAGGAGTTTGCTGGTTATCATTTTAAATATACTAGTGTGTACATGGCAATCTCAAGCTCCCTAATTATCCCTTCCCTAACTTATCTTGTAAATAAGTTTGTCTGTATCATTTCTTTTTAGATTCCGCATGTAAAGGATGTCATACAACATTTCTCCTTCTCTGATTTATTTCACTTAGTATGACAATCTGTAGGTCCATCCATGTTGCTGAAAATGACATTATTTCTTTCTTTTCAATGACTGAGGAATATTTCATTGTATACATGTACAGCCATGAAATTAAAAGACGCTTACTCCTTGGAAGGAAAGTTATGACCAATCTAGATAGCACATTCAAAAGCAGACACATTACTTTGCCACAAAGGTCCGTCTAGTCAAGGCTATGGTTTTTCTAGTGGTCATGTATGGATATGAAAGTTGGACTGTGAAGAAAGCTGAATGCCAAAGAATTGATGCTTTTGAACTGTGGTGTTGGAGAAGACTCTTGAGAGTCCCTTGGACTGCAAGGAGATCCAACCAGTCCATTCCAAAGGAGATCAGCCCTGGGTGTTCTTTGGAAGGAATGATGCTAAAGCTGAAACTCCAATACTTTGGCCACCTCATGCGAAGACGTTGACTCATTGGAAAAGACTGTGATGCTGGGAGGGATTGGGGGCAGGAGGAGAAGGGGATGACAGAGGATGAGATGGCTGGATGGCATCACCGACTCGATGGACATGAGTTTGAGTGAACTCCGGGAGTTGGTGATGGACAGGGAGGCCTGGCGTGCTGCAGTTCATGGGGTCGCAAAGAGTCTGACACGACTGAGCGACTGAACTGACTGAACTGAACTGTATCTTCTTTATCCATTTACCATGTCTTGGCTATTGTAAACAGTGGTGCAATTAACACTGGGGTGCAAGTATCTTCTTGAATTATGGTTTTCTCCAGATGTATGCCCAGGAGTGGGATTTCAGGGTTATATGGTAGCGCTAGGTTTAGTTTTTTAAGGAACCTCCATACTGTTCTCCATAGTGATTTAACCAATTTACATTCCAACCAACAGTGTAGGAGGGTTCTCTTTTCTCTATAACCTCTCCAGTATTCGTTGTTTGTAGATTTTTTTTGATGGTGGCCATTCTGACCAATGTGAGGTGATACCTCATTACAGCTTTGATTTGCATTTCTCTAATAATTAGTGATGCTTAGTATCTTTTCATGCACTTTCTGGCCACCTACATGTCCTCTTGGAAGGATGGGGGAAGGGACAGTTAGGGAGTTTGGGATCAACATGTACACACTGCTATATTTAAAAGGGAAAACCAATAAGGATCTACTGTATAGCACATGGAACTCTGCTCGATGTTATGTGGCAGCCTGAATGGGAGGGGACTTGGAGGGAGACTGGATACTTCTATATGTATGGCTGCAGTCCACCTAAAATTATCACAACATTTTTAATTGGCTACACTCCAATATAAAATAAAAAGTTTTTTAAAAAGTTAACATCTATGAAGTACTTATCACATACTGCCATATAGTAAATGCTCAATAAATAATTTATAACTGTTAATAATTTTTAACTTCTTATGCTCCCTGGAAACCTTCCAGGATCCTCTTCCTACAAACTTTCAGATTTGTTTCATGTTACAGATATGGCTCCTTTTCTGTCATTCTCTTCTTCTGTATTTCAGAGTCCCATTCCTCAGTTCTCTCTCCCCTTTTCCCTTCCTTCTCTCTTTACATTCCTCCTTCTCTCTCTCTCCCCTCAATTATTCCCAATAAGAGCTAATTAGAATGCATATAGAAATTAATTATCACCTTCTTCTAAAGAAAGTGCACAGTTATATTTGCAAATGAACTCATATCACTTTCAGGAAAGAGAACTTCTCCCTCATTAGGGAGCAAATGTGATTGATGCTCAGATCCTAAGGAGTCTTATTAGACAGCTTGTGTTTGGTAGCGACCTGTCTCAGCTGGTAAGGAATCTGCCAGCAATGCAGAAGACCCTTGTTCAATCCCTGGGTTAGGAAGATCCCCTGGAGTAGGACATGGCAACCCACTCCAGTATTCTTGCCTGAAGAATCCCATGGACAGAGGAGCCTGGTGGGCTACAGTCCATAGGATCACAAAGAGTCAGACACGACTGAGTGACTAAGCACAGCACAGGACACAGCGACCTAAGTCAACCCGTTACTTGAGCATCTACCACATGCAAGGCACTGAGCTAGGGGCTCTGGGGAGGCAAGGATGATGAAGAGGAGATGGTCCCTCCCTCTGGGGTCTTATTAGCTGGTGGAAAATGTTGACATGGACACAAGTGGCTCTCATGCAAGGCAGCTCTGGAAGTTCTCCTAGGGAAAGGGCATCTTCTCACTTTCTCTACCCCCAGCACCCGGAAGGGGCCTGCCTGTTAGTAGGTGCTTAGCAGTACTTCCTTCAGACCTAGGCAGGAGGATAGAAGTGCACCATGTGTTACAAATTTGGAGAACAAACATTTTAAAGAACACACAGCTGCCCTGGTCACTTGGGTCTGGGGTGCAGTGCTGGCTCAGCGTGACGCATAACCCTAAACTCCTGTTCTCAAGACTGATGCCTCTCAGGATCCAGAGATGCATTGCTTCACATGCCTTGTCCCCTGGTCTTGACAGGTCGAGAAGGTCTGTGGCTATACTGCTGTCCATGTTGGAGATCAACATTAATTTGTAGTTGGGGAGAATCTTACTAGTAGATGTATTCAATAAGAGAAGAGAAAAATAAGCTAACTTGTCAAATCTGTCCCTCTGATAACAGGAATGCAATGGATTCCTGAACAACTGCATGTCATATCCTAGGCGTCCGAGTGTCCATGTCCTTGCTTTTCTTTTTGACCTATCTCATGGGTCCTGGGCTACTCACTCATTGGGCCAGTATTCACAACAGTAACACACAAACGCTAAGAAAAAATTTGCAATATTAAGTAATGTATATGACCTAGATTTGTATTTGTGTAGGTATAGACAAATCATGTGACATATGTTGCTATTCCTTACATTGGCAACTGTATGGATATTGAATGCTAGGATTGCAAATAGTTTGATCCTAATAAAATACTTGATTACATTTAATTAAATTTTTAAAAAATTTTAAATTCAACTTTAAATATTTTTTATTTAAAAATTTGATATATCTTTATTCCTCATCCAGTTAGCCCATCAATGGAACACCAGATATAAATATAATTGTCTTTAATATTTTGTTGCCAGTCATATAAAAAAAAATCACAACTTTACACAGTGTTCAGTTTTGTCTTTATGAAAGTATATATATCAAGGTAGAAGCCTAAAATATATTTTATCCGCTGTTGGTTTACATTCTGACTTTTAACTAATTTAAAATGTTGTTATGGGGCCTTCATGTGTACTCACCCTGCCCCTTCAAAGGTTAAGAATGGGCCAGGCCCAGGGATGGTGGTGGCCAGAGTTTGGGTGTGGAGTGGATTTAAGGAAGAATTTTCAGAAGAAGAGGGCTCATAGATTAAAGAGTGGAGGAAAAGATAGCATGACCTGCTCCCAACCTGGGGAACAGATATCGTGGTGGGAGCCCAGGTACAAGACAGGGTGAACTGTGCTGAGAACCCAGCAGTCAACGGTGGTAGGCTGGGGGTGTGATGAAGGCAGGTGGCAGGTCTATGCTGATCTCACTTCTTGACTTTGAGTGGTGCCCAGCACACAGGAACAAATGCGTTTAATATTTGATAAATGAAAGAAAGAAGGAATTTGGACTCTATGTAACATGGAACCACTAAAGAGTTTGAGTAGAGGGGACAGAATCAGAACTGTAGTTAAGAAAGAAACTGACAAGGGTGCCTGAAATTTATTTGAAAGTTTAGCTGTTGGAGGTAGAAAGAGTAATATGCTAACCTACATGTTACTAATTTATATCTATCGTGATTCGTTATTTCCTGAACATACAAATGTGGATATTTGTAATTATACAGAATGAATGAAAAAAGAAATCTGGAATCTGCACTCTATATTCTATGTAATATGGAACCACTAAAGAGTTGGAGGCCTAACCAGACATTTAATGGTCCATAGAACTCCTAAGTTTTAGGTATAATGGCTCTAGGGCTGTGCTGTCTGATAACACTGGTCGCTGTCTATATGTGCCTTTTGAGCATCTGAAATGTGACTCAAATGATGTTCGATATGTTCTGAAGAGTAAAAAACACACTGGATTTCAAAGATGTAGTAAAAAATTAATGACAAAATCTCATTAGTAATATTTTATATATTGATTATGTACTAAAAAAGTAGTATTTTGGATATACTGTATAAACTATATTACTGAAATCAATTTCACTTGCTTCTTTTTAGTTTTTCTAATGTGGCTACTAGGAAATTTAAAATTACATGAGCCTTGCATTTGCAGCTTGCATTACATTTTATCAGATGGCACTGCTCTAGTGGATATCACTTTTGTAAACTTCTTTAGCAGTTTTTACCCCAAAACAATGCAAATCAATTACAAAATGAAGGCACAAATGTTGCAAAAGATGAAGAAGTTGACTAAACCACCGAAAGTGATACCAAACTTCCTAGATCATGTGTAAGGTCTTGTCAGCATAGGATTTAGCAGAGTTGGATCAGTGGACCACAAAATAAGAGAAAACCAACAAGGACATTGATTCAAAGAAAGAAATTGAATATTACAGAAGGACCTTGCAGAAATGTATGAAGTCTTCAAATATATATATATATATATATATTTTTTTTTTTGGAAAAATGATAGTCATGATTAAGCCATAAAACTTAAACAGAAGAATATTGCCTTATGTATGCACCAAAAAAGAGCAACCAACAGGGTTCAACAGAATTCAAAGAATCATTCAGAGTTGCAAAGGTAAGTAGAATTTGGCTAACTGTGAGATACATCAAATTTCATTAGTTGCAGTTGTATTTTTAAATATAAAATCCCGATTCAGCTGGCTTTCATTATTCACTACAAAAATTTAGTTTCTGATTTTAAATACTTTATTCAAATATAAACAAAATATTTAGATGGCTGGTTAATAAAAAGGAATCTCATATGTATATATAGTATAAACTATTTTCCTTTAGCTTAAAACATAAGCAACAGGGTTTTTGTCTTGTATAGTTTGGGGGTTTTAACCAGTATTTGGGTGGAAGGGCTTGGTCTTTTGAGTATGGGTCCACCATCCAGAGGCTTTCTCACATTTCTTATGGTCTACACTTTTCACTCTGTCTTTCAAACAAAGTGAAAACTGAGAGAGATGTACAAAGTTCTTATAGAATTGAATGCTTTTTTCTCCACTCTTTCACAATCCTCATATCCATAACTGATTTGACAGAGACTCTTTTCAGTGTCTTGCTTACACTCATTCTTTCAAGGCATTTAACGTAGTTTGCATCGGAATAACTTTTTGTTTTGCACTTACATAGTCATGTTTAATAGGACTTAATTAAATTCTATAAGGACAGTTACAGCAGCTATAGTCAGATTTGGGAACAAATATGGTGGATTCGCTGAGGTCCATAACTCAACTGGTGGGAGCAGAAGTGTGCAGGTATCATGAGCCTTCATTATGCTGCAGCATCCCTCTGCCTGCTGCACACCACACCAGGAATGACAGGTATCTGTTACTAGATGAGTCAGTAAGTGGAGGTTGGTGAAGAAGCTTTCTACGATAATGTCACCTACTGGCGTGCTGCGATTCATGGGGTCGCAAAGAGTCAGGCACAACTGAGCAACTGAACTGACTCAACAGTGTACTTGAAAAAGGTCAACTATCCCATAAATGACAAGATTTCCTGACTCAGGACATCTGGAAACACTTGGAAGTATGGACAGAGCACAGAGAAACCAAGTTCTCGCCCCAACTCTCCTGCAAGTATTCCATAATAATATTTATAACTCTGATAGGATACCAGCTTTTACTCTATTCTCAAGGTTATCGTCTTACTCTTTATGTCTACCTAAGACAAAGATTTCACAGAGGAGTGAAACCCCACACACAGATGGATCTGAAATTCTAGCAGAGTCAACTTGATGAATACCCACTAATAAAAATATTTGCAAATGGATTCTTTTATTTACTTTTGTAAATATGAAAAACAACCAATAATATCTCAAGAGAAGAAAATTTCTTGTGTGTGCATAATAGGTATTTAAGAAACACAAGGTGCATGATATACAGACTGAAATATTTCTGCCAGTGCCTATTAAATTTGTTCATTCTAAATCAGTGTTTATGCACAAGAAGGAAATGCACCAATATTAAACTGGATCCTCCAAATGAGTGAGATTCAGGAACTGAAGTATGACTTAGGTGATTCCCAGAAGCACTATGTGGAAGCAGTGATCTGTAAAATATTGACATAAAGGTTACCAAAGTGGTCATAGCATAAATGAAATTACTGCAACATTTGTGTCTGAGAGAGAATAGAAATAAAGAGGTTGGAAATAGGAACTGGAATTTTCAGTGTACAAGCAAACTTGGAAGAGTCACAAGTCTCCTTTATGTCATTAAAGAAATCAAATTAAGGCAATTTGACATATGCCTTTACGCAGTAATATAAAGCAGGACCCAGCAGCACCAAACTAGAGACAGAATTTTAACCATGCTTAAGATGCAAAAATTTTGGTAGCAATTCCACAGGTTAAAGTTTCTTCAAAGAAGACTTTATATCAACATATGATGGAGGAAGAACATCCTTTTCAGTCAAGCACATCCTTTATAATTCTTCCTTAAAAAATAAGTTTGTCAGGGCAAGGTGCATAATGACAACTCGAATATATACACAAAAGATTAAAGGGGGAAATGACTCAAAGCACCAAAAACCAGGTGAAAGACCAGCATTTAAGGTTTTGCCATGGCGGTGTGATGGATGGAGGCCAGAGACTGTGGCTAGTTGATACTACTGTGCTCTTCTCACTCGGTCCCGTTTTCATCACTGTGCACAAATGAAGAGGCTAAAGTAAATGTTTTACTGGATCCCGTTCTGTTTTGCTACTCTGGCCAAACTTCAAAATTGGAACAATTTTGAAAAGCTAAAGGCATCTACCTACTTTTCTCATTTACAGTTAACTAAGTACATGTGTTTAAATTTAAAGGTTTTCTAATCTAAATAAGAAAGAAGTTTATCCTTCCCAACGTAGGTTTTGGTGGGTGTAACAATCCGGGAAGACCTAGTAAATAACTACTGTTTGCTTTGGATGATACACTTGGCTACCATTAAAAGACTGTATAATCATAGCCTAACTGTAGACTTCAAATTTTAACAGATTTATCTAAAGTTTCAAAATTTGTACCGTTGGATGTAACTAAAACTAGCTTATGGCAGACTTCGTAGCAGTTAACACAGAGCTAATATGAAATCTGAACCCGCTTTAAAAATCCCTCGGATATCACCATCCTCCTCAGTTACCATTTATAGCCAAGAAAGAGGTTTTCATTTTATGTTTCCAAGAAATCAAAGGAATTATTTTGTAGACAGTTTAGACTTTTGTCTAAATATATGAACACTGACAAGTTAGCGCTCTTCTTTCTCTTCCTGAGCAGCTCTCTCTCTCCACGACGCTCCCCCACCCTACCCCCGCCTTAATTCCTGTTTCACAAAGTAAATCTAGGGACTCGGTTCCGGGCTTGAGGGAGATTTCTCAGCACTGACACACCGGCTGGAGGAAAAGAAGGGAGGGGAGAAGTAAACGCGACAGGGAAGCCAGAAGAAAGGTCTAAAATCATTAACATGTAAATGGTGCTTTTCCATTCCAAAGCACCTTATCGCCAGACGCCCTCAGGGACTAGCAGGGTTCGTGACGCCGCTCTGGGTAGCTCGGGCTCTGCGGGGGTGGGGGCGGAGGGAACCCGACGGCAGCCCGACCCTGCGGGGAAGAGGGACGTGCAGCCAGAGGCATAGGACTCGGGGAGGGTCAGAACCTGGCGGAGGATGACAGCAGCCAGCACTTCCTGGTTCCTTCCCCAAACATGCTGTGGTCCTGCATATCTGCCTTTCCCAAAGACAGCGGAGGAAAAAAAAAAAAAAAAAAGATTTATAACGATTCACCTCGACCACCCCACCCCCCCGACCCCATTGCCCGGTCCTCTCGGTCTCCCTCTAGCTGGGGGCGGAACAGTGGGTGAAGAGGGTGTCCCAAACCTGAGATTTCAGGTTTGGAACACGATATTCCAGAAACTTCTGTTTTATTTGTAGCACGATCTGGGGGTGGGCAAAAGATGAGGAAAGCTTATTTTATATATAAACTTGTGTTCTGGGTCCGCGGCATCACGTCAGCTGAACATTGGGTTTCTTTTGCTTTGCAGCAGGCGAGCGCCCCGGGCGCCACCTGCGCGTCCCGCGCGGAGTGGAGGCGGGGGCGGGGCTAGGTCGGTCCGCGCCCCGGTTCCCCGACGCCCACTGCAACGGGCATGCGAATGACAGACTGCAGACCCTCTGGCTTGCTCCCCCTTCAACACACCGTCCATCAAAGCTCGAATTGCAACTCCCTTAGGGCGAGCGCCGGCCAAGCCGGGCCGAGATTGCGGCGGAGACGAAGCGGAGCTCTGCCGCCGAGGCTCCTCCTCTCGCCGGTGCAGCCCGGGACTACCTGGCGGCACGGCGGGTGAGGCGCGCGAACCCTAGCGCGCCGCCGCAGCGGCCACCTCGGCAGCCACCTCGGCGGCCCGCGCGCGGGGCTGAACTAACAGCCCACTCCCCACCGAAACCGGCGGCCCGCCGTCCCTGCCGTCCTCCCCCCACCGAACCCCACGCACGCGCCCGCCCGTCCGTCAGTCCCGGCCGGGGGCCCGAAGGGCCGTGCTCACGCAGTTGGCGCAGCCAGCCCTACGCTAGAGGCGCAGAGCCCGCCCTCCGCCCCCTGCACTCTCCCCGCCCCCTCCCTCCCTCGCAGGGGCCGAGCGAATGTAGCCCGCGAGAGAAAATGGCGGCGGCGGCGGGGAATCGCGCCTCGTCCTCGGGATTCCCGGGCGCCGGGGCGGCGAGCCCCGAAGCGGGCGGCGGCAGAGGGGCCCTCAAGGCGAGCAGCGCGCCCGCGGCAGCCGCTGGGCTGCTGCGGGAGGCGGGCAGTGGGGGCCGTGAGCGGGCGGACTGGAGGCGGCGGCAGCTGCGCAAAGTGCGGAGTGTGGAGCTGGACCAGCTGCCCGAGCCGCCGCTTTTCCTCGCCGCCTCGCCGCCGTCCTCCTCCACTTCCCCGTCGCCGGAGCCCCCGGACGCGGCGGCGGGCGGGATCGGTTTCCAGCCTGTGGCGGTGCCGCCGCCCCACGGAGCCTCGAGCCGCGGTGGCGCCCACCCTGCCGAGCCGGCGGCCGCACCGGACAGCGGCGCCCGGAGCCCCGCGGGGGCCGAGCCGGGGGAGAAGCGGACGCCCGCCGCCGAGCCGACTGCGACGGCCCCGGCCGGGTGAGCAGCGCGGCCCGGGGAGCGGCGGGGACTTGGGGGGCTGGCGGGCTATTGCAATGAATGAACCCTGGCATCGCGCAGGGTGTCCCGGGGCTCCGCAAAGCAAGGCTGCGCGCGGCTATCCGGGACCCGAGCCCTCGGGCACCCCCTTTGACCCTTCCAGCTTCGGGCGGCGCCCCGGACCTGGCCTGGGGGACCGGACGGGGGCCCGGGGCGGGGACGTGCTGGAGAGTTTGTTATTGTTTGCCGACATGTGACAGGCGTGCGAGCCGCGCTGCTTGGACCAATTGAGATAAGGTGTGGGGGGCCGGGCTGGCTTTGTGGGGCTCCTGGAATCGGGGCTCTCCGAGGAGCCCCGGAACGGGACCCTGGCTCTGCCCTCCGGGTCAGGCTGGAAGAGGCCAGCAGCAGTGCGGCGGCGGCGACCCCGGACCTGACTCCCGGGGGGCGCGGGGGTGAGGCCTGAGCCTGCGGGCGGGCGGTGTAGGTGGGCGAAGTAGGTGGGCAGCCCTGCCCGAGGCCGGGTTGGGGGGCCGGAGGGCGGCGGCGCAGAAAGCGGTGGGGTTCCCCCGGGCCGTGACAGGCAGAGCCTCTAGGCAGGTACCGGAGGCCGGGCCGGAACGGAGGCGGCGCGCCCCGAGCGCGGCCGCAGGGGGTTCCGGGTGGACGGCTCCGTAACGCCTGTCAAAGCGGTGCGGGCTGACGGGTTGCAAGCTCTCGGGGGCTTGCGGGGTGTTAGGACTGAGAGTTGTCTAATCGCGTCCTCCAAGGGACTCCTAGTGTCCTGGGGAATACAGACCACACCACGGAGACTTGAGTGACTTCTGTTTGGAGTTTGAATTTGGCCTTTGAAGTTTGCGTTTGGCGGAGTGGTGTAAGAGCCAGGACCGGATGTGTCAGCCATTCAGTTGCAAAGCGGTAGTGCCTACTCCCCGCAGCCTCTCCGGCGTGGTTGGGGACCGCGGCGCGGGTGCGGTGCTTCCTGCTCCCTGCAGCTGCGCGGGCCGCCGCGGGATTCCAGGGGACCCAGTGCGGTGTGCTCCGGGGCCCTGGGCTGCCTGCGCGTTACGGTATGTGCAAGGTAACTCAGGCCAGCCGTTCCTGGCCTGGCTCTTTGGCAACTAGAAATTTTTGTGTAAGGAAATTCTTTTAAATGTGACAGCCATAGTCCTTGTTTTTGTTTGTTTTAAAATCTAACTAGTGAATGCAGAGCACAGGTTTGAGGGGTGTTTTGAGTTGCTGGAAATGTTGTGATAATCACCCGTTTCCCTGTAGGGTTTCCTGACCTTTATTCTGAGTGTTTTAAAGACTGCCTTATATTGGTTTCCCTTGTGAAACGAATTTGACAGTAGGAATCATTGGCTTTCGTTAATTATCTAGTGATTTGGCACTTTGGGGGGCAACTTGATTATTTGTTTAAAACCGCAGTTTGTTGATTGCTACTTAGAAGTTGCCTCCTTCTCTTTCCCCACCTCGCGGGGGAGGGAACCCTAAAAATGTGGTCCGCAGTGTGCCATGGCAGTGTTGAGAGGAACGGAGACTTGTGACTGTTCTGGCTTTCTGTGTGCACTTGTACATGTAGCTTAGTCTTACAAGGCTTATGTTTCTCTACTCCTCCTTTGCAGATTGCATTAGAACTTGATTGGAATGATTCGTTGTAGGCGATTGTTACTACAAGTGAGGTCCAGTTAAAGATATTAAACCCTGAATTTGAGAGGTGAATTTTGTATTATTCCCATGATACTAAGTTTTTGGATGCAGTAAATAATTTAGCAAGCCTCAGCATTCTAGCCATCTTAACGAGCTATGAATATAGTAGAAGAGGAACCACTGTAAATTAATGTATAGATGTTTAGTGCTGTCTCCACACAAAATAAGAGGACGAAAGTGAAAGCAGATAGAATTCAGGGAGTGAGTAATCCATGTTTAATTTTTGCATTTTATAACCTAGTTTTCCCCCCCTCCCCTTTTTGGAAAGGGTGGATTATAATTGCACAGTATATGAAATAGTAGACTAATGGGCAAAATCATTTTTTAAAATGAATTTTACTGGCCAAAATGCTGTTTATTCATCCCAAATGTTATACATAAACATTTCATTTATAGTAAAATATTGATTTCCTCTACTTTTGAAATAGTTTTTTCCATATTTCCTTGTTCATGGGTTTGAAATTCATTTGAATCTGTTGGTATAAGCACTTTGACTGTAAGCAGTAAAATCGCAATTGAACTTTACTTTTTGGATAATAGGTACATTCATACTTTAGTAGGATCATCTAACATCAAGATTTTGAAATATTTTTATGTTTCAGTAGTACTGTACATCTGGACACCCATCTGTTAAGACCTGTCATTTTTTTTCACGAGAATTCCTAAAGTTTTTAAATTTCATAATTTCTTCCAGTTTTTGATCTTTGGGTGTAGAAATTGAAATTGTGGAAAATACAATTTTGTAGTGTAAATAATATAAATAATACTGATATTAAAAATAGATTTTAAGTCCACCCGTCTTTTTCAGGTTAGTAACTGAAATCAGTGAAATTTTTTTGCCTGTAAGTGGCGCCCAAGGGTTTGGGATTTTTTCCTTCTATTACAGAATTAGGGGCTTTTTCTTCCTATTTACTGTCTTTGAAGAGAAATTACAGTGTTACTCTCCATTGAACAGGCTATTGTGAGTTTGGTAGATATAATTACTCCATCCTATTTTTGTAACTTAAAAAAAAAAAACCTAACTATCAATTTGCTGGCCCCATGAAAGAACAAGATATGCTGTACTTGTTAATGTTAGTTTTTCCTTAAAACTGAAGCTGTTTCATAGGCTGCTTTTATATCCTCATATAGCCCTCAGCTTTCACTTCCTTTTAGAAGCTTCTGGACTAAAAATATAATTTAGTGAGTTTTTACTAAAGGAGGTGTAGGAAAATTATTGCCCCAAAATAAGTTTTTTTTTTTAAAAATTGGTGATTTTATAAAATGACAGAAGTAGTTACAGAAGTTAGTCTTACATGAATTTGTAAGTTTTGTAGTTAGGAATTGTCTCCAAGTTTTATTTTGAATCAGGTAAGAAAATGAATGCATTCTTCAAAGATTATTAAATATAATTTTGAAAGGGAAAAAAATATTAGAACTAGAATTGTTGCCAACTTTAGTTTTCTTTTCATATCTGATTCTGGCATGAGTGACTGGTTAACCAACATTCCTTAATACATTATTTCCACTATGCTATAATAACTCCATTTTGCTAGATACCAAAAAAACAGGAAGTAGCTCTGTTCATTGGTATTCTTTTTCACATCTCCTATAGTACCTCAAGCATATGTTGCACGTTTTAGAAATGGTTGCTGACTTACTGACTTGGAAGATTTCAAAATATGGAATGAAAGGAGTGTTCTTTGCTTTCAACAAGAGCAAAAGAACCAGCTACAGCTTGCCTAGGCTGTCTGCTGATCAGCCCTTGACAGTTGCTGGGAGCATTCCAGAAGAAATGCTGGGGTGGCTGGGGCAGTTAATAGGGAATGGATTCCCCTGAGGAAAAACATGGGGCATTCAGAAGTTCTCTGAGTTGGAAGGCACAACTTTTGTATTTTGTATCCAGTTTTCTTGGGTTGAGGGTTATTTTTCTTTGAGGAAGGCAATAGGAGAATGTGGCATGGAGAAGCATTAGTCTCCAGAGGCTCCTTAAGAGCTGCAGTATTTTGCACTTCTAACCTTGAAATGCCTTGCTATATCAGATATACCAGGTATATTCCTTAGACTTGGTTGTTTTCTTCAGTCCTGACCTCTTTTTATATCCTAAGCTGAAAATTAGAGTTACTTTAAAATGTAAATGGGTAAAAAAGATTAATGTGAGGGAAATATGCACTATTAAGAATCATCCCAAGTTGTTTTTAAGGAATAATTTAAGAACATTTTGAAACGCAAAAGAAATAATCAGAAACAGAATTGAAGTAAATGTTCATTTATAAATGCTCTCACTGCAAAGCTGACTGTGCTAGTTGGGTGTTCTTGCAAGAAAATAAGAGGATTTTTGCTGTGGTTAATAAACATGTTCATTGATCAAGTAGAAATACTTTTATATAGTCACTTTTCTTGCCTTCTGTGTGTCAGGCAAGTTATATATTAGCTCATTTCATCATGTCTGCAGCCTTCCAGTGTGTTGTAACTTCTGTTTTCAAGAGGTAGAAACTCATGTGTGATGCGAAAGCCCCATGATCACACGACTGGAAAACAGGCTAGGATTCCAGTCCTTGACGGTCTCACTGCACAGTCCATTTCTTTCCATCCCTCTCTGCTGTCTCCACTTTCTTTTACAAATCAATGACCAGATTAATGATTTGAAGATGGAAGTTGTCCTTCCAGAGTCAATGTGAGAATGACAGGTTTCTACCCAGTGCCATTGCCAATGCGTTTGTCTCCTGACGTGTCCATAAAGCATGGTGTTTGTAACCTGGCTTCATACATGTAGTATAGGTAACTGTGCTTAGATCACCTCATCACGTTAGGCAGGGAGAATAAATGATTTGTACTTAGATCACTTCATTGTGTTAGTCAGGGAGAATGGTTGATGAGTGTTGAGTGTTTCCTAGGTTTCTTGGTTTGTGCGGTTTATAAGTAGAAGGAAATAAAGAAGCTAATATAATATCACACATTCATTTTAATCATCACACATGGAAACTGTTCCAGTAGAGTCAGATCCTATCCGTTTGTACTTGTTTTAGATTTCATTCATCCAACTTTTATAAACCTCTGCGAGGTGATTTTCTGGGTGGTAGAGAAAAATGTCATCAGTGCACAGCCTCTGTTTCTGCTGGCAGATTGTGTTATGAAGAGGTGTCGCACTGCCATGTTAAGTGTTCTGAGAGACATGGGAATAGAGAGGAGCACCTAGATAAGGATTAGTGCTGTGACTCTCACCCACAGCATTTCACACGGTATCTCTGCAGTGAATTCAGTAGTACTTCCTTAGCTTTCTGAGGAATAGACCTTCCAGGACAGTGGTTAAAGGTGGAAGCTTTGTTCTGCTTTCTGCTTGTACCTTTTGGTCTGCTAGTTTTTGCTCTTTCCCTTTGGTCTCTTTCCCTTTCTTAGGACAGATATATACTGTAGCTTTTCCATTTCCACAGCAGTGGCAAAAGGAATTTAGATACAGATTACTTTCAAACTATTTCTGCCTAGACTCTTCAAAGGTATGAGTATGGAACTGCAAGTTCAGATGTGATTTTTTTTTTTCTTTCTTTCTTGAAGAGAAAATTAAGTAGGGGGTATAGGAGCAAGAAACTGAGGATCTGCCAACACTGGTTTTAAAATTCAGGCTTTATTATTAGTAAAAGCAATTCTGCTAGTTAGGTAACTAACATTGGGAAACATACAAAGTATGCTCTAGGCTATAAGATAATCAAGAAGATATCCTTGTTTCATTTACTCTGGCCTGTGGGTTGGTTTAGGTATGTTTGGTATGTAAAGGAGTTCTATACTGTTAGCGATAGAATCCTTTGAAATAACCAGTCTGGTTAGTTTGGTTAAATAGATTGAGATGTTATAGAGAGCCAAGAGCTGTTAAGTTCTGAAGACACACCAAGCGTGTATTTCTGAAAATGCAGTCTGTCACGTGGGAAGTACTGATGAGACCTTCAGTCCTCTGCAAGACTGAAGCGAGTGCCCGGAGCTTACACAGTGCTCACAGTAAGCATGATGATGAGTGTGTGTGCAGTAAGAAGAGGGTAGATATCAGGGTGGGGGGTAGAGATTGTACTCTTGATAAATAGTTGGGATTATTGCCTTCCTTTATGGCCTACATAACCATTCAGCTGATATAGCATCAAATAATCTTGAAACTGGCCTTACAGCATTCTGAATACTAAATATCAATTGCTAACAGACAAGGAACTCTGTCTTATTCTTTATGCCATTGCCCATCACCTAGACGAGAGTCTGGCACCCATGAATGTTGGATGCACGTGAGTGTTGTTCAGTCGCATCCCACTCTTTGTGACCCCATGGACTGCAGCACACCAGCCTTCTCTGTCCTTCACCATCTCCCGGAACTTGCTCAAACTCATGTCCATTGAGTGGGTGATGCCATCCAACCATCTCATTCTCTGTCATTCTCTTCTTTTTCACCTTCAATCTTTCCCAGCATCAGGGTCTTACCTAAGAGCATTAAGATGAGCATTAGGATGAATTAATTTTCCCAAAGTGTTAGGATGAATTAACTTTTAAATAAGTGTATCAGAAGATACACTAACTCATGACTTAATGTGATGTGATTTTAATCATAATCTAGTTTAAGGCAAGTTTTGAAGGCAGGAACTATTTCTTATGAGTTTTGGTATATTCCTTGGTATTCTGTAGCAGTAATTGGTATTTAGCAAGCAGTGATTAATAATGTTGACCAATTTTATATAATGTAAACCTTACAGAATTAGTTGAATAACTCAGTGTAGTTACAAAGTAATTGGAGCCATGTGTAAACTGTCAAATATCGAGAAAATTGAGTTTCTGGGGTTTGAGTGTCTAGTTATTTGTGCTGATGGGTAAGCCCTCCTGATTGTCTTCTTAACCCTGCCAGCCCTTCTTTAATGGCTCCTCAGCTTCTTGAGCATTAATGTTAGAACATCCTCAGGTCCAGGCCTTCTCTCATTTCCTCTCTTCCACCCCCACCCCAGTCTCATTAATGCCTTTAGGTCAACTTTTGACCTTTCATAAATGAGTGTAGAGTTTCTTTTCCTAGCCATGACCTCTCCTAGATGCCACACCTCTCTACAGAACACATCCATACTCAGGCATCTGAAACCAAATTTAGGATTTTCCCTACACCTTGCCCTGCTCATACTCATGAGTTCTCTGCTCATGAAGTGGCAGGACCAGAACCTAGTAGTTACCGTTGACAACTCCTAGTCTTCAGTTCCGTGTCAGAGGCTGGTGCTTTGGTCTGTTACCATATTCCTAGTCCAGGTTTCCATGATCTCTCATTTGAACTAACATAGTAGCCTCCTAACTTGCTCCCTCTCTCCTGCTTCCTCCCTTCCAGTTGGTTCTCCATATTGTGTGACCGGAGTGATCATTTTAAAATGTAAATCTGAGTATAGCAATTTTCCTGTAGAAAAGTAAAATTAAATTGAATTTTCAAACGTTCAGATGCTTTCCATTTGGATAAAGATCAGGGAATTCTTAAGATGTCCCACAGAGTCCCTTCCTGGTTTAGCCCCTGGCTGCCTCTCTGGGCCCATCTCTGATCACACACACCCTGTTCTCAGCAGGACTGCCTTCGTCTCCTGACTCAGCACACCATCTCTGCCATCGGGCCTTTGTGGCACCGCCTGCTCTCTGTCCTGGAGCACTTTTCCCAGTTCTGAGTCAGATCTCCCTTTTCAGATCTTAGCTCACTGAGGCTTCCTCAGGGAAGCCTTCCTTCCCTGATCTCCTAGACTGCCTTTTTAGCTCCATGTCCTTGCTGTTAGTGCTTTGATTTTGTATTTGTCTCATTTGGTGAATTGCCTTCCCTTGAAGACTGAAGGACATAAGTGGGCAGAGCCTTTGGCTGGGTAGGAACCCAGAACCTAGCAAAATGCCTGGCCCAGAGTAGATCCTCAGTAAGAATTTGTTGAATAAATGGATGCAGGTAGTTATGATGTTGCAAGATCAAACCAGTGGATTGTCTATTCTTCCCCTTTGGTCAGATGTAATTAAGACTTAGTTGAGATGGGGTTAAATGGCAAAACCCTAGATGATTGGTGTTTCCAAATATTCAGTGTGTGATAGATTCATTAGGAGGTATCTGAGATACTAGACACACCAAATGCCACAGGTGAAGTAGGATGGTTTAATGTGGTACCGAGGAAAGAGCTATACTGCATGATAATACTCTGTAAGAAGTGTTTGCTCTGTGTATTTAGTTCTGCTCTTACCAGGGAGTTGAAAGTGTGTGTGTGTGTGTGTGTGTGTGCATATGTATATAAATAAATATACACCTGGAGCTGTTATGCATTAATACAATGATTCCTTTTTCTGAGTTCTCGGAATGTTATCAAAGTTTAGGATACCATGTTTAGGATTTTTATCCCAATTACCCTACTTCATCCAAAATTTATGAATTTGCTACTGATAATGATTCAACTTGGGATAAATAGTTCACATTTGCATTAAAGAAAAGATTTGCTAGACAAGTACTATGTGAGATTTCAGGAACCAAGAACCCACGTTAACAGAAAACGTTTTAAAATTTCCTGGTGGTAACTAAACCCTCCCTTATCTGGAACATGGTTTAGTACTAAGAAGTAAGAAAAGAAGGCTCTGAACTGCCAAAGGGCCTGTAACAAAATCTGTGCTTTGAAGTTCTTTGATTTTACACTTAGAAGAGTTCCAGGGGCATTCACTCAGGATTTGCTGACATTTCTTTATTATTCTTGTAGTCTTGTCTATTTGGTGTCCCAGTGTTCTTGCCTGGAGAATCCCAGGGACGGGGGAGCCGGGTGGGCTGCCATCTATGGGGTCGCACAGAGTTGGACACGACTGAAGAGACTTAGCAGCAGCAGCAGCAACGTATGTGCAACAAAAGCAGCCAGTTAGAAGACTGATACTTAGAGCAAGAGACAGGTTCCCTAAAGGCAGAGTATAGGCAGAGCCCTGACAGGTGAGAAGGGGGGAGAAAGGGACCTGCTAAGAGGACATTGGAACATGGCAGTTGGGGGCCGCCTGGTGTTGGAACGCTTGGTTCCACACATCTGGATCACCTCTAAGATTATGAATTTATTAAATCACAGCACTTTCCCACATTACTTTTGGGGTATCAGCTTCCTTATTTGTAAAATGAGAATGATCAGGATTATATGATTGGTTTTGTTTTCTGTAATGATAATGACTATGGCTTACAAGATTGTTGGATTTCCCTCCACTCAGTCAACCAAGTTAGAAAACTTGTAACACATTAAGGAAGTTTTCTGTCCTGATAGTTTGTAGCAAGTATTTTGATCCTCAAAGTGGTAAACATCTAAATTATCTGGAAGAGGTGGTCTTGTAGCCTTGGTGCTGAATAAATGAAGTGTTCTTTAGAATTACATAAAATTGGATGCTGCTCATTACCAATGTCCTGTGGGTTGGCTGTGTGGGGGAGTTTTTTGCTCTGTGTGTTGGCCTGAGTCATTTTATATCCTGCAATTAAAAAAGATGCCTTAATAGTTAATCACCACCACCAATATATACTGCCCTTTCTCCTAGCGAGACTGTGAGAAGTCAGGCAGTAAGCGCCAGCTTTGCAGTGTTGACCAAGTTATTTAATTACTGTGAGGACTTTGGTCTAATAAGATGGCTGCTTGCGAAAGGCTTGGATTCTTGATGTTCACATGTCTTAAGATGTTGAGTGTTTTGAGAAAGACATTTCACATTTCTTTTTGTCCTCTTTCAAAATAATTAATTGGCTATACCTATTATTTATTATCTGGATTTTATTGATATTCTTAAATTCTTCTTAAAAAATAAATCAGATTATTTTCATTGATCCTTAGATTTAAAAAAAAGATGTGACTTATTAATTAATGTAGATACTAAAATAATCCTAAAAAACTTTTAATGTCAGTATAAACTAATTTTTAAATTTGAAAATATGTTTCAGTTTTTCTGGCACACTGGCATTTCTACACTGTTATATAAGGTCCTTGTGATTTTTCTGAATTCAGAATTTTTAGATTAAGCTTTATTAATAAAATGGTTAGTCCTTTTGAAAGCAACAGAACAATTTGTTTTAAACATTTATTTATCTTTTAACAAAAGAACAGTACTATGTAGATTGCTATACAGTTTTTTTTCTTAACAGCATTTTGTTTATTATCTTAACGATTAACATAGAGCTGTCATTTTCATGACTGCATAGCATTCCATCGTTTGGTTGTCTCATTAACCAGTCTCTTCTTTTTAGACATATTGTTTATTGTTTGGTAGTTATCACGCTGCAGTGACTACCATTGTATATACATTTTCAGATATTTGTGCATTTGGTTTTGTAAAATAAATATTCAGAAGTAAAACTGCTGAGTCAAGGGTTATGCATATTTAAAATTTTCATGCAGCCAAATTGCCCTGTAAAACACTGTGCCGGCTTCCATTCATCTCATGGTATGTAAGAGTGCTTGTTGCTTCACATTCTTGCCAGTGTTTGATATTAGTCTATGAAAGATGGTTTCTTGTGTTAATTTGCATTTCTTAGCTTTTTAGCATCATGGTACAACTTGTATTTATTAACAATTTCTACTTCTTTTGTGACTTTCACATGAGAGAGAATTGTTTATTTTTTTCTTATTGATTTTTAAGTATCCTTTATGTATTAGAATATTAGCTCGACATTTATTGAAAATGTTTTCCTCTACGTTTGTGTTATGTTTATGAATTTCAACTGTCATTCCATAAAGAGGCTTTAAATATTCCTTCAGATTTCATTTCTTTCTCTCTCTCCCTCTCTTTCTGAATGGTCTTACTCTGAAATGAAAATATTGCTTCAGAATTGTTGCAAGAACAAAGTGTTTGTATAAACACTGTAAGCAGTGCGTGGGGCATGATGAACGCTGTGTAGGCAATAGCTATTATTATTCCCTGCCATAAGATTATAAAAATCCACCAATCTTTTCTAATACTATTTGTATAGATTAAAAAAGAAATTGTCTCTGATCTATCTGAAGTTTAAGGCCCTAACTTGATTTTCTCCAAATGATTGGCTAGGTTTCCCAGCATTATTTATTGATTAAAAGTATCCCCTTTATCACATACTAAATTTTCAAATACTTCGACATTCCCAAATACATTTCTTTATTTCAGATCTTACTCTTGCACAAAGGGCTAAATTCTTAAATAATCACATTTCAAGTTTTGTACAAAGATCCTTAAAGAATGTCATTGACTGGAGAGAAAAAGATACATCAGAAGACTATTAGTTGTGTCTTTGCTGAATCATTTTTATAATATTTTGGTGCCTAAAATGCCTTGGCTTCAGTGACAGAACCCTGCACACCCCTGCCTCTGGGATAGTTTCTCCAGGAGGTGTAGCTCAGCCAGGTGCTGCAACCACCACACACCCAAACGGAATCTCCATCCTCCCGGTCAGATCTCCTGGTCCTTTGGGGCGCCATTGGTTGAATTCCTGCCACCACCTCCGGAGCGGCTGTGCTCTTCCGCTGGTCTTCTCACCCTCAGCGTCCAGTCAGTCTCTAGTTCTGTTGTTGCCAGTCGTCTGCTAGCCTTGGAATCCACCCCCACAGCTGCTAACCCAGGGTCAGGCCTCTGTCACCTCCTCCCAGTTCTTGCAAAACTTCTTCCTAACCAGCCTCTGGCTCCTGGACATGTTCTCCTCAGTCACTCACTGCAGTTAGAGTGAGGTTTCTACTATGGAAGTCTGATCTTGACACTAAAGTAGACAAAAATCTAGCCCAGTCTTCTCATTTTAAAAATGAAGAAACCGAAACACAGGCAGTTCAGATAGTTAATCAGTGGCAAAGGTGGGAAATCCCAAGTCTGTCAGAAATAATTGGCACTGTTTCTGGCATTCAAGAATAATTTCCATTCATGTATATTATACATGTATATAATATACATTTTTTCTATATTATACATGTATAATATAGATTTTATATCTTGTGAGTGGTGGATAATTTATGTAATGTGAATTGCTGGTGTCCAGCATGCCTTCTATGCACAAACTGAGGCCAGAAGAATGATGAAATGCTGTAGAATGAACTCCTCCATACAGTATACTGTACAGCTCAGAAGGTGCTTTTGTATTTGCTGCTGTCTAATTGAAATACATGTTACTGTAATCTTTCAACCTGAAAATCACACAATATCACTCTCAGCTTAGATTCTCTTAGCTACTTGGGTCATTAGCGTCTTAAGAAATCTTAAAACCTACATTTGCTTCTTTTAAGATATTTATTAATGTAAATTAAATACAACAATTCAACTTAATTCCCTAGCTTTAAACTGTGTTGATATTGTGCTCTACGATTTTGAATGGCTGTGTTCTATCTTTAAATAAGTGAATTCAGAGAGGAAAAAAAAAAACTTTTCTTCATCCCAAGAATAAAGTCCAGACTCCTTAATGCAGTTCAGAAGCTCGTGGTAATTGGCTCTGCGCCCCTTCTCAGCTCCCCCTCCTGAACACCCTGCTCCAGTCATTCAGGGCTAGGTTCACACTTTTGTTTCCCTGGCTGACCCTTCTTTTCTCTCAGTGTGCTAAATGTTGTTTCTTCTGTCTAGAATACTTATTTTGTCTCTGCTGTGAGGTAATTTTTAATATGTTTTTATTCCTCCTGCAAGGAACAGTTTTTG